>NW_004567146.1:2474500-2534209 GCF_000260355.1 Condylura cristata | reverse complement strand
AGGGGGGGGGGAGGGAAATGCATGGGACTATGGTGGTGGCACACGGATGATTTGGTAATGGGAAACCCGCGGGGACTACAATCGAGATGGAAAAAAAATGTGCAAAATGATGTAAAAATAAACTTTTGTAATAATTAAAAAAAATGTTTTCCCTTTACAATCAACATCTACATTCTTATTCAAGAGTTAGGCTGATAATGATTAAAATGTCTAACAACTTTATGAAGTACTCTGGTTTCCTTTCTCAGTTCTCCACCAATGCCATTAGTTAAAAACTAAAAAAAGAATATGAATCTAATCAGGCAGTTGAATCATTCATGCAATTTCTAGGAATATATTGAAGAACACAAAATACAACCTGCAAAACCAACTTTGGAAAACTAACCAGGATAATGGATGAAATTAAATCAAGGAATTTTATTATTTTGATAATGATTTTATTGTTATGTTTATAAAATAAGTGATTTTATGGTTATGTTTATAGAAAGTCTTTATTTTTTACTAGTATACTATTTTCTTTTTAATGTTATGTGAACTGAAATGTAATAGAAAAAAAGTTATAGTAGCCATTTAATAAAAGAATGTTTAGAAAATTCATCAACCAACCTTTATTTTACTGTGCATTATTTTCTAAGACGGTGGCCACACATTTAAGAATGCTAGTTGTGCTAAAGCTATTAGGTTAGGGTGGCAAGTGATGGGAAGTCCATAAATCCCTTCATTTTGATCTTTAAACAGTATCAAGCAAACATGCAGTAGTTAACGCATGTATGCAGTTAATAAGGTTCATAAGTTACTAATTCAGAAGTATAATTTTTAATCATTTTAACATAAGTATGTGGAGATTTTAATTTCTTTAAAGATTTATTTATTTATGCATATAAGAACTGGGGTACAGGCCAGACATACAGGGTGGGGAAGTGAGAGGATTCACCAGAGACATTGTGGATAACTGAACAGGCAGACTAACTTAGAAACACTGCTGAGGCTAGCAGCAGCTGAGACAGAAGAGGTCTGCTGCACCATTTGTGGGTTGGCTCCCTGGCTGGGGATCAAACTTGGGCTGCAGTGGCTGCAGATAGCTTCACAGTGCTGTGCTAATTTAACCCCCTTGTACCAGCAGGGAGGAACAAGTATGTGGAGGTTTGATAATAAAATTAACATGGTTGGGAATTCCTGACTGTCTGAAGAGTGTTATTTTGGGGTCATTTGTAATGCAATTTCTTTTATTCTTCCTTTAGTCTTATCAACCCTGTGAGTAGGCATTCCTTGTACTTCAAGTACAGGGAAACTGATGTAACATTAATGACTGTGGTTATAATACCACTAAGTGATATCTTTGTATTCCTCAACTGTTCTTTCCTTACTTCCTTAGTAGCTACCATAGTGTATGTAACAGGTAAAACTTGGTTGCAATAATAAGTGAAATTTATGTCTAGCAACGGTCACATAAATTTCATGTTCTTAGTGGAAGAACTAAGGGAGAAAAAGGACAAGTAAACACTGACTTAATCCCCAATTAGAAATAGAAAGCCTAGTTTTCACGTAAATTCAGAGCAAATTTTCTACCTTCTTGCAAAAGAGAATTCATCACAGTTGAGGGTAACTGTTATTAACAACATGAGAAACAATTATTTTAACCTTACACCTACAGAAAGACTTCTGAGAGGAAACTATTCCATCTTGCTGAATTTTTTCCCCTCTCTGTATTAGGTCCTACTCAACAATAATACCCAGGTCTAACTACTTAACCTAGTACCTTCCAATCATAAAAAAATACCCTCTGGATCTGCCAAAGGGCAGACAAATCCCCACTGACAATAGAGCACTTTCTTTCAGCTTCCTATACAACAACCATACAAAACAAATCTAATTTCTCTTTAGTTCCAAAGATGCATTCACTTAAAATTCTTAATTTTACATGTTCATTTCTCTTCCAGTCCTCTGTATTGTACTGAATCATTTTTTTTTTTGCCAGCATCTATTTGATCATTCTATTAAATTGGCTGAGATTAGAATGGAAAGGGAAAGACATTACTCTTCACTGATGTGCTAAATATCAAGCAATACAGAGAATAACTAACAGAGTATTTGCCCTGCCTGCTGAAACACAGAAAAGCAAAGATACCAGTCTTAGGGTCACCAGTTTTTAGGACCAAACAGCAATGATAAGAATTTAAAGATATTTCTGCAAAAACCTAAATTCCTTCACTATTTCTTGCTTTCTGTATCACTACTTTCATCAATTAACCCTTCAGAAATTTCTTACTTAAATTTTTCCCCCAAACGTACTTATATACAAAGAGATAAGATGGTCAAAGTTTTGCTGCTTTACTAATACTACCAAACGAAATTACACTCACCCAAATGAGTATAATAAAGTTTTCTAAAGGGAATTATTGACAAAGAAATAAGCATCACAGAAATAAAACAATTTTTTTATTCTATGTTGTCATAGGTTCTCACCCTTGTCTAGATATTTGGAATTCTTAGGGAGCTTTAAAAAACAAGCAAAAACCCACACAAATATTTAAATCTACCAAGAGTGGGTGTATAAGAACTCCCACAGATATAGTTGGGCAACATTAAGTATTACTATGATGTGTGCCTTTTATTAAGACTTTTAAAGTGCTTCATTAGTTTTCAAAACTGTGTTGAAGCAGTCACAATAATCTGAAGAAATCTTTAAAATAAATGAAATAACCATTCTGATAAAATATGGAGACTCATTTACTGATATGACATTCAAGGCCCTTTATAATGCAGTTCTCCAAACTGCATTTCCAGTTCTAATTTTCTAGCCTTTTAAGTGACTAGATACTATTTGCGATTTCTCAAATATGTAAAATAAACAGATTCAAGTCTTTCATCATAATGCTTACTAGCTGACTTGTCCTTTTATCTTGGCATGATAGATCAGCTCAGTTAATCAGTTAACTTTACTTTTTTGAAAACACTCCCAAATCCAAAAAAAGCTGTTTAATTAAAAAAAAAAAGCAGATACAGAGCGAATTGGAATTTCTTATGCATCATCTACAAAAACACAATTTTAAAAGTAGCAAGTCAAATAAAAGATTCTCTTATACCAACACTATACAGAATACAAATGTGATAATAACACTTCTGCAGATATTTTCTGGTAACTAATTTCAACATGACCTGGTCTAAATCTATCATTCAAAGCCCATCCATGGCCTCTCTATGTCCACACATATCCAAATTTCATTCCAATCACTCACCAATAAACACAAATGCTATTCTGAAGGCACAAGAAATTGGTTTGATAAAAGGAGACTAAGGCTTTAAGATTAAGGATACCTTCATATCACTTTGGTGTAACTGCCTATAACACAAAGCCAAGTGGCAAGTATGTAACATGAGAGAACATGAAGCTGTAAATTCCATCTCATGACTAGACAGGTCAGTTCTCCTTTACGCTTACTTGGCATACCAATAAAAACAAATAGAAAAACACTTTACCAACTTATCAAGAAAAACTGTTAGTCCAGAAAAGACTAGACATATCAAATTCATTCTTTAAAAATCAATTTAAATGTCTATTTAGAAGAAAGTTTCACTTTGTTTTCACAGAAAAAGTAGACTTTGAACACATCTGATGTTCATTATTACAAAAGGGGAAAGTTGTTACTACAAAATAGAGAAATAAAATGTTTAAACTAGAGATGGCATTTTACCAGAAAAGACCCACAAAAAAACCTTAACATACCTGTCATAATAATCCCGTTGAAAGTCATAGTCCAAGTCAAAAGAGGAGCTGAAAAATAAAATACCGAAGAGGATTAATTTGGAGTTGTTGATATAAATTCACAACAGTAGATGGGAAAAATAAAAAAATTAAAAACAAAAAACAAAAAATAAAACCTATGTCAAACAAACCACAACAAATAGATCAACAGCATGGAATAATCCCAACCATTCACATAATAAATTACTAAATCCTAGTAAGTTTAGGCCACTGGAATACAGTGGCTAAATTTCAAATTTATACAAAATTCTGCTGAAATTTCAAATCAAATCATAATAGCTAAAATTACATTGAAAAATACAACAGTAAACTAAACATTCTTACATCACCCTTCTTCCCTTTCTTTTTGCCCAGTAGCTTCTTAGAAGCTAAACAACTCTTCATGAAGAATTGCAATTAATTCTATAAATATCAAGCTACTCTTTACTAGTAAAAATCTAAAGAAATTCCAGTAATTCTCTGGAAAAAGGCAAAAAGGAACTATAGTAAAGCAAAATACTTTTATACAAATCAAAGATACTACAATTAACCCTCCCCACATCCCAAAAACAGATAGAGAAGATGCCCACTGATGGACACAATGCAGTTATAAATAATAAAGTTCCGGACCTGAGTAGAGGGGACGGAGAAGGGTGTTCTGGTACTGACCCGTACATCTCCGCTGCAGATCGTTTCACACCTGCTTTTCCTCGGTTCACTTTTGGCTCTGCAGCCAGATTAATATCTGTAAAAGCAAAGATTTTAATTATAATTGATGAAAAAGAGGTGGAATTTAAAAATAACATTCAAAAAATGTACTCAGTCATATAAACCAACAAAGATTTAACAATCTATATATTTTCTTACATAAAAAAAGGCTCACAAGAATTTCTTACAAGGCTAGAAATTAATGCTTCATTTATTATGTTCTAAGGTTTCTTCATAGATGTTTTTCTCCTCATCGCTCCTGCCAACTAACCCAAAACCTTGACATCAAGATCCTGAAAATAGAATCATATTGTCTTTGTAAGTCCTAACCTCAGCTTCCACCTCACTGAACTGCACAATGCAGATCACACACTATTTCCCTCAGTTACTAGGACAAGAAGAGTCAATGTATTTAACATTTGCCTTTGCAGGAATAATTCTACTTGCTTGAAATGAGCATAATTACATTAAGAACAACTGATTAACCTAAGGAATTTTAGAAAATACAGTGTCTCATAAATCAACGTGATTCAAGAATGATACTTGCAAATTATCCTTGAAGGCAAACTAGAGATGTAGAGCGAGATGTAAAATTGCATAGAAAATGCTGGTTAAGAAACCCCCTCCAGGGGCTCTCCCTGGTGGATCAGAGTTTGGTTAATGCTCAGCACTGCAAGGGAGCCCCAGTTGCTTCAGTGCTAGCTCAATCCCCAGCCCCAGAGCAGGAAAGTATCGCAGAACTCTCCTGCCTTGCCTGCTGCACCCCTCAGCAGTGTACTTTGTCCATCTGCCAGTTCTTCTCCCCACTGTCCTTGGTGAATCCTCTTATTGCCCTGCAGCTCTGGCCTGTACCCCAGTTCTGTATAAATACATCTTTAAAAAAAAAAAAAAAGAAAAGGAAACCCTATGCACCCAAGGGGAGCAATAACTGCAGTAACTACACAAAGGTGACTGATAATGTAATAAAATAGAAAAATAAAGTTATGTAGGCAACAAATTGCCTAAGAACCTATCTGTGTGTGTGTGTGTGTGTATACGTAAAAATCAAAAAAAGAAAAGCAGACTACAAAACATTCTAGTTTTCATATGTAACAATTTTTAAAGTATTTGTTCCAGAGTCAGTTATCTTGTTATCCATTTACCTAGGTAAGAAGAGTTTTCTCTTGTTCTCCCCAAGAGTCTAAGTCACTGAGCCAAAAGCTAGATCTCTAAAACTCAGTTCATCAACAGCAAGACTTGTGATACATGTATACTTAATAAAAACACTGAATGTACGAATAATCTTCAGAACCCTAGACTCACTAAAGTCATTTCAAAAATTCTTTTTAAAGATTTGTTTTATGCATATAAGAACTGGGGGGTAGCCTAATGGAACAAGGGGGTAGGGTGCAGAACAGGCAGACTGAGTAAAATACACTGCTGAGGGGAGCACAAAGGTCATATAGGAAAGGTCTGCCAAGCCATGTGGGTCACCACCTGGCCGGAGCCACCAGAGAGGCTCCCTCATTTCAAATTTTTAATCATCAAAAGATTATAGCAATTTTGCTATTACAGTTTTGGCTTTGGGATGATAAATAATTTATAAAACAAATGTGAATTAAAACTCACATTTAAACTCAGTACAAATTAAAAAACTCTAAAATGTAAAAATAAAATACCAAAAGCATCTGATCACACAGAACTATCAAGGCATTTCAAGTGATTCTATAGAGCAGAAGATTACATACAGTATTTTTTTAAAAAAGAAACCCCAAATGTAAAATCATCAGTAATCTTCATTCTGGTAAAAATGTAGGTAAAGATCATTTTGAAGCTCTGGCACAAAAAGCACACATAGAAAGAATTACATGCTTGTTTTTTTTGTTTTTTTTTTTTTAAGTTTACTTTTTTGGGGAAAAAAAAAAGTTTCTATCTGCGGATACTAACATAAGCAATTAACAAGAAGCACTCCTGGTATACAGACTGTGGTTTCTAAATTCCTTTTGAAAGGAGGTGTAAGTAAAAAGTGGCAAATTTTTGGATGAGGTCAAGAAATATACCAGATGACCTGGGATATCATGCGATTCCAGACAGTAAGAAAAGCAGCAAGGACAATGACACAGGAAGCAACATGAAGGTAAAAATCCACTGACTAAAGAATTATTTTGAGCTCTAGAATAATTTGCAGTGTTCTAAAACATACAGATTTAAAATAGGTAAGTTTATGAAGATACTAAAAGCAATAATTACATTTAAAGGTTGCTAAATTTAAGTTACATTTAAAGGTTGCTAAAGGTTCAAAATTTGAAAGAAAAATTAGTTAATAAATGCAGAATAAGGAAACCCACTATTTTGCAAGTTTGTATGAAATACCTAAACAATGATCATTAGTGATAATCGTGAAATTTAAAAAAAATTAAAGACATAAATTAATCCATGTACAGGAAACTTTACCTGAACTCACAAATCATTTTTAATATTACTAAAACTGGGACATTAAGCCCATACAATCCCTGTAAGATATAAAATTTTAGCCCATTCAACCACACACACTTGTAGATGCTAAATCCTTATATATTGTTTTCTTGAACTTTCAAGTATAGAAAAACCACATGTGAAAATGTTGGCATTCTAAACTATTTTATTTTAAATGTCAAGGATTATTTGTATTTGTTCTCTAAATTCCAATATTTTTGTTCCCAACTCACTGGGGCTGGGATTTTAAAAATAGCATTTGAGAACTGTTAATATATGAAATAAATACAAATTACATAAATTTTTTAGTCTAAAAGTTAATCACCAAAAAACCACAAGCAAACATCCAAATGACTGTCAAAAGCTGCAGAAACATTTCCATAAAACATGCTTCTTGGCACTCCCTGGTGGCGCAAGAACACAGCACTGCAAGGTGGCCGCAGCAACTTTAGTGAGAGTTTGATCCTCTGCCCTTGAGGTGATCCACATGGTGTGGCAGGCCTCTCCTGACCCACCCTCTGCTCCCCTCAGCAGTGTACTTCATCAATCTGCTTGTTCTGCTCCCCACTGTCTCTGATGAATCATCTCACTACCCTGTACCTCTGGCTTGTACCCCATTTTTGTATTCATAAATAAATCTTTTTTTTTTAATTTATTTATTTGTGCATACATAACTGGGGTACAGGCCAGAGGCTCAGGGGCAGTGAGAGTCTTTACCAGAGACAGAGTGGGGAACAGAACAGGCAGAATGACGAAGTACACTGCTGAGGGGAGCAGCGGGTGGGTCAGAAGAGGTCTGCCACACCATGTGGTCACCTCCAGGGCAGGCAGGAATCAAACTCATGCGGAAGCGGCTTTAGATTCTCAGTGCTGTGCTTTAACCCGCTGCGCCACCAGGGAGGGCCCATAAATAACTCTTTAAAAAAAATAATGCTTCAGGCCCTCCCTGGTGGTGCAGCGGGTTAATGCACTGCAAAAGAAGCCTAAGCCACTTCCCCATGAGTTTGATCCCCGCCTACCCAGGAGGTAACCACATGGTGTGGCAGACCTCTCCTGACCAGCCCGCTGCTCCCCTCAGCAGTGTACTTCGTTGATCTGCCTGTTCTGCTCCCCACTCTGTCTCTGGTGAATCCTCTCACCCTCCGCATCTCTGGCCTGTACTCCAATTCTGTATGAATAAATAAATAAACCTTAAAAAAAAATAATGCTTCATTGTAAACAGAAAGTGTTACATTCAATATGAAATGGACTTGTCTTATAAAGCCTTAGTTTCTTTAATATTCACAACCAAGAAAACACGCTATTCCAAGTCACTATCCAGTCACTATCCAATTTTACTATCCAGAAACTGGCAATTAAAGAAACATTTAAAGAGAAAGAATTCTACTCTTACCAGTAGTTTTCTTCATGGGCTAATAGTATAAATATAGTATGTAATGTGAACTTGTAAAAAATACAATAAACTATTACCCTGAACTATACTTAGATATTCAACATTTGATTATCACCAAGGATACCCAGAGATTGGGGGAACTAATACATAAAACATTAAAAGAGCTTATGCTCTAAAACAGATGTTGTGTATGCACTTTTGATTAAGTATAACAAATTACTTATACTGGATTAAACTTCATAGTTATTGTCATTTTAACATATGAAAAAAAATTAGGCTCAGCAAAGCTGCAATGGCTACTCAATACATAGAACTGTGGGATCCTGCCTGGTGGCGCAGCAGGTTAAAGCACAACACTAAGAAGCTAAATCCACTTTAGCATGAATTGGATCACTACCCCAGAGGTGACCCACATGGCACAGCAGACCTCTCCTGACCTACCCGCTGCTCCCCTCAGCAGTGTACTTTGTCAGTCAGCCTGTTCTGCTTCCCACTCTCTCTCTGGTGAATCCTCTCACCACCCCTGCACCTCTGGCCTGTACCCCAGCAGTTCTGTATGCATAAATAAGTAAATCTTAAAAAAACAAAAAAACACATAGAACTGTGAAGTCCCAGTACAGAGGTAAGCAATCTGACTTCAGTGCCAACGTGTGATTAACCTATATTGTGTACCCTAAACTCACTGTGAGCAATAGGCCAATCATTTAGGCAAAACTGCACATTACCAAATCATTCTTGGACATTACAATCGAGATGAAAAAAATGCACAAAATGATGTAAAAAAAAAAATCATTCTCACCATTCCCAACCTACCTTACCCGAGGTTTACCCAAGTCTCTCCTATACAAAACAACTTACAAGTAAAAACCCTATTTAACCTATTACATACCTATCTACTTTATATGGTTTTACTGGACTTAAAATTCCATACAGACATCTCATACTAATAATTTTATGGAGAAAACTGAAAGAAAAACTGAGTGAATTACATAACCAATGAAAAAAATTAATTCAACCCAAACCTTACCTAAAACCTGGCCAGCAATCATTCTGCCATCTTCTCCTGCCACAGCAGCGCGGGCATTTCGCTCATTAACATACTGAACGAAGGCAAAGCCCTTATGAACAGAGCAACCCACAATTTTGCCATATTTAGAGAAGATTGCTTCCACATCAGACTTCTTGACCACAAGCGTATTGAGATTCCCAATGAATACTCGGGAGTTCATGGAGCGAGGATCCGTCTTGTTGGTAACATTGCTGGCCATTGTCTTTGATGGTAAGATTCCTCACGAAGCTGAAAAACTAGAAGGAAAAAAAAAAACTACATTCAGATAAAAGGATGCTAATACAAATAAAATAACCCTTATAAAACTTTCTTATTTTAAACCATCATGACTATCTAGAGTATATCAGTCAACATAAAGAGATTTCACACAGTAATAACTGTATTACTATTCAGAAAGTCCTAAAATCTCTGAACGTAAGTCTTATGTTCAGCCTCCCTTTTTCTAGTCCTGTCCAGCATATGAGGTTACCATTTCAAGGGGGGAAATATTCTTTTCATAGTTTACTAGTAACAAAACTTTCTTAGACATTAATTTCAGCCCTCTATGTTTTGAAGTGTTTTAGAGAAAGTCAGAAAAACCTAAGTGCTCTATCAGTTTCTGCATGTTTTTCACATTCTCAGTCATGCCAACCATTCCTCTGCCTCTATTAATAACTTAGCTTTCTGGTACATTACTTACACAAAAATTAAGTCTCACTCATTCCCAAGGATATACAAAACCCAAAATGATGCTATAACCATTCTTTGGTAGACAAGTGACACTGTAGCTTTTAAATACAATTAATCTTATAAAATGGCAATAAATTAACCAATTAAATCACTTTGGGAATATCTATTTCCATGTATTTCAATTGATACATACATGTCAGATAGTTTAACCAATACCATATTTTCTGCACACTCAATTTTTCATGTGATAATATACAAAATTGAGCTTTACCACTTAAAAATACTGAATGATAATGATGATAAAATTTCAAGTAGTACACAGCATGCATCAAGAATCAAAAGAACTAAGGAAGAGAATGTAACTTCTCCCCCTCATATTTTTTCAAACTAAAGTAATTTTTTTTTTTTATGTTATGGAGGGTTCAAATCTATCATTACATGGAGACTCACAATAATATCCTCTTAGGTTTTTTTAAGGGAAAAGTTTTGGACATTCTTTTAGCTTTTATTTAAATATCCACTCCAACAATTTCAGGTAACATTCTTAAGGTTATTTCTCAACGGCCCTTTAAAAGCTACTAAAGAACCTCAAATCAAAACATACCATTGTCTAGAATCTGTTATCTAATTGCCAACTGAACCATGATAAATGGATTTTCATGAATTAAAAATGTCATATAAGCATAAAACAGGTAGTATGGCATTTATACATGACCACTACCATTGTGACCCTTAAAAAAAAACCTAGTCATGTCACATAAACATACTGATTTAAAAGTGTCAACTATTTTTTTCCTAAAGGTTCTAAAATTCTAGAATCCGTTTCTAAGCTCTCTTTTTGAGTAGTACTTAATCTTTTTTAAAACTAAGTAGTGAAAAGTAACCATGCCAACAGTAGTCGCTGAGAATCAACAGCCTTTCAACTTCTGAATAGCATAAAAACTTACAATGTCAAAAGGAATAAAATAATCCTACTAAAAGCCTTGATTGGTTTCAGATATTACTGTTAGCTATTAAAGTCGCTATTTTAAACAAGTGGGGATACAAGCTAGTTTTAAGCAAACAATAAGCATCTCAATAACAAGTAGAAGCAAAATACTGTGGGGTTTAACGTTAATGAACTGTAGGAAGAAAGATAGTCATTCTACATTTCACCATCATACCAAACATGAGACCCAGAACTTTGAACAGAACAGAAAAGGATTTAAATATCTTCAATTTCTCACAAGGATGGTGTATAACAATCTAGACACAGAGAAGGGAGTTCATTACATAGAAATAAAGACAAGGCATAAGGATTTAATTCTTTCTAGAAAGTCCATTTGAAATGGCTGTTAGAGAGACATCCAGTATCCAAATACAGAGAGGAAAGGTGATCTTTGAATTTAAGGGTTATGATTTTATTTCTTATTTGCTTTATATGTGGTTTCTAAATGTGCTATTAAAAAAACCATGAATTGTTAGTGCAAAAACTTTAAAAGCTTGGTAAACACAATGGAATAATCTTCAATGTCCACACTTACCAAAAGGAATTCATCAAGATACCAACAACAGTAAAGACAACCATTAATCCCAAATGTAGGGGGATTAACATTCTACTAAAAAATTTAACAAAGAAGCACTACAAATTAATATGTATTTCCACTGAACATGTAAGCATCTCTTAAAACATTTAAGCATCTCCTAAATAGTAGGCTCCATCACCAGCCATTGAAGGGAACACAAAGGAATAGATGTATCATCAGTTTACATTCCAGAGGTACCTCTGCTTTGAATTTTATTGAAGAATGGATTTCTCAAAGTTTTAAAAATAACCAAATGGGCCTTTCTTGATGGCGTAGTGGGTTAAAGCACAGCACTAAAAAGCTAAAGGCCACTTCAGCATGACTTCAACCCTTGCTATGGAGGTGATTCACATGGTGAGCAAGACCTCTCCTGACGGACCCAATGTTCCCCTCAGCAGTGTACTTCGTCGATCTGCCTGGTCTGCTCCCCACTCTGTCTCTGGTGAATCCTCTCACTGCCCCTGCACCTCTGGCCTGTACCCCAGTTCTGTATGCATAAATAAATCTTAAAAAAAAAAAATCGAAATGATCTCAGTTCATAATTATCCTACCTCTGATACGAAGTACCTTACAAATGAAAACTCTATTAAGGGAGAAAATGGTGAATTCCTCAAATGCAACAAGAGCTATTGGATAAGAACCGAAAGTCTTGGAAAAAAGCAGTAACAGAACATAGTTTCCTGATTCCTCATCTAAAAAAGCAACTAGGTAAGTGATGTGAAAAATGAGGAAAAAACAAAACCAATGTAAGGGTAAGCCCAGGGCAACAAGCATGGTACCTATCGATAATAATGCAAGAAGGAAAAAACTAGAAGGTGTCTACAAGACCTAGAAATTACCCAAAAATATCCAGCTAGTTTTTTACTAGTTAACAGCAAGAACCAACTTTTAGAAATGCAGATGAACTAATTTTTACCTGCTCCCATAAGAGCATGAGTACAAAGATGGTAGTGAAAATGTGTGAAGGTACTAGAGCAAAAATCTCAAAATTCAGAAGTCCCATGTATAACATGAAAATGTAAAGTCCCATGTATACCATTCCATTTTCATTATTTTTCCACCCCAAAGTCTTTCCTAGCAATTATCACTTTCTTCCATTTTAAATAATTTGTCACCTAGAGTGACCTTGTCTATTTGAAACCAATCACCTGTCTTCAAGGCCTGTTATCCTTTCATCCCTTTACTGTGTATTATCTATTCACAAATAGGACATTTGAACTGCAGTTTCCCAGTCTAGGTTTTCCGGAACGTCACATTCTTAGTACAACTCCATATATTCTCTTGCCTTCTGTATTTCCTGACACTGAAGTTGGGCCCAGAGGCTTGATCAGATTCGTGTGACATTTGGTTAAGATTGTATATAGGCACTATCTTTCTGTGATGTTCTTAAAAGTTTTATTTTTACACCTCACTAGTTATTAAAGTGTCTCGAATTTATCTGATGATGCTAAGAACTCAGAAGACTAGATGTTACATTTTTCTCAGATCTTACACATTAGTAACAGTTTGCCTGTGTCCCTTATATATTTTAAGTCAGTTTTGTTGGATATAAATCACTACACCACATTTTCTTCCTTTAAATGACACTCCAATTTACTTCAGGACAGTTTCCTGGCTGTCATGGGGTCATCCGATAATGTCAATCTTTTTTTCTTAACGCGGGTAGTTGAGAGGGTCTTTGCTTTGTAATCACTCACTAAGTCTTAAAAATTAATGACAGAACTGGAACTTTTCTAAATGAGACCTTTAAGGTAGTCTCATGGATCATGAAGTTCATATGTTGGAGTAAGCTTGAAGGTGTCATAGGACATACCAACTTTTCCTAACTTTCGAAATACTAAAATGCTAGGGAAGAAAGAAATAGACTGTTCTGATCTGCTTAAACATCAGGCTTAATAGTCTTAAACACACCAGATATCAAATAAAAAGTTGCAAGCACAGTGAGTTCAATTTTTATATTCAGTGTGGATTTTTGTAAAACAGATTTCTAATAACAGTATTCTAATTATTAGCAACTGCCACATTTAGAGAACAAATTTTAAAATGGGAATGATATTTAAAATTTAAAACGCAGCAGTATGTACAACATGGAACTAGGACAATATAAAAACTGGTACCAAAAATGTGCTTAAAGCAAAAGTATCTTAGGTATTTTCTATGGGTACTCTACTTTAGGTGAATTTTGGCTTTATATTGTCAAATTTCCTGCGATTAACTTTTCATGTTTTTTCACAGTAAAAATTACCTTTTAAATCAAGCACATAACTCCTTAAAAAATAATTTGATAATAAAAAAAGACCAGACTTCCAAACTCAAAGTTTCCATGAGATATGGCAACCAAGAAAACTTCCTTTTCTTGAGCTACAACCTTCATTAATGTTAATTCCTTTTGTGAACAAAACTAAATCATTTGCTACTCTGACACCTCCCAAAAATGCAGGAAAGTTTTTGTGTTCTCATTTCTCCAGGCAATGGGTTTATTTGCATAAACTGATTCAGACTTTTTCTCTATGGTAGACTACTGGAAATATGGTTCTATTACAAGGCTTTCACCAAAATATCATACTGGAGATCAGGCTGCTATCAGGAATTCCACCCAATCTCAATCTTCAAAGAAAAAAACCCACTGAATGCCTTGTTTTAATTAAAGAGTTCCAGGTCTATCAGTAAAGAATAAGGAATGTGATCAACCCTGACACCACAGGCCATTTTAGGGAAATTAATTTACCCTCGATACAGGGATCAAAGGCAATCCGTTGAGACTTCTGTCAGGAGAAAGACAAATATGCCAGATGATTTCACTTATATGTGGAATGTAAAGAATAAAACTAAACCAAAAAATCTTAGAAACAATGACTATAGAAAGGAGGTCACTAGATGGTGGGGATGGAGAACAATGGAAGGGTGGTCCTCAATGGTCTTTGGTGGAAGATTATAGGTGCCATGTGTGTGTCTAGTAACATACATGCGAAGAGCTGTGAACTTATCCTCCTAAATCAGTACCAATGTTGCAAACTCTGTAAGTTAGTATTATGCAAAAAAGTAAAAATGTATTAGCAGCAAAAGGTTTCAAACAGTGCCAATATTTCAAAATCAAATGTTGAGAATATCAAATGTTACAACACTGCTAAACAATCAAGTAGTACTAATCTGCACAAACTAGCTTAAACTTTAATAATCTAATATAGTGTGTCCCGATGGAAAGATCCAATTCATGCCATCTAATGTTTGTAAATTTCAACTTCCTAAAAATGATTATATTTCCTAAATGATGAATTCTAAATACCTCCAATTCTTCAAAGATAAACATCTTTTGCTGTTACTGGATCAACATCCAATAAATTCACGTTCTTTAAATGTTTTCTCAGATCTAAGTTTTAAGTCAAATCCATTAAGACAAATTTATTCTTGAAGTCATTAATAAATATTATGGGTGATCTAAGTAAAAGTTCATAGAATATTAAAAAATTGGATCAGTTTCCTTTCTGATATCGTTTTATAGAATATAACCTATAGGGAAAAGATCTGTGAAAAGACTGTTTCCCTGTTACTTTACATCATTTAATTTTCTAGCAGAGCAAATGATCTGGTTTCCAGAAAAAAGCAAAGTTCCATAAAAATACAAACTCTCCCTAGAAGCTACCAGGTAGTAGCACTCAAATCCCTAGTTGATGATGCCTATACATACAGGTTTGTCTTTTTTCTCATCCCAGGTTTTTATTCCCAAACTGGGATTGAGCTCCTTTTATAGCCATATAACAAAGGATCTATGTGTCTAATAATGTTTTACGCTGAATAAATAAAAGCTATGAGATTTTAGTGGTACTGTGAAGGATATATCAGTGTTTTAAGATTCACATATACAGGAAAATGTGCTTGTATTCCTACTTCCACAATACCATTCCAGTCATACCCAAAAACCACCCCCCAAAACCCCGTTACTTCACTAGCATGCAAGCAAACCTATGGATTTTATTTCCAAATCTTCACACTGAAGTTTTATTTTTAAAAGATTTATTTACTTATGCATACAGAATTGGGGTATAGGCCAGAAGTGTGGAGCCTGACAGGATTCACCAGAGACAGAGTGGGAAGCAGCAGGCAGGTCAGTAGTTTGCTGTGCCATGTGAGTCATCTCCATAGCCAGGGATCAAACTTGTGCTGCAGTGGCTGCAAGAGCTTCATAGTGCTGTGCTTTAACCCACTGCACCATGAGGGAGGACCCATATGCTAAAGTTTTAACTACACCATGATTCTTTGACCTCTTAAGAAAACCTATCAGGTCATCAATCCAGCTAAAATATTGAAAAATGTTTCCAACTACCCCATTTCTCTAAGTTCACATCAAACCTCAAGCAAATTGTGCACAGAAGAGGTACAAAAGGTGAAAAGGATACACACCACTATTTGATTATGCAATAAAATGATCCTGAAACAGGTTATCCAAGTTCTGGAATTCATTGGGAGCTGAGACAAAATTGATTTCAAACAGGAATCTAGCCTTCAGCTCCATTCCTTTTGTGATCAAGGTACTCGAATTCAGTATACAATAGAAAGTAACTAACAGTATAGGAAGATACTTAACAAAACAGTATCACTCATTCAGATTGAATCAGGATTATATATTTTCACTGCAAAAGGGGGGGGGGACAAGCTAGCCCAACAAAATGTTTCCATTGTGCAGTTCAAACACAAGTCACATATGAGAACTCATTTGTCAAAAAAACAATATATGGTCATCAATGTGGCTTATCAAGTGTCAAATCATATTAGGCCCTCCCTGGTGGCACAGCAGGTTAAAGCATAGCACTAAGAAGCTAAAGCCACTTCAGCATGAATTTGAACTCCACCCGCACGGGAGGTGACCACATGGCCGGGAGGTGACCACATGGCCGGCAGACCTCTCCTGACCCGCCCACTGCTCCCCTCAGCAGTGTACTTTGTCGATCTGCCTGTTCTACTCCCCACTCTGTCTCTGGTGAATCCTCTCACCACCCCTGCATCTCTGGCCTCAACCCCAGTTCTGTAGGCACAAATAAATAAATCTTTAAAAAAAAAAACAAACATACATATTAACTAGAAAACGAGGGAAATAACTTCAAGAAAGAAAATTTAACACTCTTCCTTTAGAACTTTTTATTACTAGCCTTTAAAACCTGAACTAGTGTCTCAATTCAAATTAGATTAAAATAAACCTAATGATGCTATTCCCATCTTTCAAGAATTTTTTAAGTGGCACTAGGTGGCAGCAACGAGTTGGCACTTAAAAAAATTTTCTATTTCAATGTCCTCCACAATTTACCTAGTTCCCCATTCCTCTTTGCATTTTTTTAAAAAAAGATTATTTATGAACTCAAGAATTGGGGTACAGGCCAGAGGTGGGGGAGGTGAGATGATTCACCATAGAGTGAGGATCAGAATAGGCAGACTTATTGAACTGAGGGGAGCAAGGAGCTCCCCAGTTGGCAGAGGATCGAACTCAGGCTGTGTAATAGGACAGCTTCACAGTGCTCTGAAGTAATACCTGCACTGCCACAGAGGCCTTCCCTCTACATTAAAGAAAAAAAAAAAAAGATTTATTCATGCATACGGAACTGGGGTACAGGCCAGGGGTGCAGGGATGTTGAAAGGATTCAGAGACTGAATGGGGAGCAGAAGAGAAACTGATGAAGTACACTGCTGAGGGGAGCAGGAGGCAAGACAGGAGAAGTCTGTTTTCCCATGTGGATCTCCCAGGGTAGGGAGCTAGCCAGTTTTGAGATGCTGTGCTTTAACCCAATGAGCCACCAGGGAGGGCCCCCTCTTTACATTAAAAAAAGCATGCATTTAGGCCCTGATGGCACAATGTATTAAAGCACAGCACTATGAAGCTAGCCACCTCACCTCACGTGTTCGATCCACGGCCAGGGGGATGTCCCACATGGCGCAGCAGACCTCTCCCTGGCGCCGCTGCTCACCTCAGCAGTGTACTTCGTCGATCTGCCTGTTCTGTGCCCCACTCTGTCTCTGGTGAATCCTCTCACTGCCCCTGTATTTCTGGCCTGTACCTCAGTTCAGTTTTAATAAATCTTAAAAAAAAAAAATGCATTTAGAAAAAGGACAGAAAAAGAGCTGGGAGAAGGAGCTGTCTTGTGTTTTTTGTTACTGATTTTATATTTTTATGTTCTGTTTAGGACTTTAATCTCAATGTTAGTCACTATTTGAAATGTAAAGAAAAAACTAAGGAGTATCTGCAATGAATATTCATAACAATTCAAGTCTTTAATACTGCACAAGATGACATATGAAAATATATCCAAAAGATGAGGTTTTGGAGTGAGACTTCAAAACCACATTTTACAACTATAAAAGAGTATAAGACTTATGTTAAGGCCCTCCCTGGTGGTCCAACAGGCTAAAGTATAGCACTATGAAGTTACTGTAGCCACTGTAGCACAAGTTTGATCCCTGACCTGGGAAATGACCCACGTGGCATAGCAGACCTCTCCTAACCTGCCCGCTGCTCCCCTTCCTAGTGTATTTCAGTATTATCTGCCTGTTCTGCTCCCCACTCTGTCTCTGGTGAATTCTCTTACCACCCGCACCTCTGGTCTGTACCCCAGTTCTGTATGCATAAATAAATCTTAAAAAATAAAAGACTGATATTATGCATCTCATAGGATAGAATAGGGCATAGCTGAAGACACAGAAAACATCTTACACAGTGCCTGGCAAAGCAAGTCTTGTTGCTACTGCTACTGTACATTATTTACTACTACTGGTACATACCAATGAAAAAAATAATTGGACAAAGAACATAAACAGGTGATTAACAAATATAAAAAGTCAATGTGAGATCAATAATTCAACACTGCCATAAAAGAAAGAAACCAAATGAGCTAAAACATTTTAAATCACAACAGTCACTTTCATTATCCTGACAATATGAACTGGTACTGGTACCACTGCCAAATTTTTATAGGAAAAATGGGCTTTATGAAATCTTGAACCGATATTATTCCTTAATATTTTCACTTTTGAGAATTCATCTGAAACAAGGACATATTAGGAGTGAAAAATTAGAAAACAAATGCACAATAGGAGACTGGCTAAATGAATTTCAGTACATCTATATAGTTGAACGTAAGCAACAATCATCTTAAAATGACAACTAACACTGACAGCTATTCAGGATATTAAGGAGAATATGCAATGTACGAACTATATAGAAGATTTCACATTAAAGAATTGGACATCTCCGGATATGATAGCATAGTGAATTATTGATTTGTTTTTCCCAATTTAAAAACAGTGATACTGCTGCTATCCATTTTTTTCATTCTCCAAAGTTTAATGCAATCCTGGATGTGGTATTTGACATAGTCAGCAAAGCAAAACTTTTTATATAAAAACTGCTGAGGGTCCTTCCCTGGAGGCACAACAAGTTAAATATTTAAGCACAGTACTCTGAAGCTAGCTACCGCAGCTTCACCACAAGTTCAATCCCCAGCGAGAGAGGTGACTCATACGGCACAGCAGACCTCTCCTATCTAGTCCACTGCTCCCCTTAGCAGTGTTATCTCAATCTGCCTGTTCTGCTCCCCACTGTGTCTTCGAGGAATCCTCTCACTGCCCATGCACCTCTGGCCTGTACCTAGTTCTGTATGCATAAGTAAAACTTTGGGGGGAAAAAACAAACTGCTGAACAGAAGCTGGCGAAATTGAGCTCCATTCAAGATTAAGTCCAAACCAAATAAAATCTAAGAAATGGCATGTCTGGAGCCCAAAGGTTTTCACTAGATACTGTGTTCCAAAGTTTGGTTCGCTCATACATAGGCAGTCTCAACAGATAAAGACAACTCTCCACATTTTCAGTCGTCACGTAATCAAGTATTAGTCATCTGTCTCTGAAGTAACCCTAGGTTTAAGGGAAAAATGTCATTTCAGCACTCATCATACTCTTAACTACAATGTAAAACTCCTCACCAATAAACAACATCCATTTACTCGGAGGACATTTTAAGTCATTTGAAAAAAAGAAACACTTGTTCAAATATGTAAAAAGGCCATCCCTGGTGGCGCAGGGTATTAAAGTGCAGCACTGTAAGTGAGCCTCAGCTGCTTCAATTTGAGTTTTATCCCCTGCCCAGGAAGTGACCCACATGGCACAGCAGACCTTTCCTGTCTCACCCACTGCTACCCTCAGCAGTGTACTTCGTCAATCTGCCTGTTCTACTCCCCACTGTCTCTGGTGAATCCTTAACACCCCTGTACCTCTGGCCTGTATCCCCAGCTCTGTATGCATAAATAACTAAATCCTTTTAAATACGTTTATATAGTTTAAAAAAATTTAGGGATTTCTGTCTTTAAGTGAGCAAATTTCTTTCAAAGGTTCAGTAGAAAAAAAAAACTAAAGAAAAAAGCTAATTCAGTGATCCTGGTTGACAACACACAGGAACTCAATTCTGAAGTTGGGGAAAAGGATAAAGTACTTATAAAACTATCTACCTTGATCTACAGAACTTTAAAAAAAAAAAAGATATATGCATACAAGAACTAGGGTGTTAAGCCAGAGAAGTGTGGGGGTAATGAGAGGATTCACCAGAGACAGAGTGGGGAGCATACCAGGTGGATTGACTAAAATATACTGCTGAGGGGAACAGTGGCGGGACAGGAGAGGTCTGCTGCACCATATGGGTCACTTCCCTGGCCAGGGAAAGCACTGATTCTGCAGGGCTGCAACAGCTTTACAGCACTGTCTCTTTTAATTTGTGAGCCACCGAGGTTCCTTGATCTACAAATCTTTTTAAAAATAACACTCCAGCAAGATCTAGGGAGGCACACAAATAAAACATGTTGAGTGCCCATAGCAATGTATATTTTTTTTTTTTTTTAAGATTTATTTATTTGTGCATACAGAACTGGGGTACAGGCCAGAAGCTCAGGGGCGGCGAGAGGCTTCACCAGAGACAGAGTGGGGAACAGAACAGGCAGATCGTGGAAGTACACTGCTGAGGGGAGCAGCGGGCGGGCCAGGAGAGGTCTGCCACGCCATGTGGTCACCTCCGGGGCAGGCGGGAATCGAACTCATGAGGAAGCGGCTTTAGATTCTCAGTGCTGTGCTTTAACCCGCTGCGCCACCAGGGAGGGCCAGCAATGTATATTTACAGTCACTGAAGTAACACAGATTAAAATATCAGACTTGTGAATACAAGAATTTTGGAGCAGTGCAACAAAATTAATTTTTATATGGAAATAATTTTTTTTAAAGATTTATTTATTTATTCATACAGAACTGGGGTACAGGCCAGAGATGCGGAGGGTGAGAGATTCACCAGAGACAGAGTGGGGAGCTAAACAGGCAGATGGACAAAGTACACTGCTGAGGGGAGCAGCGGGCGGGTCAGGAGAGGTCTGCCACGCCATGTGGTCACCTCCGGGGCAGGCGGGGATCGAACTCATGCTGAAGTGGCTTAAGCTTCTTTGTGCTGTGCTTTAACCCGCTGCGCCACCAGGGAGGGCCCGGAAATAAATTTTTAACAAGAAAATCTAACTTAAAATTATTACAATAGTCCTCATTATTGTAGAAACTAAGGCAGGATTATACATAAATTTGAGAATTTACCAGTGCAAAAAATAAGGAGTACTATATTTGTTTTCATAAACTTAATTTTATCATCACTAACTATGCAGATTCTTTCATTTTCTTAAATTTATCTCAAAAAGAACTTCCCAAATTCCAGAAAAGACTTTATATAAGGGGAAAAAAAAAATCCATGTTACTACTCCCACAGAAACAGAATTGGTAAAGCCTTATTCTTTATTCCCCACAGTATTTTAGATCTTGAAATACATACTTATTGAATTTATATGTGTGAGCAGCCACTGCAGCGCAAGTTCAATTTCCAGCAGGGAGTTGACCCATGTGGCACAGCAGACCTCTCCTGTCCTGACTACTGCTCCCAGCAGCAGTGTTTCAATCTACCTGTTCTGCTGCCCACTGTCTCTGGTGAATCCTCTCACCATCACCCCCTCCACCCCTCTGGCCTGTATCCCAGGTTCTCGTATGCATAAATATATCTTAAAAAAACAAAACTAAACATGAGGGTGAGGCAAAAGATGCGAATTAGGAGGGGTCTGCTGTAACATGTGGGTCAGCTCCCAGGACAGAGATTGATCTCACACTGCAGTGGCTGCAGACAGCTTTACAGTGCTGTACTTTTAACCCTTCGCACTACCAGGAAGGCCCCTGTCCTCTAACTTCTTCTGGCTACTTCTTACAAGCCTGTGCTCTTACTGGAGAATATAGATATTTTAAAATAGAATTCTCTGGAATTCTGATAATCCCATCACGTATGTTCCCAAATGCTACCAAAAATGCTTACTAGGCTCCTATATACAAGATCTGCTTACTCACATGGTATAGCAGACCACTCTTGATTCACCCATTGCTCCCCTCAGTATTGTATCTCAGTAGGCATGCTGTTCTGCTCCCCACTCAGTCTCTGGTGAATCTTCTTATCCCCCCACTTAGTCCCTTCTGGCCTGTTCTCCAGTGCTTGTATGCATAAATAAATCTTTAAAAAAAAAAAAAAAAAAGAGGACATCTGAGTATTTTCTTCCTACTTAACCTGATCCAATTTTACCAGTTTTTCATCTTTTCTCACAAAGATGAGCTATTTCAAAACTAATAGAACTCTTGGGAGTTCATTGAACTAGTTATGCCATTTAAACCTGGACACTGAAGAACCGAAGTAAACATGTTACATTTTAAAATTAGAAATACTGTACTGCTCATTATAATATCCATCACATAGAAAGTTTCATTGCAACCCTCCCAAAATCCTTCCCCGTTGCCCAAAGGTAATCAATATTAATTACTTTTCATGTATTTTCCAGATGATGTAGAAAATTAAGTTCTGTTGATAGATGAGCTGTTAAGTATTTAGTGGAAAAGTAAGTCTGAATGGCTAAGTGAGGGTAAAAAACAATGACATGGTAACACCTGTGAACCTAAATGAACAAAGAAACTTAATGTCTGTTGTAAATTATAAGGAAAGGCTCTCAGGTAGGAATATCTAGTATTTTCAAGATATGTCAATGAGACCAATGAGGCTGGTGTAAAGTATATTAGTAAGGGAAGAAGAGAACAATAGTTTGTGTAGCATGTCTTGTAAATCACAAAACTTGAACTGTAATGCTGAAATAGGTAGCTATTAATGAATTATAAGCAGACAGTCCTTTAGGCAGTATTTTTTTCAAGCATTACATTTTAACAGGATCGATCTAGCTACCAAACTGGTGGGTGGGGGAAAAAAAGAAAAATATCTATGACAATAATGAAAACGACAGTGGTGGACCATGTAAAGGCAGTAGGTAAAGTGACAGAAAGGCCAAAGAAAAAGTATGAGAAAAAAGTCAAGGATGCCACCCAAAGTATGTCTACATAACATGCTAACTGTAGTTATTAACTGACCAGGCCAACAGTGCAGAAGAACCTGTTTCGAGTAAAAAGAGTGGCCATTTTGGACTCTGAAGCTAAACATACTTAAATTCAAGGGAACTTTAAGTGGCTGGTGACTAGTGTCTAGGCAGACTAGATGTCTAGGATGACTAATCATGGGAATTCCCAACTTATAAATGGTATATAAAAATCATGTGACTGAATAAATGACCTAGAATATAAACAGAAAACAAAGACTGAACCATAGAACATGCCATCTAAATGGGACAAAGCCAGAAACAGAAAAACCTGGAAATAGAAAAATTTTCTAGGGCTTCCCTGGCTTCCCTGGCAGGAGTTAGTCTCAGCACTATCAAGCTATCCCTACCCAGGACCTCTCAGGTCTCCTCCACTACTCCCCCCCAGCAGTGGGCTTCAGTAGAGCCACTTGTTCTGTCCCCCATTGTCTCTGAAGAATCTTCTCACCCCCCACACTTCTGGCCCACACCCCAGTTCTTTTATTCTGGCCCACACCCCAGTTCTTTTATTCATTAATAAAACTAGATTTTTTTTTTAAGTTTCTAGGAGGTAAGTGGTTTAATTATATAAATTATGCCAATGGATCAAATGAGGATTGAAAAAGAATTTAGCAATTTTACCCCCATGTGTACTTTTAAACCATGAAGTTATTTTCACCAAGAATTCACTTTTAAAACTGCATATTCATAAGATATGTAATTTTATACAAACAATGGAATGGTATTTGGCTTAAAGCACTTTTTCTTTTAACTTGCCAGTTTTTTCTTTTTTTGGTGTGGAAGATCTAAGGTGTAAGCCAGAGTTGCTAGGAGATAAGATGATGCACCAGAGATAGAATGAGGTGCAGAACAGGCAGAGTCACTGAAATATACTGCTAAAAGGGAGCAGTGGGCAAGAAAGGAGAGGTCTGCTTGCCCTTATGTGGGTTAGCTGCCTGGCCAAACAGAAAGGGACTAAATCCAGGCTGCAGCAGTAAGCAAGATAGCACTAAGGCTTAACACCTAGGACCCTAGGTAAGCCCCTTCACTTTAAAAATGACAGTTTTCTTGGAACTTTATCCAAATTAAAAAGATCTGTTTTTTTTTTTAAATACTTGACATATCAACTATAGACTATTAAGAATTGAAACCTACAAGTTTAATAAATGCCTGGGTTAAATTCATGTGTCACCATTTACTAGGCAAGTTTAGCTATGGGCAAATTAATTTCTATTGTTCAATTAAATATACATATAAAATCTCCCCAAAGTATGCAATAGTATTTACATAAGGCATGATAACATAAGTCAAGTACTTTAACAGTGGTGGGTACACAGTTGTATACAGGTTATTACTTCTAGAAAAAATTCATGTTCTACTTGATTTTTCCTTTCAAATGGGAAAGCTATTATATAATGACTGACCCAAGAAGGGGTGGTTAAAGACATAACTACCAATTTTGTAGAGCCTGACCAACCTATTCCATTCAAACTAAACATGTTTGCTCATTACTACATGTAAACAATTCATGTGAAAAATTAGGGCAAGTATCCTTAGGCACGGGATTTCTACTTTTTGAAGAGATCATTAGTGACCTACTCTAGCGGGTTCTCTAACTTATTGTTCTACTTGTACTTGATCCTCATTACTAGTATCACTAGACAAGAGCACAAAGGCAACTCCATTCTCCTTCAATAGATTTCTATTGTGCCCAAGATCATCTAGATCTTACAGATGGCTCTACCAGGACTTTTACACTATGGTTGGTCTCTGCTTACTGATCTAACTTCATCACTCTAACTGCTCACTGATCTAACTTCATTCATCACTCTAAACGCATAACTCTATGCATTTAAAAAAATGTTTATTTACTTATGCATACAAGAACTGAGGATGTAGGCCAGAGGTGCAGGGGGTGAGATGATTCACCAGCATGAGAAGCAGTGGACCAGAACAGAGGTCTGCTGTGCCATGCAGGTTAGCTCCCTGACTGGGGAATGAATTCATGCTGATAGCTTAAAAGCATTGAGACTTGAGCCCTCCCTGGTGGCGCAGAGGTTGCCTGCCCCAGAGGAGATGCACATAGCAAGGCAGACCTCTCCTGGCCCGCCCACTGCTCCCTTCAGCAGTGTACTTCAAGGATCTGCCTATTCTGCTCCCCACTCTGCCTCTGGTGAATTCTCTCACCCTCTGCATCGCTGTACCCCAGTTCTGTAAGCATAAATAATCTTTAAAAAAAGGGGGGGGGGAATTTGAGACTTGAGCCCCTGAGCCAGCTGGGGGGGGGGGGGGGGGCCGCTGGTATCTCTTCTCCAGTGGTATTTTGTTCTGAGGTTAAGTTCTCCAGCCTCCCAAACTCTCTCAAATAGGACAACCCATTTCCAAATATCAATTTTGACATTAATTCCTTTACAATCTCTTTATAATACCCTCCCACTTCCAAATGCTAAATTTGGTTCCTTATTACAATCATCTCACCTTGTTGTTTTCTTTCATGGATCTAGATTTGAACAGAATGTTGTGTTCATCCTACATGCTGAACTCTAATGCTGACTAAGTATTCAAATGTTTAATAAAAATCTGAATACCTGACTTTGAGAAAGTCAAAGATCCTAAGCAGCTGTTTCCTTAGCATCTATTCCCCTTCCAGAAGCTAGAAACCTGAAAGTCATGCCACTTTTCACATCACAGCCATCACTAAATATTCCTAAATTTACTTCTAATCCCAGTGCTACTTGCTTTTGATGAGACTGGGTCATTGACTGTTCCTTAGATTTAGTATTTCCTATTTCTACCAATCCCATCAGTCATTCCTACACTGCTCTCATGCATGGTAACATTTCCAAAAATGGAAATCTAATGTCACTCCCCATTTTGGAATCTTTCAATAGCTCACCTTCAATTTCCAGCTAAATATAATTATATACCATTCAAATTTTTGTAATCTGGTCTTAACTCCAAGATCCAGTTAAGCTCCCCTTCTCTTAAAGGAATTTCTTGACCTCAAAAAACCATTTTTCACTTGGTTCTGTGCTTACCTCCAATCACATTGTGGCATTTTATCTGTCTGTATCTCCAAAACCAGAATATTATCCACAAAGTAATGGAGATGTAGATTAACAATAGATTATATTGAACACATGGTAAACAGCAGCCACACAATGAAGAGGGAAAGCAAAGAGAAACAGAAAGTGCTTTCACACACCAAGGGCATGAATAAAATCTGGACCAACAATAGAAACATTTCTATTCTTCCAGATAACCTCAAGACCGTTTTTCCCTTAGCCTTCTCCCATCTGTTTTCCTTTGAAGCCTGCCTTCAGTTTTAGATTTTACTCTTCAGTATGTGAACATAACACATCTTTGAAAATCATTCCACTTTCCCAAGCTCAAAATGAATTCTCAAATATTCCAATACTACAAGTTGCTAAAATTCTTAAGTCTTCAGATACATTCTTACTAACTTATTCACTGTTCTTATAATAGACCAGACTCATTCCTTCCTATTACTTCTGGGATGACATTGGACCCCTAAGTATCTGGTTGGGCCATAGTCATCATTGAAAATAAGGTCAACCCTACATGTTTACTGACTTGGATACAAAAATTTAAGATTTTTGCCTCCAAGGTTAAAAATTCTATACCCTTTAAAAAAACTTCCTGGGAGACAAGCATTTTAATATCAAATCACGGTTCTGTGGGTCTGTTATATTGTACTGATAAGAGCAGTCTAAACATAATTGTCAAAAATCCAAGGAAATATACTCTAAATGACAAATTTACTTATTTGCAGTAACCTAAGAAAAAGGACTGCCAGATCTTATTGCGAATCACTAAAACCAGTCATCCTAAAACATACTTTATTCTTTCCAATTATCAAAAATTCTCAATGACTCAAATTAATTACTCATAATTCCATTTAGTTTACAAAAAAGCTGAGATGGCCTCCTTTTGGAAACATCTCTTCAAATACACACAAAGCATTGCCCAAATTTTCCAGCAGCTATCACCTACACCACAAAACTAGACTTAAAAATCGGTGTTTTTCCTAGTCTTTGCAATGAAACCAAGTGGACCTCACACCTCTTACCATCACCCAGGAAGGGTGTGCATCTGTTCCGAAGGCCCCCCTGGCTCCAAGTCATCCTGGCTGCTGCTGCTCCAGGCTGGGCATCCATGTTGCTGCAGCTTGTGGTTTGTGAGGGGTAGTGTACAGGAAAAGCAGGATGGGATTTCAAGGGAAACAGGAAGAAGATGGCTTTCTGGGAAAATGCCATCATCATCATAGGTGTTAAGTAGTACCACACACATTTTATTGCAGCACAGTTTAAAAATTTAACAAATGAAAGATTAAAAATAAAAAAAACAAAAATAAAAAAATTAAAAATACAGACGTCCAGAGATGCTCTAAAACAGTTAAGTTAAAGATCAGGAAAAATAAGGTCACAGACTTAACAGCCAGTAAAATTCTTTTGAGGGGGTAAGGGATGAGGGCAAGGGTGGGGTTGGGAGAGAAAAGGTTTATGCTCAATCCACTTAAAAATGCTAATGCCTTCACTTTCTCTCCCAAGATGCAAAACTCCAAAGTCAATCAGGAGGCGAAGAAATTCTTATGAACATTCAGAAAAACTCGACTTTAATCCGGTTAAAAATCATCAGTCATTATCATCATTATCACCACCATCATAAGTATAATAATAATAAATAATAGTAACTAGTAACAACAATAAAAAGGAAATCAGCGGAAAGTCAGGAAAAATGTAAAAAAAAAATTGGAATAACTTACTGTAGCTGAAGATCAAAAAAATCTCACTGTAAAAAAACAAAAATAAAAATAGCCCAGATTAGAAAAACGGGAGGTGTAAAAATGTCAAGTCAGTAAAGTTCATTTCTTTTCTTTCCAAAAGCAGTTTCCACAAAAACCGCAAGGGTAAAGTTCTCAGTAGCAGACAAGCAAAGCCCTTTCCACATCATCAATCAATCTTAAAAATACACGAGGAATAGAGAGGTCAGTTTATGAGAGGCTAAAAGGCTCCTCCTCCTCTAACCCAACTGCTGCAGAAAAAATAGAAATAGAAGTTTTAAAAATTACATCTTAAATCCAAGTCCCGTTTTTGGAAATAATTTAAAAAAAAAAAACACCTGTAAATTTGCCGTAGTGCACACCAAGTTGCATCATTATGTTTAAAATGTCTTAAAATCAGTTTTGGAATGGGAATGTGTGTGTTCTGGAAGGATGGGGTAGGGAGGTTAAAAATCAAAGCTGAGCTCCAGTGAGTAGGGATGGGGTTCGCCTTGCTGCCCTGTGAAAGGAGAAGGGACAGATTGAGTCAGAGTTCCTCAGAAATGTTGTGCCCTAAACCCCCAAGACAGAAATATCTGTCCATTGCATCTAACACATTTTGGTAAAGCTTTAACATTCCATCGGGATGGGGAGAGCCTTTATAGAATCCTCTACCAGTGACTGCTTTCACAATCTTCAACATCAGTAGGTGACTAAAATCAAGGTAGTACATGCCGATATTCCCTTAAGGGTCTCAAAAAAGGCCTACAATCCAACATTCATCTTGCTAATCAGCAGGATGGGCAAAGAAAATAGAAAAACCAGGTCACTAGAGATGAAGAAGCGAGCAAATGTCAAATATCAAGATTATGAATGTAAACAGATTCATGGTCTTTAAAATTTAATTCCTGTGAGACTGCAGTAATGGTCTATCATGAAGATACACTGTAGGATTATCTATTCTCAAATGAGTGATCAAACTGTAAGACCTGGTAAGTTCTACAATAAAGAGGAATGATGCTTTAAATAAGGAGCACGTTATTTCACTGCCTGAATGAAAAACCTCAGATTAAGGAAAGATTATTATGTTTACTGAATATCTAATGTCATTGATTTGTTCAAAAACAATTTGCCTTATGGAATTTGCTTATAAAAAGGTATATAAAATCAATTCCAATATATGTATTCTAAAAATCCAGATACACAAAACCCCACTAAAAATAACGTGCACCACAAATCGGCTACTGGCTAACACAGATTTGCATTTGCGTGTAGGTCTTTGTACAACTAAGAATGAACTGGTTGTATTCACATTTCAATAGCCAACAGATCCTATTCTCCTTTTACAAGTTTTAGTACACTAAAATATATGAACAGCTCGTGTCACCTGAGTCAATTATGAATAACTTCAGTACAGGATAGGTGCTATAACACTAAAATTTTAATGGTAAAAATTTTCAAAGAAACAAATCAGTTCAGGCATGACAGGTAAGATATGCAAATATAAAAAATATAGAAAAAGTTGTAGGAATTATCTCTTTCTATTCGATCTAACCTAGCCTGAACCTCTTACTCAAAAATTTCAGAATTACATTAAGTAATTTTGTGGCTCATCTACAACAAATCCTTTCCATGTGTCACTGGACACAAGTTAAAAAGCACCCAAAATGCTTTCATTTTTGAAAGCATTTATCTTTCAAAGTCAAGATCACCTCCCTAAAGACAGTATGTTAAAATGATGGGCTATCACGTATTAAAAAAGACAAAACAATTTTAGCACCTGTGATGCTGTGCAATTAACAGTAACTAGATTATACTTTGTTAAACCTCTGGGCAACTTGGATCTCCCCTTCCTAAAGGGGTAACCTCAAAACGAGTTGAGTTGTGATAAGCGGCACCTTATGTGACTGAGGAGAAATGCAAATTCTCGCGAACCACCTCAGAACCATTATTTAATTAGAAACTCTAGGGTTGAAGAGCCCAGCAATTTGTTTTAACTAGCCCTCTTGCTGACTCTATGTCAGCTCATGTTTGAAAACAAGAGTAAAGAATTTAATATGGAATTTTTATTCCCTAGTTAAGAGCAATTATTTTAAACAAAGTGCCTCATCCTTCCAGTGAACTGAGCATGATTGAACACCAAGGCTTCAAAATTTTTCCTGATACAACTAAAAATAAATCCAAAAAATCATAGCCTATACAGTAAACACACCAAGAGAATTTAAAGAAAAACATACAGCAGTCATTTTCCCCTTAATAAGCCGCAAGTTCAATACTTAAGAGGATATACGTAGTAGATATGCTACACCCAATAGTTCTGGTTTTCACCAATTCTCTACTAAGTCTATTAGTATGTATGAAATCATCTTCCTGATCTCAAGAGTATACAGATCAAGTATGAGCACATAATGCTCCCAAAGACAGCCACCAATAAAATTGTAGACTGAAATACTGTTAAGGTGTTAAGGCAGTTAACAGTAATTGCTAACATACAAAACCTGATTTAAGTAGAACTATTTTTCAACTTTCTGGCCACAAATGACTTGAGTTATAGAAATTAAAATCAGTAAGAAGCCAAAGACCCCTTATAAGAATAACCGAAATTCAGGAAGTTTTACTGATCTGCCTGACATCTAATAATTATGGGTAGATGAGGAAGCAGAGAGGGGGGAAAAAAAACAAGGTCTTTTCAACTCCTAAGTAGAGATTCTTTCAACTGTTACACTCCCAAGTTAACATCTCATATTCACCAGTTCATAGAACTAATCTTTAATGTAAGAATAACTCATCTGGAGCTTGTTTCTAACCACCATTCCATCCAAGCTAAGCCTGAATGCTATGTGACACCCTCTAGAGACCTAATTACAAATATAATCTATGTTTAAATTTTCCACAGAAAAAAATAGCCACAAGGCATTCCATGGCAAGAGCACACAAAAAGGTCATCAGACCTGCAACTTACTCACCCTTAAGTCAGTCCTCTCTAACCAACAACAAATTACGAGGGCTTACCTGTTTTAACACACATCTTGGGTAGTTTCTGGGACCACAATGTGAGTTTTGAGGCCAAATCCTCCCAAATGACATTAACTCAAAGGAATTGTTACCTTGGTATATGCTGATCCCAAAGAACCCTTATTTCTAAGACCGGGCAAAAAGTGCACTTTAATTTTAACTTTTACCAACAACTTTTATTAATTCCTGACACATCCCCTTATTTGCTAACAGTATTTTCTTTTAAGTAGATGATTTCTGTAACTAGTTAATCACTGCCCTTAGGGCTAATGGTTCTGCAGACACCAGCTTTAAACTAAGGAAAAAAGTTAAAGACCAAGCTTTTGATCCCTAGCACTATTTCTACATAGTGAGGGCCCAACAAGTAAGTGCACAAGAGTAAAATTATGTTCGCTTTCTATCAAATATCTTCTTCTCCAAAGGGAAGAATTGACCCTGCAGTACTGATTTCAACTGTCACTTGTAACATTTTTTCGTGAGATTAAAACATTATAAAAAGTAAATGTTAAAAGAGATAGAAAAAGCTATTTCTTGGATAAAGGAATGCAGTACTACTTAAAAACCTATGGGAACAATTTTATAAAATTAGCAATAAGTTCAATGACGTTTCAAAACCTAGTAATAATAGTAGCTATTACAGTACTTGCTGAACACAAACGTAGTTAACACATTTTTGACATAGTTTAAATGAACTGGAAAAGCAATGCCAGCTTATCTTCAAAAGTCAAATTTTAAGTTTATCATCTCAGTACATTACATGAACAACAAATACGACATTCATCATTAAATATTTTTCCAAGGCGCAGTTTGGGAATTTCCGCCAGTAATTTCTGATACCTAGTTCTTGTAAAGATTCAATTACAGTACGTTTGTACCTAAAATTCCAGTCACTAAGAAAAACCATTTGATGTCCTAGTGGTCAAATTCTTTACTGGGTCCACCACTAATGTGACCCAAACCATCTCAATTTATGCCTCAGCTTCTGTCTGAGAAGATAGTAATACCTACCTCAGCAAAGTTCCACTAACTTATATATTTCAAGTGATTTTGTAACCTGCAGATAAAAAGTCAGCTTCAATCATTACTGTTATTATGTAAATGAGGTTAGTATTTTTTTAATGAAACGGAAAAAAACGACTTCGAGGTCCATCATTTGTTCACCGAGTGCAATGAAAAGTAATCAACAAAATATTAAACCATTGTTATAACAGCTATTATCTTATGCCCTGCGGTACGCTCCAGAATTTTGATGCTTGCGGTAAAACATCTACTTGGTTATTGCTCCCCACCCCACTCCCTCCAATTTAAAAATTTAACAGGAGTTATTAACGTTGCATTTACTTCTACTGCATTACTGAGCATCTTCAGCTTCCCTTCCAGAATCTTTCTCGCAGTCCTCATGGTCGTAAAAATGAAAGGAAAGCAGCCGTTAACACCGGAGAGCGAAAAAAGAAACAGGACCATTTCCTCTGCAGATTGAGGCCTAGAGGACACTAGGTTAAATCTACGCAAGGGCCGAGGCCTAGGAAACTCCTGCAGAAGACCTAATACCCCAAAACAGTCACAATAACTGGGGGCCTGGATACTCTACCGAGGGGAGGGTTCCCTCGTCTTCTCTCACACCCCCTCGCGCTCCCCCAGGAACCCAGCGCCCCCTTGCTTCCGCCCACTCCACTTACCAGGAGGGGGAGGGAGAAGAGATTCGATTCTGAATCTCCTACTCCCGGGTTCTACGTGGAGAAGCCAACTGCTGCTCGAGGTCGAGAGCTGCAACTGCTCAGTCTCCGTTTCTTCACAAAATGGCCCCCGAGTCTCCTCTGCCGCCGAGGCGAAGGCCTAGCTCCCGCCCCACTCATAGGAATCTTCCTATTGGCTGCGGTTTTTCTCGCTCCCGCTTCTAATTAGACATGTCTGCTGCTCTTCACAATTCTGTCCAATCAAAATCAGTAGTGGGTTAGACTAAGTAAGTGAATTTCCACATGCGTGAAAGAAACCAGCTTGTGACTGGTTATTTTCCCTGTCATTTATCACTTGAGCACTGTTTATTGGCCACTGTACCGGAGGAAGGGCTGGCGGGGGGGGGACCTCGCCTTTGTATCGCGCACCGCTTCACATCCGGGTAACAGAGAGGCCTGATGGGCAGCCAGGCCGTCCTATCGCTGCTCCCTAGAGCGCCTAGTGGCCGGCCCTCCCAGATCTCGGAATTCCCGCGGCGCGAGGGCGTTGGAGTCAGGCAGGGAGGTTGTGAGGCCGCGGCTGGCAGGAGCGGGTGTGGGAAAAAAGGAAAAGGCCTAGTGGCTTTTCCATCGTGTGGTGTGTGAATGAAGGACTTTTCTTAGAGGAGGGAGCGATGAAGACGAGGCCGTTTGTAGAAAACTTACCAGCCCTGCATTTTCTCCAACCCTAGATCTTTCAGTTGAGATCCAAATGACAGCTGCCTCTTGGCCCATCTTCACATAATCCCTATCTCACCCGAGCCAGCGAGTCCCCTAAGCACTCCACTAAAAAAAAGTAAAGGAAGTCTAAAATGCTGGCCCGGAATACTGCTGTGCATCCCCTGGGCCCGAATCTCTCTTGCCCCATACGCCAAACCACATTGGCCTGCCTCTCTGAATCTCAGTCACAAGGATTCACTAAAACACTTAAAGGTTGCCTGAGAAATGACAAAACTAAAACACTTAAAGGAGAGGAGTTTCCTCTCCTTTATTAAGGGAAGCAGTCTACAGTGGGGCAGTGCAGGCCTTCACAAGCACCTCTTCAGAGGGACTTTGGGCAAAAGCAAGTTTGACACTACAGGATCCAGAATCTGGGCACAGCTGGGGTTGCATATTTGACTTTATTTAGAAAAGTCAAGGAGCACGTAAATAAGGTCCAGAGTGGCTTGGGAACTGGCTGAGCATTTACAGGAACACACGTTTGGTTTGCTGACGCAGCACCCTGGCAAGTGTGACTCCATCTTAGACCTAGAAATTTATTTCAGCAACATACCTTTGGTGAGTTTACCGTTTTCATTGGTGTGCCTTTCTTACTATTAGACTTTTTTTTTTTTTCCGCTAATGCATGTGTTACTTTAAACTCATTTAAAAAACGAAAAGCACGTAAGAGAAAAATAAGTGGCCCTCTCCTGGTGGGGGAACTCTGTGCTTCGAAGGTTAAAAAAAAAACAAAACTCGTGCTTTTCTGTATTTTCCAAAATGTCAACTTTGAATAAATATTTAGAAAAGTAATGCCTTGATTCCTTTTTACCTAACCTATTAGCTGCATATTTGTCCTACCTACTAATCTACCCTATTTTGTTCAACAAATCAAATAGTATTTTACTAAATCACCATTGTTTCTCTTCCTCAGCAGCCTCCATCCTCCAATAATGTCATAAGCATTCACTGGCAGTGGGGGGTGTGGAATCTGATAACGCCAGACAAAGCAATTACTTAACATTTCACAGAGATCTCGATCCAACATGACTTTACACTTCTTTACATTTAATTTGGAGACCTTTCTGGTGGTTTACAACCTATTTTCTACAGGCAACCATAGTCTACCTGAAAAAGAACGTGCTAAAGATATTACACACTATTTTCAAGATCCTTCCTTTTTTCCTGAATTACTCTTTCTCCCATATTGAGTCTGTCCCCCAACTGATCCTGCAAATTGCTGTCATGGTAATCTTCTGAAAGCACTCACTTTTATTGTTTGACTCCCACACTAAAATCCTATAATAGCTCTATTCCAGGCCTACGTTTTCATTGTTTCATTCACAGCTCTTCCTTGATTGGCCCCTCATTGCCTACTAAGACCAGAAAATTAGGCAGCCACTGTTATTCCACTCCAGTAGGCTGCATTCTCTCTCCCTATAGTCTGACGGTTCTTTAAAAGTTGACTCAAGTCCAGTTAATTTTTTTTTTAATGTACGATGATTCATGCAACTGCTTTTTCAATCAACCTTGTGTTTTATTTTGATTTTTACTTTTTTAAAAAGATTTATTTATTATGCATACAGAACTGGGGTACAGGCCAGAGGTGCAGGGGTGGTGAGAGGATTCACCAGAGACAGAGTGGGGAGCAGAACAGGCAGATCTACTGAAGTGCACTGCTGAGGACAGCAGACTATGAAACAGGAGAGGTCAGATGCGCCAGGTAGGTCAGCTCCCTGGTGTGGGATCGAACTGTGCTGCAGTGTCTGCCAATAGCTTCACAGTGCTGCAAAGGTTTTATCTTTGATGTTTAGAACAGAGGCAGGTGTTAGATGAATGATTTTTCAAGTAACTGTTTATAATAAGTTGTATTAAATGCTACGAGATAAGCAGCAGGATGTTATAAGATCTGTGTGACATAGTCCCCTAGTTCCTCCAGGAAGATACTGTGAAAAGAAATGACTTATTCATTTCTCAGTTTCTTATTATCCTCATCCTAAACGTTTTCTCCATCTTTTCCTCTGTCTTTGCTCCTCTTCTAATTTTCATCCTCACAATGACCTGAATCTGGCTTCTTGTAGGGTAAGCCTTCCTTAACACACTTGCCATCTGTTCTCCTTCTGGCTCTGAAGCACAGATTTTATCCTCTGGTAATTTTTTCATTAGGCTAATCTTTGTGCAGCTTACAAAGGGCTTTTCAGTTGATAAGTCTTATATTTCATAACTAGTGTTTATTTTGCAGAGTAATGGTAGAATTGACCTATGATTAAACATCTAAATATTATAAAAATGCTATGTGAACCCTCTGACCTACATCCTTTCAAATATGAATATAGTATTTCACATTATAATTATCTTTCACATGACTGACGTTTATACAATTTACCCCCAATTTTTTTCTGTCCATTAAAGCATTTTTTAGCACATACACAGTAAATCCCTAGAAAAAGAATTTTTCCCTGAATGTTTTTCTCTTGCTTCATCATGGTCCATGAGGCCAACTAAAATTGTCAGTATAATGAAACCAAACCGAGACAAGAGCAGATTATTCTGCCATTTTCTTGGACCTTTGAGTTATATATCACATCTGGGGCTGATCACTCCACACTTGTGACGTTCACAACAATTTACAGCACTGTGATCAGCAAAGATTTCAAATTTGCCAGTGTAGTAACCATGCTTCGTCATCACATTTATAAACCAGATCTTGGCTTTGAAGCATGATATTTGCCAAGGAGTTTTTAAAGCACAATTTTGGAGACCTATCTTAATGTCTAAGGAATAGTACCAATTAGAATTACTCTTATCACTACTACTCCACTCACAGATTACTGCCTTTTGTCATCTCAATTTTATGTTCAGATACCTAACGCCTAAAAACATGCTCCCTTGCTCACTTCCTTATTTTCCAAAGAAATCTGACTGCCACACCTCTGGGGAGTGGTAAGAACAGAATAGCATGAAGACAAAGAATGGAAAAATGTGAAGAAATGTTGAATTAGTGACAATAATATCAAAAGAAAAGTAAGTCACTTGGTAGCATGCATTGAATTGGCAGATTTGAGAAATGGAGAAGAGATAATTTTTTAAAAGATTTATTTTACCTATCTATGCATACAAGAGCTAGGTAGGGCACAGGCCAGAGGTGAGGGGGTGAGGGGGAACTCACCAGAGACAGAGCTGCGAGTAGAACAGGTAGATCTACTGAAATACATTGCTGAGGGTAACAGCAGGCAGGTCAGGAGAGGTGTGCTGTGCCATGTGGGTCACCTCCCTGGCCGGGTAGCCAACTGTGCTGCAGTAGCTGCAGATAGCTTCATAGCGTTGAGATTTAACCCCTTGCGCCACCAGGGAGGTGCGAGAAAAGATAATGAAAAGTTCTTTCCCTTTTGTAAGAATCCTAAAGAGCAATGAAAACCTTATTAAATCATGTAAGTAAAGATTTGCTACAACTGAGTCAAGTATCATTTTTTTCATTTAATGAAAATGTCATAAAACTGATGTGGGGTGATGGCTGCTTTAATCAACTACTAAAATTTACTTTAAAAAAATCATTTTATTTTACACTTAAAATGGATAAGTTACAGAATGTAATTTCCTTAACAGGGGAGAATTCATGTCCCTTACCCCACCTAATGAAGAGTGGAACGAAGATGCTTACAAGTCTTGAAAGACACGTGGAAGAGAAGACTTGAGAAGGCATGTAGAATAGAGGTATGTGACGAAGTCCTGCTTGTGCTTACTTCTTGTTACTGGATTTGCACCCTGAAAGAACTTGAGGAACATGAAAGGACACATATGGAGTCACTTGGAGAGTGACAATTGCAACCTTTACCTGGATTTATACTTTGAATTTACTCCTTTCCAGACTTGCGTGTCCCCTTCTGTCCCTTTTCTCTGGTTCCCTGTCAGAAAGTGTTTTAGACCTGTGGCAAGTTCTCAGCCTCAGCAGCCTATATTATTTGGACTGACCTTTTTGGCTGAGTATTTACCCACAAGAAGATGGATAACTTTGATTGTTTTACTGGGAAACTATTATCCTTTCTTCTCTCTCCAGGCACACTACCCCATTAAAGAGCTTCAGTTATATGCTTTATCTTTATGTGGCAGATGGCAGAACCAAAAAAGAAGAGAAGGTAGATTCATTGTGAAATAGTTTGGGCCAGAAGCAATCTGGTGCAGATTTGAGGAAATAATATTTGGATTATACTGTTTTTACTGGAAATACATGTGTTCTGTGTAATTTTTATACATCTATTTCCTTCTATACTTTATTATTTCATTGTACATAAATAAGATCATGCCTTGCCCATTAAACATATATTCACTTTTTTTGAAATACCTGCACTTCATGGTAGTAATCAGAATTGGTAGTTTTTCTGGTGTACAAGGGTGCATAAGAGAAGATTTCATGTAACAGGGGATTCTTTATTTTTCCTATATCTAATATGAATGCAGGTACCTGCCGCAGAATTTTAGAAATTAATTTTAAGATCTCATTTTCAAGCATCAAGTCTTGTTGTTGTATAATTACATCCCAATGTTTGGTTTGGAAACTGTGGACGCAGTGAAATGGAAGATACACAGTTAAGCCTTAAACAAAACAATTGTTAGGGTGCCAACCCCTGTGTAGTCAAAAATCCATGCATAACTTTTGACTTTCCCAAAACTTAATTACTAATACCCTGCTGTTGACCAGAAGTCTAACCAATAACAAACAGTTGATAACACATATTTTGTATGTTATATTGTAAGTAAGCTAGAGGGAAAAAAGTGTTAAAATCATAAGGGAGAGAAAATACATCTACAGCACTGTACTACACTTATTGAAAAGAATCTGCATATGTGTGGACCTGTGCAATTTGAACCTGTGTTCTTCATGGGGCAACTGTACATTCTTTTTGTTGCAAGTGTTCTGGCCCATAATTGAGCAAATCTGTTGACCCCACCAGTAAACCAGAATTTGTGCTTATCAAAGAGATTTCAGGACTCCAGACAATTCCACACTATTGTTACCCTTCAGAAAGAAATTTAAAGGTCATCTCCCAACACCAACAAATTCCATTTATCTCAAATCAAAGATAATTGTTTCAGATTTAGTTTTAGTGGAGAAATCAGTATGTTAATGAATCTTTTTAACTGCATCTACAGCATGCATAGAGGAAAAAGTATGACCTTCAAGCTCTGATCTACAAAGAGTTAACAATCTTAAGAGCTAAACAGAATTGTATTAACTTCTCTCTTAACAAGCCAGAAGGACAAGAGGATTCTAGAGTACTAGAGGACACCATAAGAATCAAAGGAAAGAATTAGAGAGCTCTCTCAAGGAATCAATAATTGTAAGTTTATATTTAATACATATTTTTCATCATTCATTTCTTCTCCTAGCGTGTTTTCGAGAATTGTGAAATAATTTATTCATTTTGTTGTACTCCCAGTCTCAAGGCACAACATCTCTATCTCTAATCCTGTCACCCACGTCCAACTAGTTGTCAAGTCTTATTTCTCCTTCATGTGTATTTGTGATCCAGCACCCTGCCACTGTCCTTTCTAGTGCAAGACCTCTTACCTGAACCACAGCAAAGTCCTCCTAAGTCTCATCTTCCCTGCCTGTCTCTCTAATTTACTAAGAGCAGACGAGTCTTTCCAAAGCTCTTTGACAGCTCTAAATCATTTGCTTTTGTGCTCAATATGTATAGCTGCTATTCATTCTCAGCAGAATGAATAAAATTCTATATATAAGGCTTCCAAAATGTTCCCTTTCACTTAAACATATTTTGTCTTTTTCTAACTCTTCGTATCTACTTACTATTATCCCAGAAACATTCAGTATCTCCACTTGCCAAAATCCCTCCTAGACTACAGCATCCCTCCTGCTGCAAAACTTTATCTTATCCTACAAGTGAATGTGAATGTCACTTTTATGCTCTCACTATTCTTTGTTCTTTTCTGATTTTTCCTTAATATTTTATCTTTTACTTAAGCGTGTATTTTTTTTAAAGTTTCGGGTTTTTTTTTTTTCTTAATCCTTCATTTCCTAGAAGCAGGACTTTATTTTTATTCTCTTTGCAGCAACTAGATAGAATGAGTACTCAGCAATGTTTGCCAAATTAAGTTTAACTCTAATTCAGGGGGTCTCTATCATCTCTTCTGAGCTTTTCATACAGCCACTGCAATTGCTTCTTTTATCTCTGCTTTAATGTTCTGGCTTAATGCTTAACTTTCCTTCTATCCATTTATGTAGATGAGCACCTACTCAGTCATCTCATCATAAAACTATTTTCTTCATGGGTCTATTCACAATTTGTACCTCTTCCCCAGACCTGCTCTTCAGAGGAACCCAACTGCAGCCCCTTTCAAGGCCTTCATTTGTTATTGGCCTGTTAAAATTAATTCCTTACAGTGGGAAGACTTGAATTCCCAATCCATATTACATTTGAAATAGTTTAGACCCTATCTTTTTTGTTACACAGACCACTTCATCCACGACATTTTGAAGGATGGGACTATTTTTGCAGCATCATTTCATGCTCTACTGATATGCTAGTGATACTTCTCTGAGCAGATTTTTCACCTTATTTTTAAATATTCTTCCTCTTCTTCCTTACTTAAATCAGTGATACTGTTATAGTACTGATCTTACTGTGTTATTGGGGCTGTATTATTAGTAAAATTTTGTAAAATCGTTAAAAGCAATTCTAAAAAGTGAGACAGTTTTTCTTCCATAATCCAATTTCATAATAATACATCCGCTCAAAATCTTTTTTTTTAAACTATTTATTATGCATACAAGAACTGGAGTATAGGCCCTCCCTAGTCGAGCAACTGGTTAAAGTGCAGCACTGCAAGTGAGTGAGCTTCAGCCTCTTCAGTGCGAGTTAAATCCCTAGCCCCCGAATTTGGCAGACCTCTCCAGTCTTGCCCACTGCTCCCCTCAGCAGTGTACTTCGTCAGTCGGCCTGTTATTGCCCCCACTCTGTCTCTGGTGAATCCTCTCACCCTCCACATCTCTGGCCTGCACCCCAGTTCTGTATGCATAAATAAATAAATCTTAAAAAAAAAAAAACTGGAGTACAGGCCCGAGGTCTGGGGCGTGTTGGGGGGGTGGGGTGGAATTCACCAGAACCAAGAGTAGGGAGAAAACAGGCAGATGGTCTGAAATATACTGCTGAGAGGAGCAGCAGGCAAGACAGGAGAGATCTGCTGGGCCACGTGGCCAGGGATCAAACTCATGCTTCAGTGACTGCCAATAACTTCATAGTGCTGCATTTTAATCCCTTATGCCACCAGGGAGGCCCTGCTCAAAAATCATTATGTAATATGCAGATACCAGTCACTGTGTTGGGACTATGATGTATAAGCCCTATAAAAAACTGACTCATTTGGGGCTGGGTTATGGGTTAAAGTCTCAGCATTAGCAAGCAATTGGCAGCCACTGCAGTGCGAATTCAATCCCTGGCCAGCATGGCACAGCAGATAGACCTCTCCTCTCTCACCCGCTGCTCCTCTCAGCAGTGTGTTTCAGTAGATCTGCCTGTTCTGCTCCCCACTCTATCTCTGGTGAATCTTCTCATCCCCTGCACCTCTGGCCTACACCTCAGTTCCTGTATGCATTAAAAAAAAAAAAAAAAAGACTCATTAGCCAACACTCAAGGGGATCATATATGTGACAATATAAATTATTAACTTGCACTGACATATTTTTATTTATTTATTTTCTTCCCTGTTTTGTAAAAAAGGAAATGAAGCAGAAGCAGAGTGGTCAAGTAATTTGTATAGGGCTCACTCAACAAAGGAAGGATGTGAATCCGTATCTTTCTTATCCCATGGCTCTCATACAGTTAGCTTTAGTTTAGCTTCTCTAAATTTAACCCGGCAACAGTCTTTCTGCCCACCTGCGACTATGCAGGTGTTTTCTTTTCATCAACTATCTCCCTGTGCATGGCAGCAGCCTCCTGCCTGCCCTGACCTGCACCATGCGGGGGCTTTGCTGCACTGACCACCTTCAACAGAGGCAGCTCTCCTCAGAGCTACCCACCTGCAGCTATGCGGACCTCAGCAAACCTGTCTCTTTTGGGGAAGCTCTTTCTGCCTGCTTGTTTCTGTGCAAGTGTCCTTTATTCTTCTGTCCCTTTTTCTAATAAACCTGCTCTTTTAAAATATGGATACATTTAACCAGAGGTGAATATTAAATCAGGGTAAGGAGAGCTGACTAGTTTCAATTGCTAGTACCATCAGGCCAGCTTTATGCTACTGATCATTACTCAAGTGTTATTCTTCACCCTCACTCACCTACCTTTGCCCTATACTGAATATCTGTGCAAGGGAATTATTTTTTAGCTTTAAGTTCAACAAGTTAAAAAAAAAAAAAGTTCAAAAAGCCTCCTTTTGTCATCTACTCTCTACTTTTTTCCCTGAGAGATTAAATCCAACCATATTATTACATTTTGGAAGTTCCTTTATCATACTTTCACTGCCAGTCCCTCCTGAGTTTTCTTTTCTGACATTTGGTAACCTTCATTTCAGTCATGCAGCTCTGCGGCCCTCCCTGGTGGCTAGAGGTTAAGTCTCAGCACTATCAAGCTATTTGCAGCCACTGCAGCAGAAGTAAGTTTACTCCCCAGCCAGGGAGCTGACCCACAAGGTATAGGAGACCTCTCCTGTCTCACTCGCTGCTCCCCTCAGCAGTGTATTTCAGTCCATCTACTTGTTCTGCTCCCCACTCTGTTTCTGGTGAATCCTCTTAAACCCTCCTCCCCCCAATCTCTGGCCTATACCCCAGCTCTTGTATGAGTAAATAAATTAAATAAATATTTTAAAAAATAGTTGTGGACGGGTGATTTGGTGATGGGAAGCCCACGGGGATTACAACTGAGATGGAAAAATGCACAAAATGATGTAAAAATAAACTTTTGTTTAAAAAAAAAGAATAAAAAAATAGTTGTGAGAACTGGATCACATAATTAAACTGGTACCTGGGGGTCAGTTCCTATAAATGGAGTGGGATGTGGGGTCAGAGGTTCATTTTCCATAGAAGGGGAATGGTTGTTGGTTTCCAGGCTGAGCAGACACTTAAAAAATGATCCAAAAAGAAGTGCATTAATTCTATAGTCAGAAAAATTGATTTCATTTTTAATAATGTCATCATTATTGAGTACTTCTTCATACTCTTTAGACTCCACCTTACTCTTATTCAACAAAATACCACAAAATAAGAATATGCTATACCACCATGGATGTGCTGAGAATTTCCTTTTACTACTTAAGTGCAGCCTGCAGAAGACATCTTGACGTTTCATGTAATGATTGACCCCTTCCTTTGTTTCAGTATCCTCTTGGATCTCTTTCAGCATAGGAGCTGATACAGCATCACATCTTCAGGTGGATGAAACATCAGAGGGCCTATTAGAATCTAGGCTTGTTATTTGTGATGGTACCAACATCAAAAGGTAAGTTTTACACCTTTTTGGTTAAATGTACTATTAAGTATTGATGCTCTTCTATTTATTTTTTGAAAAGATTTATTTATTTATGCATATAAGAACTGGGCACAGGCCAGAGGTGCCGGTGGTGAGAGGATTCACCAGAGACAGAGTGGGAAGCAGAACAGGCAGATGGACTGAAACATACTGCTGAGGGGAGCAGCAGGCGAGACAGGAGAGGTTTGCTGCTCCACGTGTGTCAGCTCCCTGGCCTGGGATCAAACTCTGCTGCAGTGGCTACAGATAGCTTCATAGTGCTGAGACTTAACTCCTTGCACCACCCAGAGGCCCTTAATGTTCTTTTAAATGGAATTGATTTCTTAATTTCATTTTCAGATTATTCAGTGCTACTGTGTAAAAATGCCGTTGATCCTTATTTATTGATCTCATTCCCTAAAACTTCACTGAACTAATTTACTCTACTAGTATTTTTTGATGGGTTACTTATATAAAATTATGTCATCTGTGGAAAGATAATTTTAATTCTTCCTTTCTAATTTGGATGCATTTTATTTATTTTTCATGCCTAATGAATGCCTAAATACCAGAATCTCCAGTAAAATGTTGAACAGAAGTGCACATCCTTGACTTTTTCCTGCTCTTACAGGAGAGCTTTTCATCTTTTACTATTAAAGATGACTTTAGCTGTGAGGGTTTTTTTTTTTGTAAATGACCCTTATCAGGTTGAAGAAGTTACCATCTTTAAGTATTTGTGAGTGTTTTTACCATTAAAGGATAAAATCACCATTATTAATTTTTCTGTGTCTGTTGATATCAGGTGTTTTCTTAATCCTTTATTAACATGGTATATTCCATTCATTTTCACATGTTAAACTAAGCTTGCATTCCTAGGATTAGTTCCATTTGATTATGGTGTTTAATCCTTCTCATGTGTTGCTGGATTCAGCTTGCTATTATTTTGTTGAAGATTTTTGTGTTTGTGGTAATAAGGGATATTAGACTGTGATTTTCTTTTTTTATGATGTCCTTGGTTTTGGCCTCACATAATATGATGGAAAATGTCCCCTCTTCTATATTTTGGGAGAGTTTGTGAAACTAATGTTAATTCTTTTTTATACATTAGATAGAATTCACTAGCAAATATTGTCTGGACTTAAGATTTTCTTTGTGGGGAATTTTTGATTATGGATAGAACCTTTTGTTGTAAGTTCATAGTTTCTATTTTCTTTTGAGTCATTCTTAGCAGTTGTGTCTTTCTACAGTTGTGTCTTTCTAGGAATGTATCCATTTCACCTAAGTTATAAAATCATAATAAAACATGTTGAATTTTTCTTTTTACTTTTGTGGAGGACATATGGTGTCCTCTGTAGGTGTCCTCCTAGTCAAGCTGGTATGTAACCAAAGCCACATAATATTTAGAATTTGTTAAAGTACTGTCATTAAATGGATCATATTTTTAATAAGTGAAAAATCTATGTTCATGATGTTCCTTAGCAGTGCACATTTGGGGATATTGTAATCCTTAAAGCCTTTTTGTATTCACTAATCACAAAAAAACATGAGCTGGTTGAGCTAATTCTAAAAATTGACAAAATCATAGAACTAGTAATAGGAAAACCTGTCCATGAACTAATCACCTAGAGACTCTAGTCATTCTGGTGGCCAACTGCACAACCAGAAATTTAAAAGAACTCAAAAGTATGCTGTAGTTTCTTCTGTTTAAGATAAACAGAGACCCTATTCCATAGAGGTGACTTTGAGACCAGTTTTTTCAGATAACAAAAACAAATGAGGTGACACATGATAATCAGGCAGAGTTTCTATTCATTTCTTTGCTGGAGGTTTGAAGACAATGTGAAGAGAATCCCTGACCAAGTCAAAATACCTATAAGGAGAAAAATTAAAGTATAGATTAAACATTAGAATCAAGTAGACTAAAAGGCTTTTTTTAAAAATAAATACAGCGTACTTTCTTTAAGGATTTATTTATTTATGCATACAAGGGTTGAGGTATAGGCTAGAAGTACAGAGGGTGAGAGGATCCACCAGAGACAGAGTGGGAAGAAGCAGAACAGGCAGCTCTACTGGAATACACCCCTGAGGGGAGCAGTGGGTGAGACCCGAGAGGTCTGCTGAGCTATGAGGGTCAGCTCCCTACCCCAGGATCTAACTCATGTTGCAGTGGTTGTGGATGTTCTCAGTGCTGCGTTTTAACCCCTTGCACCACCAGTGAGACCTACAGTATACTTTCTATACAGGAGGTTGAATTGTATGGTTCATGCCACAATGATAGGGAATGATATTCCTTATCTAGAAGTGATATAAAATGATAGTGGTCCATTATCACACATTTCATGTACTCCTGAATTTCTTCTTAAATATTTCACTCAAATAGATTCAAACCCTTGGACAAGATATGATGAGAGGGGACAGGTGGGAGAAAAAAGATGTAAGGAGAGACCTGATGAGTTCAAAATAAAATTACATGTGAAAATGATCTACATTTACCCTCTCCTTGCATTTTAGGTAAAACTATAAAAACTCAGCCATCCTTGAGCAGGATGAACCGGGAAGAACTGGAGGACAGTTTGTTTCGTCTTCGTGAAGAACACATGTTGGTGAAGGAATTCTCATGGAAGCAACAGGATGAGATCAAAAGGTAACTTGATTTTTCCTTAAGTCTATCCAAGCCTACCCCAAACTAAACAGGAAGATATTTTGCTGGAATAACTATATCAGAAAATGATTCAAATGTCTTGACATAGCTCCAAAATAATCTTTGAAGCCATATTGCTTAATTCTGTGTTTTAGTTTGGTTTTTACTTTTTGCCAAGTATATCAATAGATTGTGCCCAAAGGTTACAAACATCATTAGAGCTATTTCAGCCCACAGGACAGGCCCGTAGGCTCCTACCCCGGTCACAAAAAAGGATGGGGTTGTACAGGTGAGGTGAGGTAGGTGGAGAGATGGCCAAAATCTAAGGGGAACAATGACTATAGGACCAAGGAAGAGAAGGGGCTTTAATTTACGTAAGATACCCAAAATCATGTTGATCATTTACTGGGTAGGCATTTTGTGTTTCATATGTGTTAGCTAACTTTATATTATACATACTATTAATTTATTTCATATTATGAGGGGTAAAGGAAGCACAAAGAGATTAAGTAATTTGCCCAGGGTCACAGCTAGTGAGCAGCAGATATGGGAATTATTTATTTTTTTTAAAGATTTATTTATTTATACATGCAAGAACTGGAGCACAGGCCAGAGATGCGGGGAGTGAGAGGAGTCACTAGAGACAGAATAGGGAGCAGAACAGGTAGATGTATTGAAATACACTGCTGAGGGGCGCAGTGGGGAGACAGGAGAGGTCTGTTGTACCATGTGGGTCAGCTTCCTGGCTGGGGATTGAGTTTATGCTACAGTGGTTGCAGATAGCTTCATAGTGCTGCATGTATCTTAATCCTTTGAGCAGCAGGGAGGCCCAGATCTGAAAATTCTAAACTCTAAAACAAACTATATATAGTGGCATTACAATATTGGCTTTCAAAAGATTATCTTTTGGAGAGGAATCTGAGGTGAGGTGTGGGCAAACAGATAAAGGTGAAAGGGAGTTCTGAAAGTCCTGGCTTTATCTTTAGGATATATTTTGGAGATACTGATGTCAGTGCCTTCCAGCAAAAAATCACCAGTAATGCACCTGTAGTTGAACACTATTACTGGTGCAGCTATGGTAAATGTACACCATGGTAAATTGACGGTATCTCAATCTGAGTGTTTCAGAAAGAACCTATCATAGGATTTGGCCGTTGGGTAATTTGGGGGAGAAGCCAAGGTAACTGGAGTTTGATCCAGATTTGGAAATGTCAGTAAAGCAAGGACAATTCTGTATTTGGATACCCCAACAAATTTTATCTAGGGAGAATAGACTAGTGTGAGGCTAAAGTTCTGTTTGGTAAAGAACTAGCTGTCACTCAAATGAACCAGAAGAGGGGGTATTTGGTATTTTGTGAGTGACACAGTAACCATGTTTTTATTTGTGCTTAAACAAAATTATGCAGTGGCCTTGCTTTTTATCATGCTATCATGGTCTCAGAGTGACCTTGTTTGATGGGTTTTCTGTGAGATTATGTCCAACAGGACAGTAACATGACCTCTTGGTGAGCAGCAGACCATTTTCAAACAACACTGAGGACCAACTATGTCAGACCAATTCCCAGAGTCAAAGACAGTGTTTTCTTTCTCCTTGGTAATCTCCTGGAGGAATTCAGAGTTTTGTTTAGAATCTTTAGGATTGCAAACTTCCATAGTATGCTAGTACAGGTCTTCAGAGTTGGAGATTCTTTTATACTGTGGAGAATTTGAGAATCTGGGGAAGTCAGAAAGTTGCATGTATCAAAATGTCTTACTTCTTGGTGATTACAGATGCTGACTGCCTTAAGTAGATTCTGTCCCCCATGTTTTTGAGCAAGTTATCTAGCTATTTCATTCCTTGATTTCTTAATGATGATATGTAATAATAGCAAATTCCTACATTGCATATAATACACATAGCTGTTCTAAGCACTTTACATATATTAATTTAATTCTCGTAATAACCTAGTGAGGCAGGTACAGTTATCATAGATAAGAAAGTTGAGCAAAAAAGATTCATGACATGTTCAAGATCACATAGTCAGTAAATATTAGAACCAATAGTCATCGTAAAAAGCATGGTTTTAATCAAGATAACAAATAATGACTATACACTGTACATAAGTATCTACAAAGGGCCATGGAGGACTGATTCTAATTCATTAGTTGGGCACATAGGCAAGGATGTGTGTAAAACCAAGGCAAGAGAAGTAAATATTAAAATTTGTACAAGTATTTAATTCTGTCCACTTCAAAAATTAGTATTTTTACTTATGCTTTATATGTAAACCATAATTTATTAGTACAGAAATAAATGTATATACCTAAAAAATACATATATGTATTACAGAATGCCCCAATATGTTTTACTCAGATGAGTGTGTGATCACTGCAACAGAATAGACAAAGAGAGAAACAGGATGCTTACCCACAAAGAGTTATTATAATGGGGCAAAAAATATTTTTTATGTAAATAATGGACTACGGTTGATACATTTATATCACCAATCAATTTATGATTATTTGCCACCAAATAAACTGTAGGAATAATAGCTGCCATTGAAGCGATGTGTCACCAGCTCTCTTTTGCCAATAGGATGAAGACAACCATCCGCCGGTTGACAGCCAAGGGCCGGGACCTGAGGGTAGAGGCAGCTGGAGGGGAGCAGCTGTTAGAGCCAACAAAGAGGCTACAGAACACAGGGTGGCAGCAGCGTACCCACAAGCACCAGAACTCCTTGATGCGTGGGTGGCAACAGCAGTTTCAGAATATTAGCTCCCCTGCAAGCCAACGAACCCAACCACGCTTCTGCACAGGACACAGACAGCTCCATTCTGCTGGTGCTCGGGTGTTGGAGAAACCCAAGAGGGGTTCAGGTCAGGCCCAAAACCCCAAAAGGCTAGAACACTTGGAAGGACTAATTGTTCTACCCACTGTGTTTTCTTCCTCATAGCTTTATCCTGCTTGTCACCCACATTTTGTTTGGTTCTCAATCCTTTCTACCTTTCTTAATCCTTTTCTGAGTGAGATGTCAGGTTCAAATCCCCAGTTAACCATGAAGTATTGCTGAGGGAAGAATCAGACAAGGGAAATGGGAAATTTGGTAGTCAAGTCTGCAGCAGGCCTAGAGATACAGAGATTATATTAGGTCTTGATTCGATGTGAACAGCAGTGATCTTAAGACAGATTCTTCTACTGGGATTATGGACCTCTGTGCTAATTGGTCATAGTGCTAAGTTGGAGGAAGTAGACTCCTTTGAAACTATGATCAAAGTTTAGGCTTTCGACAAAGCTTTTCATACAGTTCCATGGGTTCAGAAATTCTTTGAGACCAGGCCTAGAAATCAGGGCTGTAAGTGACCGTTGGGAGTTAATCGCACTTTCTCCTCTTCCTGTGTTTCAAGTGACCAAAAATTTATGACCCAACATTGAATTAAATGCTGTGTGTATGTTTCCTTTACCTAGCACTTATTCCTTATTTAAGTCAATGGGAATGAGGTCGTATTTATCCTCAGGGTTCAATGCTAAGTTTTGTTTACTATTGTCTGATACTTTGAAGTACCCCTCCAGCAAACCAGATCTATGAAAAAAACAAAACAAAACAAAACAAAACAAAAACTAAAAGTAAAAAATTAAGTAAGTTTAAAGTTTAGTTCAGTTTAACAGCTCAGCATTATTGAATATCCATATTTACCAGGTACTAGAGATACATTAGAGTTGGACAACAGTTCCCATTCTAGACAAGCTTGCACCTTTCTTTCTTCTCATTTATACTTGCAAGTTAATAGTTTGACTGGCTTCTATAGTAGTATTTCTACACACAAGTAAAGATTGAGAATCTTTTGGAATCAGTGGCTGAAGAAAGATTTACCCCAGGCCTCAAAACTCCCTACTTTCAGAAAATTGGTGTTCCAATTCTCGCACTTGCTGTTCTGGAGAAATCTGTTCTCACAGTTTGCATGTCTGTCTAAACTTCCAGAGCCAAGGGAGAGGCTGAGCTACACGGCCCCTCCCACGTTCAAGGAGCATGTGACAAATAAGGAAATCAGAGGTGAAGTAACCTGTGAACCCAGTGAACTGTGAGTTCTTTTCATTCATCTTGTGCATTATTCTTTCAGCTTTAATTGGAAATACAGTATCTAGGGAGCAAGTAAATTTTGGCATTTTGAAGTTTTATTATTAGAGAATGGAAAGTGAACTGTGAGTCCAACTCAACTTCATTGCTTGAAAATGGAAACGAAGCAGCTTTCCATCTTCTAGGACAAGGAAATCACTTTTCCCTTAATTGAATGTATAATGTATTTCCTTTCTTTCTCTTTTTGCTGTTAGCTCTCAAGTTATTTATATTTCTGTTTGACACTTGAGCTATATTTTGTAAGATTATGTTCCATACAAACCACTTCTTCTTAAGTTAGCTCCTCTAACTTCTTAAATATGTTTGATCCCAGATCTAAACTTCTATGACAGCAGTTTCTATTTCTTCTTTTTATTTTTAATATTCCTAATTTTAACAGTATAATTTCTTTCAAGAAAGTGGTAATTATGACTAAACTCATTGGTCTCTGCATGCCTACCAGTGCCCACAATATGACAAGCAACACTTTGCAAAAGAAAGAATTAGCCAAGTCTCCGGAGAAATCAGGGTCCAAAGATGAAGATTTTGAACAGAAACCCTCTGTTTTGAAGACTGCTCAGAAAGCCACAGAGCTTCGGTAAGAGTTTGGCATTCCTTGCTTCAACCATAATAAATTGAAAAAGTAAGCAATTTTTACTTATACCTTTCCTCTATCTCAGGGAAAAGAAAATGTTTGGGGTTAAATTCAATCTAAGAAGTAGACTTTGTAGTCCCAGGTGGGTTAAGAGGTAGATTAACCTCCAGATGTTTATGTATAATAGATTTGCTGCATCATTTCGCAGAAGAAAAACAATTTTCAGCCCTCTCTGAGCATCAGTTCCTGAAGGACCTTTCTTTAATAGACTTTTTGAGCAGCTTTGTTTACAGTAAAATTAAGCAGAAAGAACAGAGATTATTATCGTCCCAAATCCATAATTTAACTTTGAGTGTATTTCAGTCAATCTGCCTGTTCTGCTCCCATTCTATCTGATGAATCCTCTTACCCACCACATGTCGGGCATATACCCCAGTTCTTGTTTGAATAAATAAAGGTAATTCTTTAAAATCAATGTTTCAGTATTGAATGATCTTAAATTATGTAGTTTTCTAAGAGTTCACACTTGATGTACAGTTGTGGATTTGGAAAAATGTATAACGACATAGATCTATCAGTATAGTATCATACAGATGGTTTCATTGCTCTGAAAATCTGGGGGAGGAAGGTTGAAGTGCTTAACTCTCTATCCCATTCATAGGCAGACTATTTTAGCCCTTCTTCTTTCTCTAGAGCTTCCATTAGGGAAAATATAGAACTGATTCGACTTAAGAAGCTCTTACATGAAAGGAATACCTCTTTGACAGTAACAAAAGCACACTTAATGAGAGTTCAAGAGGTGAGTTGTGATCAAATAAGGTAGGCTTTTAGGGGGAGGGGGATTGTTAATATTATTTTCCTCCTTTTACATGTGAGAGTGCACACTTGTGCCTAAGGTTACACAACTAGTTGGTATTATTCAAAGCTAAGTCTTACTTTCATAAGCCATTCTTTTCCCAATGCTTTCCATTATCTCTCTATCAGAAGAAGACACAAGTCCAATCTGCTAAAGTGGATTTAAATGGGGTTAATTTGTATCAGGGTTAAGGTCTCAGCCAAGGACCACAACTAGGATGTAATTAAGTTAGGAAGCTAAGAACAGTCACAGTCACAAAGGAAGGGAAATAAACCAGACATTCCTTTCCTGAAGTCTTTCTACATGCTGAACTGTGTCCTAAATACTCATAGTCAAGATCTCATTTATGCTTGACAGCAGCCCTCAAGGTAAGTATATTTAATGGACAAAGGAACAGACCCTCAAAGAAGTTAAGTATCTTGCTCCAGTCCTAAAAACAGAAAGTAGAGCAGGATTTGAGCCCATGTTTATCTGTTCTTTTCTCATGACCATATAGTAGAGATTATGGAACCAGGGCATCAATGATCTCAGTAATAGATTGGCACAATTCTTTTATTTAATAGCTATTAAATCCTAGAAACTGTGCAAAGCAGTGTATACACAGATTACAAAGATAAATAAGTCAGCTCCTACCTCAAGGAACTTACAGAAGTAAGAGAACAAGATATAAACAGGTATAACTGTCGACACACAGGATATACAGGGGAGAAGACAAGAAAAGAGAATAGTCAGGGGCCTCCCTAGTGGTGTAAGGAGTTAAGTCTCAGCACAATGAAGCTATCTATCCTCAGCCACTATAACACCAGTTCAATCCCCAGTCAGGGAGCTGACCCACATGGCACAGCAGACCTCTCCTGTCTCACCCGCTGCTCTGCTTAGCAGTGTGTTTCAGTGGATCTGCCGTTCTGCTCCCCACTCTGTCTCTGGTGAATCCTCTCAGCCCTCCTCCCTCCCAGTTTTTGTATGCATAAATAGATAAAAACAAATCTTTAAATAAAGAGAGAATAGATCTAGCACAGAATGGTGTGCAGAATACAAAAAGGATTCTTAAGGGAATATATTCAAAACCGAATACTAGAAATACTGAAAGATTTGCAGGTGGCAAAGACAATGAAGAATTTCTAAGGGATAAATGTAGGCAAAGGCACCGAGGTGAGAAATTCCAGGAGTTGGTTGGTCATGAATGCCTTATTAAGAATTTAGATTTTTGGGGAATGGGATCAAAAACAGTGGAGGGAAGGAAATGCACTGGACTATGGTGATGGCACATGAGTGATTTGGTGATGAGAAACCCAAGGAGATTGCAACTGAGATGGAAAAATACACAAAAATGTGTAAAAATAAACTAATATAATTTTTAAAAATTTAGATTTTGAGATGGAAAAAGGCACAAAATGGGGCCCTCCCTGGTGGCGCAGCGGGTTAAAGCACAGCACTGAGAAGCTAAAGCCACTTTGGCATGAGTTCGATACCCACCTGCCCCGGTGTGTGGGACCACATGGCTGGCAGACCTCTCCTGACCCGCCCGCTGCTCCCCTCAGCGGTGCATTTCGTCAATCTGCCTGTTCTGCTCCCCACTCTGTCTCTGGTGAATCCTCTCACCACCCCTGAGCCTCTGGCCTGTACCCCAGTTCTGTATGAACAAATAAATAAATCTTTAAAAAAAAAAGGCACAAAATGATGTAAAAAACTATTATATCATTAAAAAATAACCTATATGATACAAAATTGACTTTCTTTTATTGCTTGTCTTCATTCTCCATAAGTAAACTACAAATTCAAAATGAAAAAAAAAACTTAGATTTTTATCCTATAGGTGTGGATGGAGAGCTATAAAATGTTTTAATAAGTCAATAACCTGATTAATTTTCTCCCCAGAGAGATCACTTTGCTATTTTCTAATGTCTAAAATATTTGGAAATACATTTTATTTCTTAATTTTTAAAGATCTATTTAATTAATTATGCATACAAGAACTGGAGTTTAGGCTAGAGATGGGGGGAGTGAGTATTTACCAGAGACAGAATGAGGAACAGAACAGGCAGATCTGCTGAGCAGCGGGCAAGAAAGGAGAGGTCTGCTATGTCATGTGGGTCAGCTCCCTGGCTGGGGATCTGAACTCCTGCTGCATTGGCTGCCCATAGCTTGACAGTGCTGAGACTTAACCCCTTGCATCACCAGGGAGGCCTGGTGACAACTTTAAAGGCAACATGCTATTAATCAAAGCTGTTCTTTGTGACAGCCACTAGGGAATTCTATGGTCACTAGTCTTGAGATTATTCTTGGTAATTGGTATGACCATTCCCAAAGCACCTTTCCTCTTGCCCCAGAATCAGGGAATCCTGAGAGCAGCCCATGATGCTCTCCTCAGCCAAGTGGATGAGCTCAGAGCAGAACTGAAGGAAGAGAGCATGAAGGTTGTGAGCTTAAAGAGTCAACTAGAAGATATGTCTATCCTGCAACTAACACTGAAGGAGGTAAATAGCAATAATAATTAAAAGGCAACATCATTGTAAGTTACATTCCAATTTTAGAGATATCAAAATGTGTTTTTTTTTAGCAGAGTGTTTTCAAATGAAAAAATGTGGCTCTAACTATTTAAATAATTTGCTCAAGATTACACCATTGGGGAACAACTAAGGTTTATACTTATGTCCCTTCTCTCGTCTTTACTGTATTATAAAGTTCTGCTGCATCCCCAATAATAATAACCCAGAAATCATGAAAACTTTCAAAGAAGCCTTACTAATTCCAATAAAAGTTTCTAGCCCATCTTCATTTGGTTCACACCTTTCTAGTTGAATATCTCCTCGTAGACATGAGAGATGAGTATAAAAATCTCCCACCTAAGCCCCATCCTATGATGGAAAAAGGGGAAACTTGTGCAATACAATAGATTTAAAAATTTCATCTTGGGCACTTTACTATCATTCTTAGCTTCAGGAGAGAGTTGAAGATTTGGAAAAAGAACGCAAATTGCTGATCGACAATTACGACAAACTCTTAGAAAAGTGAGTACCAAACTTGGGTCCCAGAACATTATTTGGTATAAAGAGCAATGACAAAAATTTCTTCCAGGTCTTCAAAATAATACCTATTATTGATAAGAATGTGCAGGGAGCTGGTACTATAAGTTGGTGCAGTGTTTTTATAAGAGAATCTGACACTATCTGTCCAAGTGTTAACCATGCTATCCTTTGTGCCAACAGTTCCTTTTATTTTGGAATCAAAATTAAAGCTCATATGTATGCAATGGTATATGTGTAGTAAGATTGCTAATTACTGCATTATTGTAATAGTAAAAAAAATTGAAAGCCAAATTTCCTTTGTTAAGGGATTGGCTAAATAAATCTTGTAGCATAACCACAATAAAATATTATGAAACTGCTAAAAATGAGGTACACCTATATTAAGATATCTTATTTAAAAAAGAATAATCTTGCAAAGGAATATGCTACCTGTGACCTAGTTTATGTTTTGTACATATGTTTAAATCCACAAACTTTAGAGGTGCTTCACTTTTATTCTGTATAAAATCCACCTCTATGTTCTTTAGTTTTCCATAACAAGTATCTACTAATTTTTAAATGAAAAATAGTTGATAGTTGAAAAAATTAAATGTCCCTCTGACTAACTTGAAAACAGCAGAGGGTAGATTGGGGAGGTTGTATAGGCATGTCTTGGAAACAACTGCTGCTTTTTAGTAGAATGTAATGAAATAGTGTGGGGGTGATTCACTTGAAGACAGCCTGTGACAAACATTACTCTTTCCTACAAACATTATTCTTTCCTCCGTGATTCAGAACATTATCTGCTTGGATCATCATGTAGTATATGGTCAGGAAGTGCCAAGAACTCTTAATACTAAGTTATTTTTAGACCACGTTTATTAAAACAGGCAATTTGAAAAGACATAAGCTAAAATAATTGTTTACCATCATCTCTTCACTTGTGAAAACAACTGGCCATAGGTTAGCTCTGACAGCTAGCAATGATGGTGTGCAGCATACAGTTGAAAGGTTTAGCTTTTGCCTTCCAGTGTCAACTTTATAATCTGATTGATAGCAAGACCATTGGTGAAGATAAGTGGATAATGGCATAAGGAAAAGGGAAATATTTTGTTCCTCACTTCTAATTCAGCAGATATGAGAATGTCTTGCTATGCAGTTACTAGCCTAAAGAAAGCCATCATGGGCCCTCCTTGGTGGCACAACAGGTTAAAGCACAGCACTATGAAGCTCTCCTAAGCCAGTGCAGCACGAGTTCGATTCCTGGCCAAGGAACTGACCCACATGGCATGGCAGACCTCTCCTGACCCACCTGCTGTTTCCCTTCAGCAATATATTTCAGTTTCCCACGCTGAATCTGGTGAATCCTCTCACTACCACTACTCCCCCCGCTCCACGCCCCCCTACACACACACCTTTGGCCTATTTCCCAGTTCTTGTATGCATAATTAAATAAATCTTAAAAAAAAGCCATCATGCTGGAGAAGTTCCTTGGAAAATAGGTATGACTTGGGTTGTTGCTCAGCAGGGTGTTTAAGACCAATACAGAGGTCTGTATGAGCAATTCCTTAGTAGGATCCAAAGGTTCCAAGGCAGTTGGTAAATGACAGTTACAGATAAGGCAGGGGCAGAAAAAACATGTATGGGAATGAATGATGAACTAGACCCAGGAGATGCTGAAACTGTGTAATAAAGGTGTCATATCATACACCTTTTGGTATCCATGTGACAGTTCTCATCTTGCTCCCTACTTGCTTCCCATTTTAAGCATGCTGGACAGCAGCAGTCAGCCTCAGTGGAGCAGTGAACTGGTAGGAGAACAGCTACAGCAGAATGTCTCCCAGCTGCAGGGCCAGCTGGATGTGCAGCTGGAGGAGAAGGAAGAAGTCTTAATTCAGATGTCCATAGAGCAAGGTAGGTCAGGCCCTGAAGAGTTCTTCCAAATGCGGCATCTTTCTACATCTGGTTTGGGAGATAAGAACTTGGGCCAGCATTTTTCCATTTCCCTCACTTGATCCTATTTTTGTGTGAGTGATGGATAATTAGAGTCAGAACACTGGCAGTCAAATCAGATTTACCATCAAGAAAGCATGACATCTATCTTACACATATATTTTTTCCTATTAATGAGTGCACATTTGAGAAGATGCTAATTCTTAATTTTTTATATATTTTAGATAGCCTCTTTAACAAATGTATTGAAAAAAATTTTTTTTGACTTTTTATACTTAGCAATAATTTTAAGGTGATAAGAAGCTTTTTCTTTTTCCTTTTTGTTAGTACTTACTACCTGAAATTGAGAACTAAATTATGGCTTCTGGTTACTACTACCATTTCATTCTGTTTTAACTTTTGGATGACAATGATAATTATTGTGAAGACTTTTAAATCCTTCAAAGAGATCTTTATCTCACTTCTTTTTTGCTATCCTGGGCCATACTGTTAGGTTTATTAAACCTATATTTTATCAAATTCTAGTATGTTCATATAGGAGAGCAAAGGAAAAGAAACATGACATGAAGAAAAATAGAAACTATGAAAGAATAATGCTGTGAAGCACATATTAAGGACATTATAGTGTCTCATGTACAAGTGAAGTACTTTTAGGACCCTCTCTAATGCAAAATTATGAAATTATCACACTAAATAGTAATCACTTTCCTTTCCTGAAGCACATACACAGAAATGCTCACCTATTCATTTTCCTGTCTCCAGGTTAGGGTGAGAGTGGAGGTGGAAGTCACAGAGAATCAATAGTTTAGGAGTCAGAATGGAATGGAGGGGTTCTTTCCTGGTTGTGCGGGGCTTGGGGTCTCAATGCTATACGGCTACTGCCAGCCACTGCAACATAATTCCCAACTCGGGAGCTGACCCCCATGGCACAGCAGACTTCTCCTGTCTCACCCGTTGCTCCCCTCAGCAGTGCATTTCAGTAGATCTGCCTGTTGTGCTCCCCACTCTGTTCTGGTGAGTCCTTTCACCCCCTGCACCTCTGACCTACACCCTAGTTCTTGTATGCATAAATCAATAAAAATAAATATTTAAAAAGAAAAGAATGTTGTGGAGAAGCAGTCAGGAGATATAGTGGTTTGGAAGTAACTGTCCTTCATGTGGTTGTTTTTTAAATTTCTGGCTTTGGTCAATTCTCTACAATTTTACAGATGTTTATGTTTTGTTTTTGTGTGTGTGTGTGCAGATGTCAATTCATCTTACTAAGTCAATAAGCTAGAACTACCCTTTTTAAAATAATAGAATATTGCTCCTCTAAGGACAAATTTTTACTTATTTATTTAATTGAGGTAACAATGGTTTACAACAGTGTATGTGATTTAGGGAAGTAGTGTCACACCACCTCAAGTGTATGTTACCATGCTACCCCCACCCATCAAAGCACCCATATTCCTTTACTGTAAGCCACTGAGCCCCAGGGGCATTTAAAAAATTATTTATGCATACAAGAACAGGGGTATAGGCCAGAGGTATGTGTGTGTGTGTGGGAGGAGGTGAGAGGATTCACCAGAGACAGAGTGGGGTAGTAGAATAGGTGGATCTACTGAAATACACTGCTGAGGGGAGCAGCAGGCAAGACAGAGTGGTCAGCTGCACCACGTGGGTCAGCTCTCAAGCTGAGAATCAAACTCCTGCTATAGGAGTTTGGCTGGTGATAGCTTGACAGTGCTGTGCCTTTAGGTGCTGTATCACTGGGGAGACCCCAATGGCATATTTTGTTTAAACAGAATTTAAAAAAAAAAGATTTATTTATGCATACAAAACTGGGGCACAAGCCAGAGGTGCAAGGGCAGTGAGAAGATTCACTAAAGACAGAATGGGGCACAGAACAGACTGACTGACAAGTACACTGCTGAGGGAAGCAGTAGGCAAGACAGGAGAGGTCTGCTGCGCCATGTGGATCACCTCCAGGGTGGGGATCCAGTTCACACTGAAGCAGCTGTGACTAGCTTGCAGTGCTGTTGCGCCACCAGGGAGGGTCAGGGCATATTTTTAAAGTGAGTTAACATTAGTGGAAAAATTTAATTTTTACTTGACCCAGCTTTGACTATGGGTACTGACAGTTGCAGAGTTTCAGCTTTCTGGATAATTTTTCCTAGCTCAAAAGGAACTGTTGCTTGAAGTCACCAAAAAGCTACAGAAGCATAACCAAGAATTAGAACTGCAGAATAAAGACATATCTTCCCAATCTCCAGACAGTCAGTCGGAAGCAGACTCTTATCCACTAATATTCGAAGAGACCATTGCAGAAGAGGTAAGAGCATCTTTGATCAAACAATCCCTCTCCACAATGGATTTCTGCCAGATATCTCTAGAGAAGGGATTAGAAAACTGAATTGTATTTTGTGCTAGTTGAGGATATTTGGAAGGATATGAGAAGTTTGAGAGAAAAGTACTTCATGAACTCTACACATTTTCCCCCACCCTCTACAAGTGATAAAATGTAGGCTCTTTTCAGAGGCAGACATGAAATGATCTGTTGAAGATCAAATTCCTTTTACAGGGTGTACAACTTCCTCACAGTAGCTACTGAACATGGGAATAACAGAAGTCCTCATTTACATTTTGGAGTAAATAAATAGTATTATATTATAAGCCAACAAATGCTATATGGAGAGTAGTTATTCATATACTTATTATTTATACTCCCTTTCATTAATGCTTTTTCCTCTTCAGCCCTGCACACCAAAAAATGAAGAAGTGAATGAACTGTCTAAGATCTTAAGTGAACTGAAAGAATCACATGCAGAGACCACACTGGAACTAGAAAAGACCAGGGACATGCTTATTCTGCAACGCAAAATCAACGTGTGTTATCAGGTGCAAGAAAAGATGGTCCAGGAAAGGGATAGATACATGGGCACAGGGGAACCACTCCCAAGACTGGGGAAGCAAGCCCCGAGTGTCTAGGGCTGATGCAGGTGATATGCTGTCCTGTGCAAACACAGAATGGGCTGCCCTTTGAAGACCTTGAGGACTCACATATGTTCATGGCACCTTGGCAGTAGGAGCTAGTGAAGGGGCCAGCTAATGAAAATGGCAGGTGTGACGCCTCTGGGTTCAAATTTTGCCAGTCCCAGAAAATACTACTTAATGGCTCTGATAGCACAACTTATCCTTGGAGGGGTCTTTGAGGAACCCAAGCCTTTTCCTAGTGGATGAATCTGCCCTCCTGAGGAGATAATAGAGCCTCTCCTACCCAACAAATGTCACCTTTTTATCTGGGCTCTTTGGTTCTGGGCCACTGAGGTAGAAAAGTTCAGACATTATTTTGTTTCAGGAGGAACTGGAAGCAATGATGTCAAAATCCGATAATGAAAATAAAGAGCACTCAGAAAAACTGGAGAGGTTGAATCAACTGCTAGACCTCAAGAACAAGCGTATCAATCAACTGGAAGGTATTTTGAGAAGCCATGGCCTTCCAACATCCGGCAAGTCTTAGTACCTTGTTCCCCACATCTTGGGACCAGTCACGAAGCTAGCACCTATGTTCCTGTCTGTGTAGATCTGTCTAGAAGGCTGCCTCTTACGTCCTTGGCATATGACTTATCCCTCCTGTTCTTTGTCCTGTCATCTTTGCTGATGGTGGCTAGCAGCTTCTTTTCCTTCTCTATGTCATCGTCTTTCTCTGATATCTCTAGTTTCAACAGGGTCCAGCAATTTCAGAATCTGTTTTTAGAATAAGAAAGTATCATTGTCATGCTTAGTGAGATAAGCCAGAAAGAGAAAGAAAAATACCGGATGGTTTCACTCATAGCAGGAGTATAATGGACCAGGCGAGAAAATAACAAAA
>NW_004567146.1:2462748-2473775 GCF_000260355.1 Condylura cristata | reverse complement strand
TGGCTGTTCATTATTTTTGTTATTTTCTCGCCTGGTCCATTATACTCCTGCTATGAGTGAAACCATCCGGTATTTTTCTTTCTCTTTCTGGCTTAGGTACTTCCTATTTTTTGTAGGTCACTGTGGACCAGGGCCACTGTGGACCAGGGCCTGATTTGACTTTGGAGTACAGAAAAAGAAAATAGATAGTCCAACCAAACCACACTGAAAACAAACCCTAGAAATCCGACCATAAAACCGAGGCTACTGGGAGGGAGGGTGGAGACTAAAAGTGGGAGAGGGCAAAGTAAACTGTGGCAGAGGACTGTGGGTGCCTGAGTGGTGGGGTATGGTGTGGTAACATTCATCTGAAGAGGTGAGATCCTCATTTCTGAATCATACATAGTGTTGGAAACCAATGTTAGATTAATGAAATGATTTTTAAAAAGTAGAAAACAAGTGTACCTACAATAGGTTTATAAAGCTGTGAGTATGAGCTAGATTAAAAAGGAAGATGGAGAAATAACTTATTACACTGGAAAAAAAAAAGGGAGGGGAGTTGGGTCACTCTTGGGCATGATTTATCCATGCCAAGGTAAATCTGTCAAAAAGTCAATGCCTAGAAAAAGGAACTCCCTGCCTTGGGCTGAAATTCTCAGGTCTTTTAAATTCAAGGTCTTTCTCTCAGATAGTATCAGATAAGGGCTCTTACCTCCTTCTGAAGATTAATTTGCTTTCACTTAAAGTTTTTCATTGCCTGTAAGGTTAAAGGGTATGTTTTATGCTTACCGGTTATTTGTATTATTTGAGAATTATCTCTTCCTATCTTTACTTAATAGATTTTCTTAGTAGATTTTTTTTATTCACTTGTAAAAGTTCTTTGTATACTAAGGTTATTAATCTTGTGTAGTGCAAACTTTTAAATATATCTTAATAAATTTTACTAACCTTATCAACTAGGAGACTGTTCATCTTTAAATCGATTTTGGATAGGAAGATATTCTGTTGTCTCCAGAATATTTTTATTCTACTACTTTAAACCCTAAAATAGGACCTTTGCTATCAACACATTATGACGACTAAAATACTTCCCAATTTGAAGTGATATATAACACTTTCTGGTTGGATTTGGAGAATAATGTTCAGATGTGGTAGCCTATCTTACATATCTTTGCATCTTATTGCCAATATTTTGACTTTCTTTCCAGTAAGTCTCCTCTCCACTTCTTACATCCTTACTCTTTGACTTAACTATTTTGTTTTTGCCATCTTATCAGTAAATAAAGCCAAATTCCTAATAAAATAAAAATTCTTGTGGTTGATCTGCCTGGAGCAGAAGAAGCATTTCTTGGTAGGGCCCTTCAAGTAGTGCAGTGTAATAGCCACTATTCCTGTAATGTGCTGTTCTTTCCATGGCCAGTGTCCTAAGCTGTTGGAAATGTTCACATTGTGTTTCTGTTGCGCTAGTGCAGTTGCCAGTGAATTGCTAGGACCTGTTGTAAGCCAAAACAGTGTCATCTGTAAGATGGTAATGTGCCGCTTGCATTTTCCTGACCTTAATGTTTCCTTTTCAATCACTCATATCTCCAAAGCAGGATTTGGATAACCTGGACATCAGAATTCAAAGCACCTGGTTCTCATTCTGTTGCTTTCCACTTGATTCATGCTATTTCATGAAATAGCCACAACTTGGATTGCCAGTGTGGTTTATATTCTCCTTCTGTCTGTCTGCCTGCCTTTCCCCTAAGGAATAGCTCCCTACCCTTTAATAGATAGACAGTTTTCTTTCCTCTCTAGAACAGCTCAAAGATGTGGCTTATGGTACCCGACCACTGCCATGCCTGGAAATAATGTCAGCACACAGAAGTGAGGATAAAGTGGACATTTCTCTGTTTCATCAGAGTGAGAATCTTTTTGAACTGCACATCCACCAGGCCTTCCTGACATCTGCTGCGCTGGCTCAGGCCGGAGACACTCAGCCTACCACCTTCTGCACCTATTCCTTCTATGACTTTGAAACTCACTGTACACCACTAGCTATGGGGTCACAGCCCCTTTATGACTTCACATCTCAGTATGTGGTGGAAACAGATTATCTTTTTTTGCACTACCTTCAAGAGGCTTCCTCCCGGCTTGATATACACCAGGCTTTAGCCAGTGAGCACCATACCCTGGCAGTGGGGTGGATTTGCTTTGGCAGGGTTCTGGAGACTGTGGAGAGAGTTCATGGCTCTGCCATAATTACTGGTAAGTGCTCTCAGCTTCCCACAGCCCGCAGGCCTATTGCAGGATTTCTTAAGTTCTGATTACTCTTTTAGCGGTTTCCCATTTTCTTCCTCTGCCTTTATTCCCCATCCTCACCACATCATCTGTATCTTCCATACCGTTCATGCTTTCTGCTACTCAGGAGCTGGTGGAGAAGAGTTTGGGGTGCTAGAGTACTGGATGAGGCTGCGATTCCCTATAAGACCCAGCCTGCAGGCTTGCATTAAGCAAAGGAAAGCTCAAGCTTACCTGTCAGCCAATGTGCTTGGAGCCTGGGAGGTCCAGGAGGATGAGGTGAGAAAAAGAATGTGCCCAGGCATCTCAAAGGAGCTTCAGCCAAACAGCTCATGAAAACAGCTCAATCTTGCAGTCTCAATAAGTATTTGTATATGTAGTTGTTGAAAGAGAAAAACTCATATTTACAACTAGTCTGGAATCATGCCTTGATCAAACTCGAGTTTGTGGAGTGAAATTATGCCCTTGGAACTAGCTAGTTCTTCCTACTATGATAAAAAAGAAAAAAGCTTCTTTGTTCCATTGTGTCAGATAAGGCCTGAGTAGCAGTATCTCCTTGGAATAACTATCTGCCAGAGTCAATTTGCAGGCAGGTGAAAGTCATTAAGTCTCTCTGTAACCCAATCAGGATTCAGTAGGTCTCTAAGTCATGGCTCCAAGGGTGCTGGGCTTTGCTTACAACTCTCTCAGCTACCTTTTCCTCAATTCAAGACCAACATCTTTCCAGTTCAGATCAGAGACTCGGAAGCATCAGAATGAACTGCAGGTGGAAATCATCAGGTGCTGTGGCCTGCAGAGTCGATGGCTGGGAACCCAACCCAGTCCATATGCCATGTACCGCTTCTTCACCTTTCCTGACCACGACACTGCCATCATTCCAGCCAGTAACAGTCCCTTCTTTAGAGACAAGGCTCGATTCCCAGTGCTTGTGACCTCTGACCTGGACCAGTATCTGAGGAGGGAGACCCTGTCTCTGTACATTTTTGATGATGAAGATGCAGAGCCTGGCATGTTCCTTGGCCGAGTCCAAGTGCCTTTGCTGCCTCTTGCACAAAACAAATCCATTAAAGGTGGGAGTTTAAAGTTATTACATCTTTAATGCTCTCTGCCCAGTGTGGTTTCCCTTTCTTAATTCTACTTTGCTTTGATTACTTGCTTGGAACAGTCTCTCAAAAACTGTTGAAAACCCTTTAGAATATTGTCAGGAACAACAGAGCAGAAGATTTAGAGCCTCTGTAATCATGTGGAAACATTAGCTTCTGCTGCATCTTTTCAGCAACAAAAGCAAGATTCCCAAGTGGGCAGATCCCCCAACCTGTCTGATCCACTATATTTCTGTCTCAGAACAAATATTTTCTGATCGTGTAATGCTTCACAGTATTTGTCTTTGTTCAAGACTTCTCATTTCTTAGCATATGGATACTGGATTTTAAATTGTGCTTAACACTCCCCCATAATTCTCATACTTCTTTGAAACATTAGACACACATTAGACTTCCATGCCACACCACAAGAAAGACCAATTTGGACTCCCTTCCCCACCACTATGTAGCTGAGTTCTTGCTACCTTTACTTTCAGACCCAGTGTTGTAGGGCAGAGCAAGGCAAGTCACCCCTTTGGCTGTATCTAGGAGAGTGAGGCAAATTTATTTACCCATGCTTGTGAGGAAGTCTGGAGTGTATCTCTAGTAGCAACCCTGTTTAATAAGCTTCTGGATGTTCCATGAAGTATGTGAGGTCCCGATAACACAACTGCTAAAACAAAAGAAAAAAAGCTGACACTTAAGCTCACAACTAGTCCTTTGCCAAAAAAGAGAGGCAACATGATCCATCTGTTAAATTAATCAGTGTTACAAATTAGAAGTCTGGCATTTAGAAAAAGTCATTGCTAAAATTTTCTTGGCTTTGTTGTTTTACAAGTATAGACCATTTGAGTGTAGATAATGGTCTCCTTGGTACATCTAGGGCATAGTGAGCATTTGGTAGAGTAATAATGTGATCTTGTTTGTTGGCTGGGTGGCTGGTGACAAGTAAGCCATATTCCTCTCCACTTTTGGACTATCTCTTCCTGAAACCTAGAGATGACTATTTCCCTTAAAATATTCAAAGTATCCTGCTATTTTATGTTTTTTCTAAATGTATTATCATGATTATTTGATGTGAATTTTTAACAAAATATGATGAAATTCAAAATGGGAATGGAGACCTTACATTCCTGACACATGCTCACTGGCCTATTTTATGTGATCAGAACTTCTTAATGTCTGCATGTTTCACAGGTGATTTTAACCTCACTGATCCTGCGGGGAAACCCAATGGATCTGTTCAGGTGCAACTGGATTGGAAATCTTGCTATCTAGCCCCAGAGAGCTTCCTGAAACCAGAAGCTCAGACTGAGGAGAGCTTCCTGAAACCAGAAGCTCAGACTGAGGAGAACACCACCAAGGACAATCTAGAGATCTCACTTGAAAAGGAAAAGGAGTCATTACCTCCCCAGGTATCATATCTTTACCAATCCTAAGGGCAGATTTGAGGAAGATAGTATTAAAATTGGAGTAAAAGAAATTCCTTCTATGAAAGTCATATGTTGTGTGAACAACATGCATCCATCATCATGATGTGAGGCCAGTGCTGAGCCTGGCTCTTACTGTGGGGACAAGAAAGATGGGATCTCTCCATTCCATGTAGGAGGGAATCAATGTCTACTGCCAGCTCACAAATCCCATTTTTTGAGTACAGAAGTTGTTCAACTATCATTTTGTAAGACTGTCTCTGACCCTTCTACCTAGGACCAAATGGCATCAGCTGAGATCCTCACTGAAGCTGACCAGTACCTACCAAAGAAAAAACCACCTCAGGTGGGAGAAAGGAAGGAAAAGGAACACCAGGTGGCAAGCTATTCAAGAAGAAAACATGGCAAAAGAGGAGGCATCCAAGGAAAGAACAGAATGGAGTATTTCAGTCGTAACATCTTAAATGGAAATGCATTACAGGTAAGGCCTTAGAAAACCCAGAGGTAAAACGTGGGTTTTAGTATTCCCAAATTTATTATTCTCACAGATAGAAACAGGAGCAGATACTGGAGATAAGAAATAATCATTACTGGCCCTCCCTGGTGGCGCCGTGGGTTAAAGCACAGCACTAAGAAGCTTAAGCCACATCCGCATGAGTTCGATCCCCGCCTGCCCTGGAGGAGATCCACATGGCGTGGCAGACCTCTCCTGACCTGCCTGCTGCTCCCCTCAGCAATGTACTTTCTCAGTCAGCCTATTCTGCTCCCTGCTCTGTCTCTGGTGAGCCCTCTCACCCTCCGCATCTCTGGCCTGTACCCCAGTTCTATATGAATAAATAAATACATCTTTAAAAAAAAAAGAAATAAACATTACTTTTTGTGTTTCCACAAACATAGGTAGTTTAATAAGTGTTTAATTGGCACAACCCATTTCAGTATAATTTAATTAAACAAATTATGGATTCTGAATCATGCTTAAAGAGCTTTAGAACCCTAACCCTCACCATCTGCTTTAACAACAATCAAAGTAAATTTAAAAATAAGTATTTATTGAATAACTGCTATGTCTTGATAGTGTTTTTCATAGAAACTGGATTGAGTTTACTATATAACACCTAAAATATATATATGAGATTGTAAATATATACTACTATATAATTATAATTTTGTAATTATATATGATTTATATAATATGACACACAATTATGTTATTATGTTATATTACTGTATAATTAACACATAATTATGCACTTGTTTTATTAAATTATAATTACATAACATGCTTGTAATTATACTATGTGTTATTAGAAATATAACACACACATATTTTTAACTTAAAGACAAGTAATAAATTAAAAATTTAAAAAGAGCTAGTATGAGAAAAGAAATTCAAGAGATCACCAGCATATAGTATTGTCTTATTTTGAAGCAGGTGAACTATACTGACTGGACCTTCTCAGGACTGAAAACCTCCATCGAAAATGCTTTAAAAAATCAGAAAAAAGAAGAGGAAATCACATCATCCCATTCATCACTGTTACAGAAGGAACCCCTACATCCTGTAAATGGTACTATCTTTTTGAAATCTAATTTTTCCATTTAATCAATGACTTATCTTATGAAACTAGTTTTTTATTTTCTTCCTTCATCTTGAATTGCTAAATTTTTCTTGGAAATTAGTATTGAAGTGCCTAAGCTCAGTTTTATGGTACACATGTACCAGGTAGGCTAGTCAAGGCTGGAATACTCAAAGAAAATAGCTTTATGTACTTGAAGCTAGCCAACAAGCTGGTTTAGTTACTTAGCATTTATAATATATATATATATATATATATAAATTTATATAATTTACTCTAGAGTCTTATGATATTTGCATTGCCAAACACAACCTCATAACTGTTTACTATCTTCATGGTAATAAAAGCTGGACTTTACCAATCCTGTCACTACCCCTTCATCTCTGTACCTCAGTTCTCTATGTATACATAAATAAATCTTTTTTTAAAAAAATCACTAAAACAGAAAGATGAGAGATTTAAAAATAAATAAATAAAAGCCAGACTTTAAAATTTCAGCAAGGAACTAGAGTTATGGGAGTTGGTAATGTAAGTTTTAAAAGAGTTTTGTTTTAAAATAATTTCAAATTTATGTAAGAACTTCATGAATAGAACAAAAAATTCACACATACCTTTCATGCAAATTTATCAACTTTTAACATTTTTTCTACTTTTTACTTTATCATTCATTCTATGAAAGATTTATTTATTTATGCATACAAGAACTGGGGTACAGGCCAGAGGTGCAGGGGTGAGAGGGTTCACCAGAGACAGAGTGGGAAGCAGAACAGGCAGGCTGATGAAATACTCTGCTGAGGGGAGTAGCTGGTGGGTCAGGAGTTCTGCTGCGCCATGTGAGTCTCACCTCTCTGGCAGGAATTGAACTCATGCTGCAGTGGCTGCGGATCCCTTCAAAATGTTGTGCTTTAACCCGTTGTGCCACCAGAGAGGGCCCTGCTATCTAATTTTATCTAAAGAACTTGAGAATAAGTTGCAAATGTCATGCTTCTTTACTGCTGTCTATTTCAGAATGTATTTTCCTAAGTAAAAGGACATTATATAATGCAGTACAATGACCAGGTTTGCAAATAAAACATGGGCACATTATTACCTAAGCTTCCTTCCCTTTTCAGAATGTGCCAGTTGTCCGGTAATGTCCGTTACAGTAAATCCCCGCCCCACACATGTAATTCAGGATCATCCATTGCATTTAATCATGTCTTTTTAGTTGCTTTTAATTGAAACAGCTCCTCTCTTTTTTTGCCTTTCATGCTACTGATATTGTCATGAGTATGAGTGAGCTATTCTGCAGTGTTGCTCTGTTGTTATTTGTCTGATATTTCTTCATAATAAGATCCAGGTTAGGATTTCTTTTTGCAGTAATATCAGAGAAGTAATACTGTGTCCTCCTCAGCTTGTTCCATTATTGGTGATGTTAATTTTGATCACTTGGTTGAGAAGGCATTTGCCAGGTTTTTCCATCTTAAAGTTATCAATTTCCCCTTTGTAATTATTAAGGAATTTATGATATTTTGAGACTATGTAATTATCTCATCCTTGTCAAAGTTTAACTAATAATTTTGGCATCCATTTATTGAGTTTCTTTTGCCTGAATAAATTACAAAATGTTTGAAAGTGCACTGCAAACTAGGAATTGATTCAAAAGCAATTATAGAGCTGAGAAATTTATGAAAGAAATTTATGAAATAGATAGGCTTAAAATCATCAAAAGATATAACTGAAGTGAGAATTGAAAAAAAAAATATCCAGAATAAAGCAAGGAAAGACAAGGGGAGGAAAGAGATACTAAAAAACAAAATGAAGAGACCTTAGTACATTTAATTAAATGTAAGCAAAGAGAAGAGGCACAGAGGAAATATTTAGATTGTTCCAGAACTGACAAAAGATATTACAACTCTATGAAATGAAATTTAAGTGGGGTAAGTTAAAGACAAAACAGAGTCCTCCCTTGGTGGCACAATGGGTTAAAGCACAGCACTATGAAGGGATTCCTAGCCACTATAGCACAAGTTCAATTCCTGGCCAGGGAGGAGACCCACATGGAAGAACAGACCTCTCCTGACCTGCCTACTGCTCCCCTCAGCAGTGTATGTCAGTCAGTCTGCCTGTTCTGCTCTCCACTCTGTCTCAGGTGAATCCTCTCACCCCCAGCCCTCATCTCTGGCCTGTACCCCGGTTCTTGTATGCATAAAAAAAGAAATCTTAAAAAAAAATAAGATGCTGGTGTTCAAGATGCTGACTAAAAATCTTGTTTGTTAACCTGTCTTGCTTGGAGAGAAGCTTTTTTTCTCCTTGTTTCCAGATAATAGTACATGGTAGGGAGATACTACTGAGGTGATGAGGGAGTTGTAGCCCTCACAGTTCTTGTCCTTCTAGAGAATATTCTTACCCAGGAAAGATGGATTAGATTCCATTGCCCCAAGTTTCCCAAGGCCTGCTCCATTAAACAGGGATGTCTATGTTCACATGCTTTCAGCTGCTGAGAAAAACAGAACCTTCTTTGGACCCTGGAGCTGCTATTTGTGACAGCTACCAGAGAACTAGTTGCATAGAAAATGCAGGTAGTAGTTTAGCAAGTCAAGACAGGTTTTCCCTCATCTCCATCTGCAATTTTAACAAGTGCAGAGATGCTCCAGCAGATTTGGAGAGCTGAGTCCATGTGGAATCAGGCTGCATTTTCCCTAATCAAGAGCTCACAGACTTAATCATCATCTTCAAAGTATTTCAAGACGTACTTCCTATCCACCTCTAACAATCCCTTTAGTCTATGAAGAGCGACTCTTTCAGCATTTTGGGCACTGTGATAGTAAAGTGGCCTTGGTTAGCATTTTTCTCTTTGGCATACTGCCCACAAGGATGGACACTGCTTCTACTTCCTGTCATTGCTGCATGTCATTGGTAAGCACCTCTGAGGTACTCTCGCATTATTGAAACAACCAGTGATGAACCATGAGGATCTCTGCAATGGCATCATGCAATTTTGACTAATCCTTGGAGACCAGCTCTGCTAAAGTAGTGACTCTCTGCAGCTGAGATAAAAGGCAAAATTGAATTCTTTTGTGAGGATGCCCTGTGTCCAGTGCAGCATCAATTTTTTTTTTCGGTCTGTGTGGTTTCCCCAGTGTCTGCAGGAGTGTGCAACCATGTGTACAAATGGCCCTGAGAACATTTTAGGACTAGAGAATGGAATCAGCATTTCATATCTCTTGAGTGATAATATGGGCATTTTTTACCAGCTCTAGGCCAAAATTACTCTTTGGTTCGTTTTTTCATTCCACCAAATGTGTGGTAACATGAGATAACATTAGAAAAGTAATACAGGGAGAACAAATATTTGATTATTAGCCAACACATGTATAAATAACGTTTGCATCAAAAAGAAATCTTATATATGCTTATGATTAGAAAACAATAAAGGTCCAAAGTTAGTAATTTAAGCTTCCACTTCAGGATGCTAGAAAATAAATCAAACCCAAATAAGGCAATAATAGAGCAAAGCAGAAGTCAGTGAAAAGTAAAACTGAAAAAGAAAGAATTATCATTGAAACCAAAACTTGTTTGAAAAGATCAACGACTCGATACATCTTTATCTAGGATGACTATAATTAAAATTCACTGATAAGACAGAAACTACATAGTAATTTGAACAGCAAAAATGTAATGGAAAGAATCACCCTACACAGGGTGGCCTAGAGGGAATGAGGACTGAATAGTAAGAAGTAAAGACAACTGTGAAGAATACAGGGCTGAAGTCCAGACCTCCCTGAAAAATGTGAAGTTACAGTTTACTAAAAGCACCCAAGTTTACTGTGGCTTCATGTCAGAACTCAGAAGGAATTGTGAAGTTCGCTTTCAGAAATTCTGGTGGCAAACCTGTAATTTACAGAGGTTCCAAGCCAATGGAATTTGACTGTGAAACCCCCGACGTGGGCTCAGGGAAGCTGCCCAGGGAAGGTGCCAGTCTACTGACACGGGCAGCACAGGAGTAGGGTAAGCAGAGGCCGTGTGCTGCTGGAATGGTGTCAGCAGGAAAGCACGTGTGCTGCTCGAGCCGGCCCCTCAGTGGGAAGGCCCTGCTGTGGGAATCTGGCCTGCAGACACCACACCTGCTCAGGAGCCTATCTAACGAGCATAATGGAGCCAGGGAGAGAAGCCCATTACCCCTCCAGTGATATTCAGTACCTTCTACAGACAAAATGTAACATGCCAGCTGGCAAAGAAGATATATTTCAAGAGTTCAACTTTATCAATGCAGAGTAGATAACAAAATTTGCACTTGGAGCTGAGAAGCAATAAACTGAAAGTAGGTACGTTGGGGCCCTCAATGGTGGTGCAGTAGGTTAAAGTGCAGCACTGCAAGCTAGCTGCAACTGCTTCAGCTGAGTTCGAGTTTGATGCCTGGTCCCAGAGGTGATCCACATGGCACAGCAGACCTCTCCTGCCTTGCCTGCTGCTCCCCTCAACAGAGTACAAAATCTGCATGTTCTGCTCCCCACTGTTTCTGATGAGTCCTCTCACCACTCCTGCACATCTGGCCTGTAACCCAGTTATGCATAAATAAAATAAATCTTTAAAAAATGCATAAATAGGCCCTCCCTGGTGGCACAGCGGGTTAAAGCACAACACTGAGAATCTAAAGCCGCTTCCGCATGAGTTCGATCCCCGCCTGCCCCGGAGGT
>NW_004567146.1:2441620-2461853 GCF_000260355.1 Condylura cristata | reverse complement strand
CTGTACCACCAGGGAGGGCCAACCACTCATTAATTTTTAGGCAAACATCTACATGGCTATTACATAAAGATCCCCAAGAAAAAGAATGGGCCCAATATTAAAACCCATCTGCCATCTGCTGACATCTTATGCCCTCTGATAGAATTTGCTTCTGCTACCCCGTGTCATCTCAGATCTTCTGCCTCTGAGACTTCAGTGGAATGGACAATTCGAGGACTTTGAAATTTTATGTTGGAGGCACAGTCTTTCAGTTATCTGTTGCTACAAGTAGTAATCCACCCCACAGCTTAGTAACTTAAAACAATAATCACTTCTTTTGTCACTAAACTATAATTCAGGCAGGACTCCAAGGGAAGGCACCTGGCTCTTCCTGTTGTGTCCCATGACTGCAGATGTGGCAGTGTTTTGGGGGGCCTGGTTGGTGGGTGCAGCTTAGAGGTGGCTCATTCTAAAGCTAGGCAAGTTGGGCTGTCAACTGGCAGTGGCTGTGGTTTCACTTCCTCTCCATGTCGCCCCACTGCAGGTTACTTGGCTTCCTCACAGCTCAGCAGCTGAGGTTTAAGAGTGAGAGTCCCCAGAGGGCAAGCTGTGCATTTATAGCATTTTTATGTTTTAGCTTCAGAAGTCACAGCATCATTTCTATGATACTCTTTTAGTTAGGCAGTCACAAAAATCCACCTCTGCTCAAAGGCAGGAGACATAGGCCCCACCCGTAGTTGTTTGAGACTAGCTTTGGAAAGTACACTCTGCTACAACCTGACTGCACTGCTTTTTCCTTGGCTTTCCAGATCCTACAAAAGGAACTAACTTACTTCCTCCAAACTTTCAGATTTTCCCTCCCCCCACTACTTTTTCTGTTTTGCAAAAGTGAACCCTGTGTGTTTGGCAAGCTTCCAATTAAGTGAATCCTTATGAAAGAGGATTTGATTTGTTATAAGGGTAACTAAAATCTAGGTACTCAGACCTGTGACCAAAGAGTGAATGAATTGAAAATGTAGGTGCAGGGTGTTTTGTTGGGCTACTTGGGGTGGTCTGAAACTGTTCTGTAATGCTAGTTTCTTCTCTAGCAGATAAAAATTCCTGCGAACAAACTTCTGAAGTCAGTGAAAGCCAAACTACAGATAGTGATGACATCATAGTGACACCCATATCTCAGAAATGTCCTAAGGCAGTAAGTATACTGGGTCATCATTGACTATGAAACAAGGTTGTAAATTGTGATAGTATGCTTAATGCCATACATAAGAATTTCAAATTCAATTTTATTTTTTATTTATATATTTTTAAAGATTTACTTATTTATGCATACAGAACTGGGGTATAGGCCAGAAGTGCAGGGGCAGTGAGAGGATTCAGCACAGACAGAGTGGGGAGCAGAACAGGCAGAATGATGAAGTACATTGTTGAGGGGAGCAGTGGGAAGGTCAGGAGAGGTCTGCCATGTCATGTGGGTTACCTCCCTGGCCAGAGATTGAACTCATGCTGAAGCAGCTGCGGCCAGCTTTGCAGTATGCAACTTAATGTATTGTACCTACCCAGGAGGGCCCTCAAATTCAATTTTAATAAACCTCACGGGAAATATAAAATTATTTAAATTTGTATTTCATGTGAATGGAAGTCTGTTGATACAGTCAGATGAAAGAATCCTTTTCTTGACTTGGTGTAAATGAGGACTTGCTTAAACTCTGCTCTTACCTGTATTTTTTACTGCCGCTGCCTCCTGCTTCCATGTTCTTCATATCATACTGTGATTCTTCACCAGCCTGAGTGATGCTGTTTTGTTAAACCCACCTAAGAAGAACAGGTTTACTTTTGGAGGTTGAGGTTGGAAGAGAGGAAAGGATTTTTGGTGGGAGGGCTCGGAGAAACTGAATGCTAAAACCTAAAAATCTGTACTTGCAGTCATGTATTAATTTCATCCTCAAAGTTCCTTTGGAACTAGTTATACACAAGTGAATAAATACAGGTATATTCAACAGTTATTGCATCTGAATCTTGTAGGCTACAAATAAGATAGAAAACAGTCATCCTCTTGAGTCACTAGAATGTTCCCTGGCACATTGGTAGATGCTCAATAAATATTTGTAAAGTGAGTGACAGAATGAAAGGGTAAAATTTGAGGATTGTGAACTTCCTTAGAAACAACAAAGAAAAGTATTGGTATACCTAAAGCCAAGAAGTTGATTATATGATTTGTAAGTATTCAGAAAAGAGAAATTATTTTTTCTTAAATAGAGATTAGGAAACTCTTCCTGAGTAGAAGTCAGAGCTTCTCAAGATATGCAGGAAAATTAAGGAGATTGGAATGGGGAGAAACAATTAAAAAGTAGCATACCTAAACTGTTAACACAGTAAATAAGTTTCCCTTCCTCTGAAGTTTTATTTGTCACACCTTTTTTTATACATTATACAATGACACAGCTATGCAACTTCTGTCGACTGACAAATTCCAGATGGAAGGGAAAAGCTCTGAAAAATCAGAATTTCCATTGCTAACTTGTATACGACTTCCCTTTTTTGTATAATCATATCAAAAATATTCTGAGCAACCATCAGTTTGCAACTGGATTGCCTTAGCTTCATAAATTGGCTACCTGGTGGGGCAAAGTACAAGCTACCCTAGGGCAGGGAATTTCTCTGTGTCCGGAGACAAAAGGCAAGCTCCAGGAGAGATAAGACCCCCTCAGAGCATCAAGACTCTTGGGAAAATTCCTTGGTTTTTTTAAAAAAAGCAAATCTCAGGTAAAACTCCCAAGACATAAGGACTCATGGACAATTTCCTACCATTATTGACACAGATTTTACTTAATGCATAACTATGTGACTTCCTCTTAATTTACCCTTTTCTTAAACAATCACTAACTACTCTCTGCTAGTCTTATTTAACCTTTTCCTAAAACAAACACTAGCTACTCTCTGCTAGCCTTAAGTTAGCCATTAGCTTCTCTTTGGACAATCACTGATGACTCTGCTAACACAATTTATTCCTTCCCTAGGACCCCTAAATCCTTTGCTAACAGCTCATCCTTTCCCAGACCCCTTAATCCTTTGAAGTCATAGTTAAATATCCATATACATGAAAGTTATCACAAAGATGTATAGTCTAGTATTCCATAAAGTGTCAGGAAGAGAATGCATTGTTCCCCTCTTCCTTGAGAACTTTTATGCTGATTTCTTATTAACTTACCTGATGCATTATTATAACTAACTACTTGCTAAACAGTATAAGTAAAGACCTGCTAAAAAGATGATCAGGAAGACTTGCACCAGGCTCCGACTCCCATGTCTTCTTCACGCCCATTCCCCTTCCCCCTTCTTGGAATCTCCTCTTCTAGACGCCACTCCCACCTAAAAAGGCCCTGCCCTGTGACAGCCCGTGATTGGGGCCAGTCCCTGACAATACAATTATATCTTGAAAAATATTTAAGAGACAGACAGGAGCCAGAGAATAGTGGACTTTAACACTTTCAAGATTATAAAGATGAAATGATATGTCTAGGATTATAGAGCAAGCTGGTGAAAGAGTGTGAAACTCATTGTTTCTAGATGGTGTTCTCGCTCAGGTCAAACTGAAAAGCAGACAGCTGGTCAGCAAAGTTTTGAATTACAAACCAGGCAGGTTACATTTAAAATGTTGTTCTGAAGGCTCCTAAACAAGATCTCTTTTAGAGAACTTTTGTGTACCCAAAAATGTTACTTGAGAAACTAAATATGAAAACTCACTCTACGTTAGCAAAAAAAAAAGTAGTGTTTTGATTTAATTAAATATCTTACATTATAATTAAACTGCCAGCTCAATCATGTTGTATTTCAAAATTGCTAGGCATAAAAGATCAAAGAGGTTGATGGCCCAGAGACAGCACTTGAGTTTTGTCACTGTTCTGCCTGGAGTCAGTCAGGGTAATGAGAGAGGCAAGTAGTGTTTAAGAGCTTGGAGACTGGTTCAGAGAGAAGTGGTTTGGATTCTGGCTCTGCTGATAACAATTTATGAAGCTGTGGGGGAGTTATTTAACTCTGTAAAATAATCCTGTTAACTACGTCAACGTTATAGTAAGGTGGCAGAATTTTTTTTTTTAATAATTTATTTATTTAAGCTTACCGAACTGGGGTACAGGCCAGAGGTTGTTGGATGAAAGGTTCACCAGAGACAGAGTGGAGAGCAGAACAGGCTACTGAAATACACTGCTGAGGGGAGCAGAGGGTGGGTCAGGAGAGGTCTGCTATGCCCTATGGGTCAGCTCCCTGACTGGGGATTGAACTTGTGCTGCAGTGGTTGGAAGAGCTTCATAATGTGGTACTTTAACTCGTTGTGCCACCAGGGAGGGCCAGTGGCAAAATATAAACAAGGTGATGGGTGACAAGGCTCTAATATAGTACCTGAGCTAGATCAAACACTAAATGACAGTGCTGCTATTGACAATATCAATAATCTTCCTCTCTGAAATAGCCTCCTTCTCAAGCTTCTGTAGCATGGTGGAGCCCCCTCCCAAGGAAGGTCTAGACCCCAAGGGGTTGGCAGGGGGTCATTTCTCTCCTACCTGCTGGTTTGATTGAATAGGTGAATCAGTACAACTTCAAGATTGCCAAAATGGGCCCTCCCTGGTGATGCAATGGGTTAGGATGCAGCACTGCAAGCTGGCCGCAGCCCCTTCAGTCCAAGTTCGATTACTGCCCTGGAGGTGATCCACATGGCAAATCAGACCTCTCCTGACCCGCCCACTACTCCTTTCAGCAGTATACTTTGTTGATCTGCCTGTTCTGCTCTAGTGAAGTCTCTCACTGCCCCTGCACCTCTGACTTGTACCCCAAATTTTGTATGAATAAATAAATAAGTCTTAAAAAAAGACTGTAAAAAAAAAAAAAAAGACTGACAAATGCCTTTCCCCTGTATTGCTAAAAATGAATCAATCCCAATACATGTGGACCTTTCCTCAGATGTTTCTGAGACCGTTCCTTTGTGCATAGGATATACATGGAATTGCTCCCTGGGAGACTTTGTTAATCAGCACACAGTTTCTAGATTTCCTTTGTACTTGTCCTACCTCTGAGAATCTTTTCCCAGGAAAAGCTCTCAACCCAAAACACATATTCTCCACTAGATACAGTACCATTCCTGGACCAGTAATCAATCTCCCATTCTGAATGGACCATAGAATTTGTTTCCCTCCTTTACTGGAAAGGGGTGGCCATTTGCCTTTGGCCTGTGGCCTCAGGTGACTGTCTCAGGTTAGCAATAGTATCTATCAAAACCCTTAAAGTATATTCTCTTTTCTTATAAATTTCAAGTATGGAGGATGTCCTGACCTTTTATTTATGCTATTAAATAAGACTTAACTTTTGGAGTCCCACCCCCAACCAAATTAGCTGGCACACCTGAACTGTCTGGCACTAATACTGTACTACTAACTGTTCTTGGGGTTCTGCAAGCAAGTTCAAATGAGTTAGTATGTTACTGCGGTGAAGATAGCTAATATTTCTACTTGTATACTTCTCTTTTTGTTATTCAGTCCCAATAAACTATATAGTGGTCTCAAAAGAGAGGAAAGTAGTGGTGACAGCAACTCTGGAATGAGGCTTAGTGTGTTGGAATTGCTGCAGGAGGGCAGTGGTCTGAGGGCTGCTCTGTGATGTGCTCTGAGGAGGTCTGGAAGCCTTGGGCCACTCTCTACTGTGTGCTTAAGCCAGTTACTAAACCTCCAGTAAGCAATCAACAGGTCTATTTGTACCTAATCTCAGGAAAATGCTGGACTGGTTTTCATTCAGAATGTTGAAGAAATATCTTCTCAGAATTGATTCTTACTGTACTGTAGAGGCTGGAGAAACTATTTACCTGACTTGGAGACAGAACAACTGGCTTCTCTTACACACTTCCCAACAACAAGATGGGGCATGCATGGCAATTCAGTCAATGTCTCTCGGTGACTGTTTTACCTATAAATTGATCCGCAAGGAGTAATAATTAGATGAAATATGCCTGAGTTTGAGTCCTAGAGAGTAATGTGTTAATTAAATGAAGTATAAGTACACAGAGCATCACTAACCTATAGGGAATAAATATTTTTCTTATCAGGGTTCAGAGAAGATGTGTATTGAAGTTGTCTCTCTAGCCTTCTTCCCAGAGACTGAAGTGATGTGTGACGAGAACATACAGCAGGTGTATGTGGAGTATAAGTTCTACGACCTACCCTTGTCAGAGACAGAGACTCCAGTATCCCTGAGGAAACCAAGGGCAGGAGAAGAGATCCACTTCCATTTTAGCAAGGGTGAGGCATCATTCCCTGTGATTAGGGAGAAGAGATGGGCAAACATTCAGATAAAAGAGTCAAAACTATTCTGGACTTCTGATGGAGTGAATCCAACCATTTTGCATTCTTTTATTTATCAAAGTTATATGTTCATAAGGTCTTTTTTTAAAGAATATTTATTTCTGCATAGAACCTGGGGTACAGGCCAGAGGTAGGAGGGTGAGAGGATTCACCAGAGACAGTGGGGAGCAGAACAGGCAGATCTACTGAAATACACTGCTGAGGATGCAGCGAGTGAGCAGGAGAGGTCTGCTGTGCCAGTGGGTCACTCCCTAGCCTGCCAGAGTGGCTGGAGGTAGCTCGATAGTTCTGAGACTTCTATCCTTGTGCCACCAGGAAGGCCCAGTGGAAACACATTTATCGTGACATGGAACAGAACAACTTTCAAAGTGGTTTATAAGGCTTCCTTTATATCAGGATCAAAAAATTTCTTAAAGAGCCAAATAGTTACACTTTTAGATGTTGTGAGCCAGTCTCTGTTACAACTACTAAACTCTATCACCATGGTTGGAAAATCACCCTCAAATATATGCTAAAAACGGATATGACAGCGTTCAATAAAAATGTATTTATGAGACAGGGCCAGCCCTCTGCTTTTATCACTGTTTTACCTATACCACAAATGAAAGTCTTAGTGCCCAAGTATAACAGTTTGACTCTTTGCTTTTTTTCTTCTTGCCCTCAATAGTGATAGACCTGGATCCACTGGAGCAGAAAGGTCGAAGAGAATTTCTCTTCACCATGCTGAATGGACAAGATCCTGAGCAAAGACAGTAAGCATCTATCTACTTTCCACTTTGAAGGGAGTTATTCAGTCACAGAAACTTAGGCATTTAAGTTGGTCTTTTGCTAATGCTTAATAACTTAATAAATTCTGTCAAATCAATTTACTCTAATGAATTTCTCATCCACTTAAGTATAATTTGTGTTTGTGACTGATTACCTGATCAATTATGTAATCGCATAGGTTTAGCTCATTTCTCACCATGGCAGCAGCCCTGATGAGCACTTTCTGGTGGCAGTAATTTACTTGAATACTATTTTTTTTAAAGATTTATTTATTCATACAGAACTGGAGTACAGGCCAGAGATGTGGAGGGTGAGAGGATTCACCAGAGACAAATTGGGGAGCAGAACAGGCAGATCAGCGAAGTACACAGCTGAGGGGAGCAGCAGGCGGGTCAGGAGAGGTCTGCCGTGCCATGTGGATCTCCTCCGGGGTGGGCAGGCAGGAATCGAACTCATGCGGAAGTGGCTTAAGCTTCTTAGTGCTGTGCTTTAACCTGCTGCGCCATCAGGGAGGGACCCTGAATACTATTTTTTAAAAAGAATTAATTATTTATGCACACAAGAGCTGAGATACAGGCCAGAGGTGAGGGGCGAGATGATTTACCAGACACAAAGTGGGGAGCAGAACAGGCAGATCTACTGAAATACACTGCTGAGGGGAGCAGCCGGCGAGCCAGGAGAGGTCTGCCACGCCATGTGGGTCAGCTCCCTGGCTGGGGATCAAACTATGCTGTAATGGCTGCTGATAGCGCCATAGTGCTCAGACTTTACCCCTGGTGTAACCCATATACCTTTGACTATCTTTTTGTCAGTGTGGTATAGTGGACAGTAGACTGGCTTTGTAATAAAATATGACTTTGAATCTTGGTTTCCAACTTGAAGGATCCTGTGAGGATCCTGAAATAATATCGTTCACCCAAAACACTTGATAGTATGCTTGGTGCAGAATTATATTAGATAAGCCCCCTTTGCATTGGTTCTCAGAATTTATACAGAAATATAATCACAGTAAAATTATAGTTCTATTTCTCTTGCACTCTATTGGCCACCAATATTTGACTTAAAAAAATGGGCATATAAAATGTTCAGGGGCATCCTTGGTGGCGCAGGGATTAAAGTGTCAGTGCTATTAATCTATCTGCAGCCACTGCAGCACAAGTTTGATTCCCCACCAGGGAGCTGACCGACATGGCGCAGCAGACCTCTTCTGTCTTGCCCACTGCTCCCCTCAGCAGTGTATTTCAGTACATCTGCTTGTTCTGTTCTCTACTTTGTCTCTGGTGAATCTTTTCATCCCCCGTACCTTTGGACTACACCCCAGTTCTTGTATGCATAAATAAAATCTTTAAAAATGTCCAGAACAGGAAAATCCAGAGAAAGACATAGACTAGTGTTCACCTGGGAACTGGGGAGAGAGAAGTGAAGAGTGTCTTAATGAGTTAAAGGTTTATTCTTGATCTAGAATTAGGTAGTGGTGATGGTTGTACAACATTGTGATGATATTAATACAGAAGTAGGGCTCCTGGGTGGCACAAGGGGTTAAAGTACAGCACTGTGAAGCTATCTACAGCCTCTGCAGCTTGAGTTTGATCTCAGGCTCCCCTCAGCAGTGTATTTTAATATATCCACCTGTTCTGCTTCCCACTCTGTCTCCAGTGAATCCTCTCACTGCCCTTACATCTCTGGCCTGGACCCCAGTTCTTATATACATAAATAACTTTAAAAAAATTGTCAGCCATCTCATAAGGAATTAATTATACCTCAACACTTTTGAGGCAGCTTGGTGAACTACAGTACCTGGATTCTTAGTTCCTTTTTCTCAAGCCTGTTGTTACTTTAAATCATACTGGTTCCTTACTTGTCTGCTGTTGTAGTCTCATGAAATGGAAGGAAAGCAAGGAAAAAGTGACTTAGGAATGACACTAAAATTTCAAATTACTTTAACCCTTATTTTATTTCTAAAATCTACTCCTTAGGCTTAATAGTTCTCAGTTAAACGGAATGTTGATTTTTCTCCCCCATTAGTTTAAAGTTTACAGTGGTAAGTGATCCTATGGATGAGGAAAAGAAAGAATGTCAAGAAGTAGGATATGCGTATCTGGAACTGTGGCAGATCATGGAGTCAGGAGAAGACCTTATAGAACAAGAACTTGACAGTAAGTAATGTGCTGCTGAATTCCATTTACATTTAAGGAAATCATCCTGATAATGAACACCTTCCCTTTTTACCTTTATTACATATCATCACAGCCATAGTGATAGAAGCTGGAAAGAAATTCCTACAGCTGTGTTTACTTCTAGATAAAGCATGAGAGTAATGACTTGTACATTTTAGTCCATAGGTCTCATGACAACTAGAATCTATCAATCTCCGATGTTTTAGTTAGAAAAATTTTAAAAAGGTAAAATATAAACTTCAGCTTTAAATATTGGGATATTTTTAATATTCACTATTTATGCAAGCATTCAAATATACATATATCCACTTAAAATATGTCAGAATGTTTTCCCCCTTTTTAAAATGTGTTTCTTGAGGTAACATTGGTTGTTTTTGGAGTATTAAGTTCACACCTCTTCCAATGTATTTTACCGTATCATGTCCACCACCCAAGTCTAAATAAGCCCCATCACATTCCTCTTGGACCCCCTCTGCAGTCCCCTGCTACTTAACTCCTCATCTCTGGTAATCTGAGTTCTGTGGTCAGAATCCAAGCAATTATCTGTTTGGTTTTGTCTTGTCTTTTGTTTTGTTCTGCATGTACATTCCACATAGGAGTGAAATCATGTCGCATTTGTCTTTTCTTTTCACTTATTTCTCCTTGCATAATCCCCTCAGGGTCCATTCGAATTGTCACAAATGGCAAGATTTCATCTTTTTTTAGTAGAGTAGTATGCCATGATGTACACAACTTTATCATCTGTCATTAGGCATTTGGGTTGTTTCTGCATCTTGGCTATTGTAAATAGTGCTGCACTGAAAATAGGAGTGAATAAATATTTTCAAATTTGTTTTCACATTGTTTGGAGAGATACCTTAGTGGAATTGCTGGATCACCTAGGTATGTATTTGGTGGCTTGAGAAAGCTCTGTATTGCTTTACACAGACGCTGTATGTTTACATTACCACCAAAAGCATATGAGAGTTCCTTTTTCTCCACACCTTGCCAACTCGTCCCTGATCTTTTTTATATAGATCATTATCACAAGTGTAAAGTGATTGTTTTGCATTTTCCTCGTAAGTGACAATAAACTTTTTCTCCTTGTTGGCCACCTGTATGTCTTCTTTGGAAATATGTCTGTTTAGCTTTTCTGCCTATTTTTTGATTGGGTTGTCTTTTTTGTTGAATGAGTCTTTTTATATATCTTCGATATTAAGCCCTCACCCAATGTTGGATGTGTAAAAATTTTCTTCCATTTAGTTGGGTGTCTTACTTTAGCTTTGTTGTGCTTTTTTTTATTTTGATGTCCCGTTTTATTTTTGCCTTTGTTTTCCTTCTTGCTGGACTCAACAGGTTATCACTAAAGCCAGTGTAATGAATGGAATTTTGCCTGTTTTCTTGTGTATTTTATGGTTTCAGGTTTTATGTTCAAATCTTTTATTTACGTTGAGTTAATTTTTGTATATGGCATAATGGTTTAATTTCATCCTTTGATTGTGACTAATTTTTCCAACATTTGTTGAATACACTTTTCTTTAAAAGCACTTGGTTGCTTTGTCTTAAAGTAACTGTCCATAGAATTGTGGGTTTATTTCTGGGCTCTCAATTCTATTTCATTTATTTATTTTTATTCCAATACCTTACTTTGATTACTGTAAATTTGTAATGTAGTTTTTGTTAGGGAGTATGATACCTCCATTCTTGATTTTCAGGAATGTGTTGACTATTTGGTGGTTCCATATAAATTTCAGTAATGTGTTTTATTTCCTTGAAAAAACGCTATTGGAATTTTTATAGATTGCATTAAAATGTTACATTACTTTGGGTAAGATGGCCAAATTCAACAGTTGATTCTTAACAGTTGTACATTTCTCCATTCTTTGTCTTTATTAAATGTAAGAGCTTTTCAGTTTTTGTTGGTCAGGTCTTTAACTTCCTTTCACTTAATTCCTTTTGATGAGATTGCAAATGTGATAGTTTCTTGATTTCTTCCTCTTTTAGTTCATTGTTTGCATATAGATTTTTGTACACTGATTACAAACATCAAAATTCCTGACCTCTTCAGCAGTTTGCAGCAAAAACAGAATGCCCCTTCTTTTTAAAGTAGCCCCTTATATAGATCAAATCTTCATCAGTTGGCTGCATTTTCCCATTGTACATCTCCACTAATACAATGTTTTTCTGATTGATCTCACATCATTGGTTCCTTCCATCCATTTCCACCAACTTAGTGTTTTAAAACAATGTTACCAACTTCAAAACTCAGCTTCTGGAAGTACTGGCATAATGGTTGGTCTATCTGGCATCACCTGTACTCTTTAAGATATTTACATCTAAGCACTTTACGCTGTTCTTACCAATTACCCTAATTTGTCACATCCAGTTCGTTTTCTTACACATCCTGCTTGACATCCCTAAACCTCAAATGTTTCTCCTTCTTTATCTAAGCCAGAGTTTTAATAAAACCTGAGTTTACAGCAGACCAAGTCACTACTTCTGTGCCCCCCAACTTTGTACCTTTTGTTCCCTTACTCCCACAATTCTATTTTGCAAGTTAAAATGTTCATCCTTAATTCTAGCTCTCTCCTTATACCAAAGTCTTAAAATTTTATTTATTTTACTTAAGTGTTCTGAACCCTCTCCCCTACCTCCACTATCATTGGATAGTAGTCCCTTCGTTTTTCTCCTGAAAACCACCAGCTCATAACTACCCTCCCTAATAATTATTTTGATTACTGTAACTTTGTATGTAGTTTTGTCAGGGAGCAGGATTTTGTTTTGTGTCCAATTTGAATAAAATATTTCTCCAAATAATGGAGTGACTCTTCTAGAATCCAAATAAAAGCTGTCATTTTTAATACCTTCAGCTAAAACCAAATTTCTTAAGACAGACAAGGCCTTTTATGAGGTGGCTCCTGCTTATCTGAATAGCTTCCTTACTGCTACTCCTCACACTTCCCCAGACTTACATGTTCTCATGTCTTGGCAAATGTTTAGACTATCTTTCAGTTTTCAAAGATTAAGGCACTATCTCCAGAAAACCTTTTCTAGTTCCTCCAGTGTGGGTTAGGTGCCTCTGTTTTCTCAAAGCAACTACCATATTTTATTAAGACAGCTTTCCTTTCTCTTCCACTAAACTGTGTCCCCTCTAAGAAATGAGGTGAAAACTTGAGTGTCTTCAGTACCTGAATGACAAAAACATTTAAATGTTTAAACTTGAATGATGCTGCTGCCTGACACATTCCTTTTTTATTTCCCAACAGTTGTTAGCCCTGAAGATCAAGCTACCCCAATTGGAAAGCTGAAGGTTTCCCTTCAAGCTGCGGCTGCCTTCCGTGCTATTTACAAGGAGATGACTGAAGATTTGGTTTTGTAATGGAACAAGTGCTATTCCATTCTAAACTCCAAGGGAACCATAGTAAAATGTCTCATATAAAGTAACTTGCTATACCATAAATGTGGTTTACTGTAATGCCTAGTATGGAACCTGAGAATGATGAGTGATGGATAAGGTATACTTCTCTAACTTCTTAACATTCCATCAAGGAGCAGCTACAAAAATAAGTATCACACAAGGTGAATTTACAAAGAACAAAACAACAACAACAACAAAAAAAAAACCACAGTTTATTTATCTTTTAGTTCTTCCAAAATTGAAAATATCAAGTCCTACTGCTAAGGAGAAAAAAAAACAAAAAACAAGAAACAAAATCCGAGGCCCCTCCCCCCTCTTCTCTTAAAGTCACAGAACACGGAAGGAACTGTAGTGGGGACAGATGGGTGCAGAGAACCAGGAGGGGAAGGATGGCAAGATAAACGCCCCAAATACTTAAAAAGCTGTTCAACAGAAACTGTGATAAATACAGGACAATGCAAGACAAGTAAAAATAAGGAGCAGCAGTGACGAGAGGCTGTGTTGTAGATGTGGCCGCCCTTCCTCTTCTCTGTTCTCACTAGGGTATTCTAGGCCCAAGGCATGACTCGCCCCCTTCCAAATCTAAATGTTGACGACTCTGCACCTCTTCCTAGATTCCAATGGAAGCAGTGTAAGAGGAACAATCACTCTTCCTCAGGCACACCAGGAAAGAAACTTGTGATTTTGTTTCTACATTATACCATGTATGAATTTGTAAGGATGAACTGAGCCAAGGAGTGTCACTGCTTATGTCTTCCAAGGCAGCAAAAATAACTCAGAATCCGCATGAGGCAAGAAAGCAGGAAAACTGGTGACGTACCAGCCTGACTGGCCTCATTAGCTCAAGCTGTATGGTTTATCACAACCATTAGTAAATTCCAAGGTCCTTTTCTTTAGTACTGCAAGGCTGGAACTTAAAGAGATATGAGGAAGGTCATGGCAAGTAGGATAAGATGGAGGACTGAATCTGCTGGTTAAGAACCTTGGTACAGTAGGTAAGAATCACCTTGTACCAATGTCCTAGAAATACAGCTTTGAGACATCAAAGAATAAGATGTCAGAAACCATCATCAGTGTCCTGGTAGAAGGTGACAGGAAGAGAGGAATGAAGCAATATTAACAGTGGAAGCCTCTGCCTTCTTCAAGAACACCTCCTCCCTCGCCATCTGGATGGGGCCATTGGCACGAGTCCTGGTGGGCCTGGAATCCCCCGAGTAGATTGGTCCACACAAATGGCCCCCTAAACCCTTAAACACAAATGGCAAACCTTCAAAAGGAAAAATACAGTTTCTATGTCATGTAAAATTTTCAGGGGTTGGCTGGAGGAAGAATAGAACTGAGGGTCAAAGTTCGGAAGTTACTTCCTCTTTTTCTTGGGGGGTGCAGAGCTGTGTCTGGAACCACGGTTAGAGCCACGGCCTGAACTGTGCACAGATGCCTTCCTCTTTCGGCTCATACTTCGACTCTGTTCTTCTTCCTCCTCATAACGACTTTCACGATCCGCTAAACAGAAGAGGCGTTACTAGTTAGCTGCAGGTTACTAGTTAGCTTTAGGTAGCTAACCTGGAGAATATGAAGTAGCAGAGAGAATGTCCTTTGTAGTCAGTCCTGTTTTAATTTTTTACTTAGCCACTTACTGGATGTGTGACTAAACAAGTAAGTAATCCTCCTCAGTGTTCATGCATTTATTCCTATTGAATGGAAAATTGTTTCCGGACTAAAGAAATCTATACCAAAAACAAGCTCACTGGTGGGGATACAGTAGATTATTTCCTTTTTTTTTTTTTTTTTACCTTTTCTTTGTTGTCTGGCTTGAGAGTGATCAAATTAGTACCACAAACCCTTTCCTAGCTGTGAACTGGTGTAGAGTTAAAATAATTTAGATTTGAAACACTAATAGCCTAATTTTGGAACCTCACAAGATTATGTGCCTAACATGGCTGCAGACACACTGGGAGCCTGACCAAGTGGAAAAAGCGTCCCATTAGGAAGTCATGCCACCTGGAGGGAGCAGATACACTCATTTTCTTCTTTAGTCTGAATTTGCAGCTTGTTCTTTTGTTACTCATTAGGCTAATAGTATCACAGAATACTGAAATCCATTAGAAATCTGTACTTCAAAAAAATAAACTAAACAAAACAAAATTTTACCTTTTCGGGCTTCTTCCTCCAGCTCATCCCAGTCCTTTCCACTCTCTTCTTCACTGCCTAATGACTCCTTAGAATAATCTGCAATAAAATTAAACATTAGTCTTTAGATAGGAATGGAAAAGAATTTTTCCTTTCTAGAAAAACCAGTTTCTAAAAATGACATCAGCTTAGGAAAACAGAAAGCTTTCCCCCTCTGAAGTCCAACCTGATTCTTCAGCTTCTGATGAATAATCTTCATCACTGTCCTCCTCCTCCTCTTCATAGTCATCCTCTGAAGGATTAAAAGTCTCATCTTCAATTTCAGACTCTGAATCCCCTTCCTCAGCATCACTTCCCTGGTAAAGGTAGAGCATAACATTTATGTTTTCTAAATATAACAACAAAAACTGGGTGATCAAGAGATTAAAGGATTTATTTAAAGTTTTTAGTAAGGAGAATTAGAAGAGTCCCTCAATATGTAATTCATATTTTTTATAGATTCACTTTGTCCTTTCTTACCCAGGAAAACTAACCAAAGAAATACAAAAGGTAATAATGCAAAATGGATTATGAAGGAAACATCTTTTGAAACTGCCCTTAGAAATTTTTCTAAATACTAAGATTCATGGAAAGAAGTTTCTGTAATTTTAAAGAAATCTTGTCAGTAGCAACCAAAGCCTAATTAATTTATCATATACCTGTAAAACTAATTTGGAAAAACAAAAGCCACTTGTATTCAGCGTTTCTTCCATTTGACCTGGTCCCTCACATACTTTATGGCATTCTGCTAACTCCTCAAATGGTAATGGGCAACACTGTACCAGAAAATAAACCCCACACTCACGCACCTCACCCTCAGGCTCCAGGAAAGACCAGCCACCCTGCTCAAAGAAACCTTCAGGGTCATCAACGATAGTCTTCATAATTTTAGTCCAGTTAAGGGACTGTACTCCTTCTGTGTACTTTAGGTCACAGGAACTGAGAGAAAAGACAGTACAAATCAAAATTGCTCCTTTGTGATTTGAAAAATCCTGTATTGTCTTTATCATTAGCAGTAACCTTTCCCCAAATATATATGAGAGCAGGTATTCTTTTCACTGTGCCACCAAAACATACCTAAGTGGCTGAAAGTTGGTTCCCAGAGCACTGGATTTCAAGACAAGGCAGCCTGACTGATGGAAGCTTTCTCCCTGAGTCAACTAAGTGTGAGTTCACCCTATTTTCCATTTTCTTTCCCTTCTCTTTAATTTCCCATTCCTTATTTAGCTTTCCCGCCTACTCACCTCACCCATGCTTTCTCCTCTCTGACTTGCAAATTCTTATTTGCAAGTCCTATGTGAATACTTTTCAATTCTGATCATTCATACTTAAGAAATAGCAACAATTTTCACTGGCCCTACTTTTCCCTCTGCAACTTTTCACTGCTTTCCTATCCTTGGCTACTTGTTGTGAGGTCTATCTGAAGGTAGTAATAATTTTTTTTTAGTACCTAATTTGCCCTGTGTTAGGAAGATGCTCAAATCCACTTCTGCTGAGGAGAGCTGAATCAATTAAAATGGGTAGGGGAGAAAAGAAAATCAAATAAATGACAAGAGTAAAGAAGACAAACTTAGCATTCAACCTGCCTGAGAATGACTGGCATGAAACAATTACAGGTATTATCACATACACTGCAATGCTTACTCCCAGCTATGATGGAGTAACGAGGTTCAGATTTACCTTTCCAGCTTAAATAAATAGAGAACAGGACAAAATATGAAACAGCCATTTTCAAACACTGGAAAAAAAGCAGCACATGACTAATTCCCGAGAAGGAAACATGGCTTTGTTTTATAGTTGCTCCAGTTTCCTACCTGAACACAGCTCCTAGGTTGTTATAAAGAGGGAGAAATCAATAGGAATAGACGCCAACAGAACAGGATTAGGAGGCGGAGGAAGAAACCATGGGGCAGAAAACTGAAGGGGAAAGAAAGCTCTGGAGATTTGCAGAAGGATCCCTTTATGTCTTTGGCTAAAGACAAATCGAAACATACATGACAAAATGACCAGAAAATTCCCCATCTCATTTAATATGTTAAAAGAGGAATGAAATGCACTGGACTATGGTGATGGCACATGGATGATGGGAAACCCAAGGGGATTGCAACTGAGATGGAAAAATGCCAAAAATATGTAAAAATAATTAAAAAAAAAAAAAGGAATGACTGCATTGAAGCTAAAATAATGACAAACTATGGAATTCATAACATATTAGAAAGTAAAATGTATGACTAATAGCAGAAAGGACAGAAGAACAGAAATGCAAACATAAGAATCTTCCAACAGTAGTGATATATTATCTTAAGGAAGACTGATAAGTTAAAGATGTGTATGTAAACCTGAGAGCAGCCGTAAAAGTAAAACAAAGAGGTATAACTAATAAGCCAAATATGAAGATTATTTAGTAATCAAAAAATTAAAATTAATCAAAAAGTGCATAAAAAGATGAGGAAAATGATTAATAGCAGATGGCTGGCCTCCCTGATGGCACAGGGGTTAAAATCGCAGCAATATGAAGCACAAGTTTGATCCTCAGCCAGGGAGGTGACCCACATGGCACAGCAGACCTCTCCTGTCCTGCCTGCTGCTCCCCTAGGCAATTTCTTTCGGTAGATCTGCCTGTTCTGCTTCCCCTCTCTGTCTCTGGTGAATCTGCTCACCCCCCCACACCTCTGTCCTGTACCCCAATTCTTATATGCATAAATAAACTTTTAAAATTCAAAAATGTAAAAGACAAAATATATGTACTATGAAAACACTAACTAGCACTAACCAAAATAAACCAGAAAGCTGCAGTAATACCCCACTACACAGGTTTCAAACAAGGACTATTACCAGGAAGTGTGTGCACTACTGCAGCAAATACTACTACCAGAAATAAGGAAGAATATTTCATAAAGATGGGGGAAAAAATTCAGTTAAAATGACAAAGTGTCTACGCAGAGTACTCAAGAAAAAAAGGAAACCAGTTATGAACACTGGAAAGGAAGAAGGACATCAAAAAAGATTGTACAAATAGTACAGCTGTAATTCTGATGAAACAGACTGCTTTGAATGATACTGTGTCTTAAGATTTTAAATTGGAACAAAACTGAAGATTTAAACTACCTGAATTAAAAACTTACTATCAAGCTACAAATAATCAAGACCGTATATGGTATCAGTGTAAGGATACATATATCCCAATGTAGTCCAGAAATAGATTATCTCCTACATTGTCAAATGATTTTTGTTTTTTTAAGTAAAAGATGGCAAGGCAATTCAATGGGTACGGAATGATCTTTACAATAAATGATGCTAAAACAATTGATCAGATCCTTACACTACGGTAGAAAAATTAACTGGAAATGGACAACAGACCTAAATATAAGACCTAGAATATAAAACTCTAGAACAAAAGACCTTGGCTTTTGTTTAGTACCTAGGACATAGAAAGCACAAATTATAAGAACTGAACAGAATTTTTGGATAGTTCATACTCCTGATTTCTTAAAGACACACAGGAAAATGAAAAAGCAATGAAACTACTGAAGGAAACATGCAAAAACTGTATCTGATGGACTTGACCTTACCCCAGTTCTTGTATGCAAAAATAAATAAATCTTTAAAAAAAATAAAAGACTATAGCAAACAAAAAATTTCTGCAGCGAAGGAAAGGATACAATGAAAATGCAAACTACTTAATGAAGGAAGGTATCTGCAAAGCATTTACTGACAAGGGACTAATATTAAAAACATATAAACCACCCAAAAACAACAAAACACAAAACCTGATTAAAAAACAGGCAGAGGATCCAAACAGGTACCTCACCAAAGACGACACTCAGTCTACAGATATATGAGATGATGTTCTTTATCACTCATCTAATGGGAAATGCAATCAAAACCCCAATGAGATTTCACTCACGTCGGCAAGAATGGCAGTTATCAAAAAAATCAAGAAACAGCAAGTGCTGGCAAATACATAGAGAAAACGAAATCCTCACACTCTGCTGGTGGGGATATAAACTGGTACAGTCACTAGATGGAAAAACGGAAGTGAAGTTATCAAAAAATTAAAAATACTATCACCACATGAACTGTAATCCCACTTCTGAGCATTCACACCCAGATATGAAAAAATTAATTTGAAAGGATATATTCACCCCTTGCCATTTGCAACATGGAGGGAACTTGAAGGGATTATGCTAAAAGTCAGGAGGAAGACAAATATAAATATAACTCATTTGTGGAATATAAAGGAAAGAACCAAATAAATAAAACACAAACCCTTAGACCTGACAACAGAATGACAGTTTCAAAAGGAGATGGGGGAAAGGAAAAGGGTTGGTTGGTGTGGATAGTGACAGGATACTGGCCATGGGTAATACCTACAATTGCTGAAGTGAGAAACTATCTGAAACCCATACTACGTTATGAACTAATTTCACCTCAAAAAAAAAGATACACATTTATATACAGCACTTGTATACTGTATTGTCTTAAGAAAATCCTCATGAAACCAGGAATTTCTTTTTCAGTTTATTTCTAAGCACTCTACCCATTTTGTAAAGACTTACATTTATAACAGCTCTTCACAAATAAGGGAGTAACTGAGAGGGAAGACACTACTGGATATGCTACAGTTACTCAAAGTCTCACTCTTTACCTAGAATGGTATCTCCGTTTATTGTGGTTCTGGCATTTCACGAGAAATTCTTTTAGCTGAGTGTGAATATATATATATCTGTGTCAAAAACTAAAAAAATAATTTTTCAGTAAAAATTGAATGCAGCAACTGTATGTCTTTAATACGTGTGTGTGTGTGTGTGTGTGTGTGTATGTTTCAAATAGAGACAAAGATCTCAGGCTTTGCTTTTCTTTCTTATTGTTAAGTATTCAGGGGAAAAGTTAATAGTTCCATGCCTAACAGATCCCAAATTTTCCAGGCCTGGCCTACATTTAAACCTAATGACAGTTCACCTTCACCTTAAATATGACAATAAATTTCATATACAACACACCACACAGCTATATTTTCTAATGTATAACTCTTGGGATAAATATGAGACTGGTGATAGACGAACTTACTTCAACCATTCTTTGATGGGGTCAAGTGAGGCTACAGGGATGGCGTTGATCATTGTCACTTTCTTGCTGTAGTCCTTATAGACAATTACCATATCAAAGTTTTTCAGGTGAAACTGGACCCGCTCAAAGTGAATCAGCTCCACTTCATCCAGTGTCACCACAAAAGGTGGCTGTCAGAGAGGAATTGGAATATTATTTTATAAACACTTCCCTTAAAAGTATTCGCATCTTGGCCCTCCCAGGTGGCGCAGTGGGTTAAAGCACTGCACTGAGAAACTAAAGCCACTTCCGCATGAGTTCGATACCCGCCTGCCCTGGAGGTGACC
>NW_004567146.1:2347690-2441405 GCF_000260355.1 Condylura cristata | reverse complement strand
TACTTTTTTAAAAAGACTGCAATAGTCTTGGATATGCTGGACAGAAATCTTCCAAGGGAATAAATTTCAGAAAACGAAGTGAAGAAACTGTTTAAAAACTGTATTACGGAATCGTTTGTGGGCCACCCTCGTAGAATAGGGGTAAAGACTTAGTTTAGCACTATCAAGCTATTGCCAGCTACAGCAACATCAGTTTATCCCAGGCCAGAGAGCTGACCCATATGGCGCAATAGACCTCTCCTGTCTCTCCCGCTGCTCCCCTAGCAGTGTGTTTCAGTGAGTCTGCCTGTTCTGCTCCCTACTCTGTCTCTGGTGAGTCCTCTCAACCCCCCAACTCTGGCCTGCACTTCAGTTCTTGTATGCATAAATAAAAATAACCTTAAAATAAAGAAATCATTTTTCTTCAATGTTCTATGTCAAAGATAAGTAAACATCAAAAGTGGAAACCATATAACCAGGATTTACTTTTCAAATCACCCACTCTCCTACTCTAACACTCTCCTGCTCTTACTGAAAGGAGGTATGAAACACTCACCCATTCTGTAGCATTTACCAGAGCACTACTAGTGGGCTGAAGGAGGCAAGTACTTCTATAGGGAGCGCCATTAAATCTGAAAAAGGGCAAGAAAACAAACCTATGTAGACCTTGTTATTGTAAGAGAAACTGTTGCTGCCATAATAAATTCCCTTCCTTTTCCCAGTCCAAACACAATGCTAACACACTCAATGGTGATTATTTCTAGATGAATCCTCTCAGTCTTAACCATTCACCTCAACCTTTAAACATTTTCAAGAGGGGAAGAATTTCTCAAGGGTCATCAGTTACAGTAAAAAGAATATATTATAAAAGGAAACTAACAGGGCCCTCCCTGCTGGCACAAAGGCTTAGGACGCTGCACTGCAAGCTAACCATAGCCACGTAAGTGTGAGTTCAATGTGTGCCCCAGAGGTGATCCACATGGCGCAGCAGACCTCTTCTGTCTTACCCACTGCTCCCCTCAACAGTGTATTTCAGTACATCTGCCTGCTCTGCTCCCCATTGTCTCTGGTGAGTCCTCTCACCGCCCCCACACCTCAGGTCTGTAGTCTAGTTCTGTATGCATAAATATATCTTTAAAAAAAAAAAGGGGGGGGGAAACAACTAGTTTTTCTAAAAGATAATTCAGTGAAATTTGAAGCCAAAAAGAAGATGAGATGTTACCCCAAGTCCCTAAAAGGCACTTCAAATTCCAGTTCCTCCTTAGTTAGAGCCTCTACTTTCTCAATGAAATTTTTAAAGGCTGTTTTCAGTTTGTGCCTCATTTCTCGTTCCATCTGTAGAAGAAAAAAATACTTATTAACTATAGCTACCCCTTGACTTGTTAATAGTGCATCCCTTCAAAAGGTCTGAAATGTTTTCAGTCCTCACCTCTCATAACTAAATTACTAACACACACATCTCATTACAAGACACCATACCACTAGCTGTAGTTAAGCCTACAATCTAAGTCAGCACCATAAGCCATTGCACTACTCCATCTCAACAGATACCTAAGCCATTCTGCAGACAGACAAAGGGATCGATTACAAATACAATAATTTCTGGGCTCAGGTCTGGACTGCATCCCATCTCACCACCCTGCAAATAAAATGCTAACTCTCTCAGACCTGCTCAGCATAGAGGTCATCTCGGTCATGCATATGCTGATGTTTCCCCAAGTCTGTGGTGATCTCTCCCACTTCTGTGTAGAACTGCACATCTGTGTGCCTTTTCTTCCCAAACATGATGGCGTTCTGAGGGCAGCAAGCAGAGGGAACAAGAAGCCAAAAGAGTTAGGCCACAGAACGGTGAGGCTGGCAATCAACAAAAGGTTAAATAACTTTTTTATGTAAAAAAATTTTTATGTAAAAAATTAAGCCATCTCAGGTGTCATCACAAATGACATTTGGAAATACAAAAAGGGCATAAATTTTAAAAAGTACTTCTATTTACTAGAAAGAATCTTGCAGAGTATATTAGTAATAAATTGTGCCTACCGCAAAAATTTTCTTTTAGAAACAGGAGTATGGAGACAACATTTTGGTGGTCATTATGTATCACAGCAAAAGAAAGAACATGTTTAGTTCTTTCTAGGTGTCAGGCCCTGAGGATTTTCATAAACATTATTTTACTCAATTGTCATAATAAACTTAGGTCATAGGTGATCTTTTCTACCACCATTTTACAGGAAAGAGGGTTAAAGAATTAGCCCAAGATCTCAATGACAGTATACCTTGAGGTGAAAGTGCAAGACAATAATCATTTCCCCATCACAGGGCTGGAACAAAGCATGCTTGATATTATTGTACAGAATGTCCACTTTGTCTCCCCGAACAGATGTGAAGCGGAAACCTGTGGGATGTTAAAGGAAGTAGTTACATATCAAGCTGTGTAATTAAGTCAAAATCCAATGTATCTTTCTGGCTCTGGCTAACGTGAATGGGGTCAGAGGAAATGCCAATGAGTAGCTTTCCTTTCCTTCATGTCACACAGCTCCGCCAAGCACATTCCTCCCGGTACTTTCGTGTCATGCTAAATTATCACATCTGTCATTCCTAGATATGTGCCCCTGAAGACAACAGCCCAGGCATGAGAGATCATCTATACCATTGACATGGGCCTCCAGTGAGCCTTGCATCCTCTTTTGGGCAATGTTTGGACGAATGTACAGATCTTTCAGCTTGGGATTACTTCGATTTAGATTGATCACCAATGAGTCTTGTTTCACGATACCCTAAATAAAATGATAATTGTGAATCCATGTATCTTTACATGTCGCAAACCCACACACACATCATTCTGCGCAAAAGTACTTAGCCGTGTTCAGGCTCACCTCCTTCTCTTTCTCTTCTGCTTCCCGAGTCTTGTAACGCTTCTGTACTTCTTTAATTATTCGGAAAGCATTTTGGAGGTTTAAGGCTGGCACTGTCTGCTCTCCAGGAGCCTTCATATTTGAAGCTCGGTATGTACTGCAGGAAGGGGAAAGTACTTGCATAAGTTTCTTTACTAGGTCAGGTAGTTGACCTCATTTCAGTATTTTACAACTGGCTTTATATCCATGAACACAAAAAGGTACCCCTGAGTGGTGGTACATATCTATCTATAAAGCTCTCCCTCAACCTCCTGACTAAAAAAGAAGTGTTTTTCTTCTCTTTTAAGCAGAGTATATATTAGAAATGGTTAATCAAATGAACGGGAGAATTCACACCAAGAAGGAACAGACTCCAATATGGAAAACATCTTTTTTTTGGCAATTCTATTGCAAAATATGTGTACAGTAATATTAGACATAAATTATGAGGATTCTAAATTTGGTTCCATTTTCAACACAGGTAATAGCTGGCAAGGTGGTCGTAAATGAGTACCACTGAGGGTCCGCTGCCATTCTCTACACAGGGAAGACGCAGCCCAGAGGTGACAATTCTGAGTGTCCACCTTAGTCACCAGGGATCTGGGAGTGGCTTTTTTCCCCGAGGACTTACATTTCCTTGACAAAAGTGGCTTCTGGGTTAGGAAAGATGTTGCCCTCATTCCTGCCAAGAGCACTGCCAGGGCAATAGAAGTTGATTCGCAAGTAAGTATAATCTCCTTCCACAGACATACTTATATTCTGTTTAAAGAAAGAAAAAGCATTAAATAAGTTTAATGTATTTTCAAAGTGCTTTGTACCATTTGCACAACTGCCAGTTAAAAAAATGCTAAATGGGGCCCTCCCTGGTGGGGCAGCGGGTTAAAGCACTGCACTAAGAAGCTTAAGCCACTTCCGCATGAGTTCGATCCCCGCCTGCCCCAAAGTGACCACATGGTACAGCAGACCTCTCCTGACCGCCCGCTGCTCCCCTCAGCAGTGTACTTCCAAGATATGCCTGTTCTGCCTGTTCTGTCTCTGGTGAATCCTTTCACCACCCCTACACCCCTGGCTTGTACCTCAGTTCTGTATGCATAAATAAACAAATCTTCAAAAAAATAATTGTTTCTAAATTATACCATTTAACTTTCAATGAAGTGAAAACTGAAAAGGAAAGAGGTAGGGAGAGAAGGGGTCTTAGGAGGTGAGAAGGGTAAGTATAAGTGAGGACACCATTTTAAGAAACAGCTTGCAGATACTCTGATTCAACCTCAATACCTTGATTGTGGCAATGTGAAAAGGCGTTGCAATGCCAAACACAGGCATTATTACAGTCTCGTATTTCTTATCAATATAGATCTTCATTTCCCGAATATGTGGTTCCTTGGGCATCAATGATGGGTTTTTATAGGAAACATTAGATTTGCGAGCTCTGAAGTGAGGAAAGAAAAGCGTCTGAAAATCTTCTGCATATTACAGGTACCTGTAAGACAACCTCACTGCCCAGTGCAAACTTACTTCTGAATCTGCTGTTCTCCTTTCTGTTCAGTCAGTCGCCTCTTTGCTTCCTCATTGAGTTGGGCTGCAAGTTCTTTTTGATGTGCTCGTCGCTTCTCCTCTGCGGTCATCTCATTCTAGTGACGGTAAAACCCAAGCTTTCAGAACATTGACCCATATGACAAATGTGCAATCAATATTGTTTAAAATAAGACTTACACGTGTTCTTTCTGTGAGCAATGCTGCCCGAGAACCTCTCCCCAACAGGTCCTCAGCTTCATCTTTCTCCTCCTCCTCCTCTTCCTCATCCTCATTCTATGAAAAAGTCAATCAGAAATTCAAGTCTTAATTTTTCTAGCCAATATTGTTTATCTTTGTCATAGTAGAAATTTTGTACAGCACTTATTTATCTTCCTCCTACCTTTAGAAAAATCCCCACGTTCTTCACTTTCTTCTTCACAGAAGTGAGAACAGTGGCTGGGCCATCCTGGAATAAGATGGAAAAAGCAGACATTTGTAAAAGACTTAAAAGAAACACTCACTCTCTAACTCAGTATATAGAGCAGCAATGTTTTGAACTTCCTGGATACTAAAATATTTGACAGTAAGCTTTTTAATCCTCCCAACCTCAAATAATCTTGGGAGGCAATGTTGGGACAATGGGTAAGAAGACAAGCTTGACTTGAATCTTGGCTGTCATACCCTTAATATTTGCAAATCAAACTTCTCAGTGATTCAGTCTCTTTATCTATATATAAGAACAAGACCATTCACTTAATAGATATAAGGATTCAATAAATGGATACATAAAAACGCCTAACTTATAATAAGAACAGTGAATTATTTGCCATTAAGAACCAGTTTCTGCTAAACATAAGAAATCAGTCATAAAATACCACAGATGTCCAGAATAAGCAAACCCTTAGAGACAAAAAGTATTTTAGTCACTGCTAGGCCTTGTGGATTTGTGGGGATAATGGATAGTGACTCCCAGTGAGTACAATTTTTCTTTTCCAATGTGACGAGTTGTCCTGAAATTAGGTTGTGGTAATAGGTGGATGGTACTAAAAAAATCACTGAATTGTGTATTTTAAAAAATGGGTGACTTGGAGAGTATACAAAGTGTAGCTTAACAAAGCTGTTAGTAAGATAAAAAACAAAAAAGCAACTCCATTGTTATAATCAATTCCTGAAATTATCATTAACAAGATTCAAACCACAACACAGTAAAAAACTGTTCTGTTTAGATTATTCTCTGTACTTGGATTAGAATGCCTATCCCCAGCTATTAACTTAAGGTCAGGTTTTCAAAAGAATCTCTCTTCTTAGCATTTACAAAGAATTTTTTTTTTAAAGATTTATTTATTTATGCATATAGAAATGGGGTATAGGCCAGAGGTACAGGGGCGGTGAGAGGATTCACCAGAGACAGAGTGAAGAGCAGAAAAGGCATGTTGATTGAAATACACTGTTGAGGTGAGAAGTGAGTGAGACAGGAGAGGTCCACCACGCCATGTGGGTCACTCCTCTGGGGCAGGGATTGAACTTGCACTGAGGTGGCTGTAGTCAGCTTGCAGTGTTGCGTCCTAACCTGTTACACCACCAGGGAGGGCCTGCATTTACAAAGACTTTTAAGGAAAAAACCTGGAGTACAAAATTGTGGCTTACAAGTCACTTCATTTACCCTTAACTTATTTGTTTATTTTTAACTATTTATTTATTTATGCATACAAGGACTGGGTTATAGGACAGATGCTTGGGGGCGGGGTGTGGGTGGGAGGGAGAGAGGATTCATCAGACAGAACAGGGAGCAGAACAGACAGATTTATTAAAAAAAAAAAAAAAAAAATTATGGGCCCTCCCTGGTGGCGCAGTGGGTTAAAACACAGCACTGAGAAGCTAAAGCCGCTTCCTCATGAGTTCAATTCCTGCCTGCCCGGGAGGTGACCACATGGCGTGGCAGACCTCTCCTGACCCGCCCGCTGCTACCCTCAGCAGTGTACTTCGTTGATCTGCCTGTTCTGCTCCCCACTCTGTCTCTGGTGAAGCCTCTCACCGCCCTTGAACCTCTGGCCTGTACCCCAGTTCTGTATGAACAAATAAATAAATCTTCAAAAAAAAAAAAATTACACTGCTAAGGGAAGCAATGAGACAGGTGAGGTCTGCTGCCCTTATGTGGGTCACCTCCCTGGTTGGGGGGATTGATCTCAGCTGATAATGGTGACAGCGCTAACACTTAACCCTATGCGTTGATAACACTATGTCACCAATGAAGCCCCAACACTTAAAAGTAAGGAAAACACATACCTCATCCACAAGCACCGTGTCACCAATGAATAGTGCATAGGTTTTCTCTTCTGGCTTCTTCCCTTCTTTGTTAGACAGGTCTGAGAATCCCAAATTGATGCTGAAAACCATTCCTAAAATACCAAAATAATAATTAGTCCATGACTGTAAAAGAGGAGTGAAGTATGAATTTTATTAAAAAAAAAAGGGGGGGGGGAACATGATGAAGTTAAAGGAAATTATTCCCCCAAAATTTTATTGCTTGCATTTAGAACTTACCTTTTTTCAGTTTGTATTGATTTTTACTATTTATCACTAAAGAACCTTCACGGAATTCAATTCCCATTCCAAACCTTAAAAGGAAATGAAAAGCAAGTTCAGCTAAAACAGCAAACATGTTGAGTTATTACCCCATGCTGACTGTTCAATTAAGAAATAACATTCACGGGTGGTCTTTGGGCTCTTAGTATGTTAAAAATAATGCAAAAAAAGAAAATAATTCCCTAATAATCTCTTGTAACATAACTCTATCAAGCCTTTCTTATTTTAGTTTATCCTTCCAAATTTAAATTTTGATCTTCCATCACAAATCAAGTTGGGAAGTTTTCCTATAAGCTACTCTTACAGGGTATATTACTAAATGGTAATAATTGCATTAAAAGAGGCATTTATTTAGTGCAATATTGATAAGTAGATTAAGTCACTTGGGCCAAAATTTGGTATCTATTAATATATTTCCTCTTGTCCATTAGAGAAATCCAAAAAGGAACTACATACTACAGGAGTAGTTTCCATCTAAGAAAATTGCCTAAACATTTTGTTCCCCAAAGTGTATTTTGTTCTGTAAAAAGTTATTAGGTACTTCCAGGTGGCTAATAGTCAAATAAATTTTAGAAACAATGGATTAAAAATTCAAAAAACATTTTTTAACAGGCCATCTCACAGTACTTAATCTGCAAATGTTTTTGAGTCAACATGTTCTAAGACCCGACATATAGCATATAATGTTTATAAGCATTTGTGACTAAATCCTGGAACACGTATATGTCTATTACACTGGTAATTTCCATTCCATTCATAACACTAGGTGTTTGGCAGTTTAGTCTTAGTTGAGTCAATTTAAGAACATTTTCACTGGCCACTGTCAGTTAAAATAATTGATTTAAGAGTGACAGTCACATCACCTCACTTACCCTAGGTTTTTGGTAATTTTGTTCAATAGTTCTGGCTTCTGCTTTTTAACCACATCCATGACAGCATTATAAACATCACATATTTTTACACCTAACAACAAGATAGAAAGGGAAAATTAAAATGTCTTTAAAAGAAAAAAAAACAAACCACATTTTTAATCAACATTTTCTTCATATATTGCATCTCTCTTTTTTTTTCATATATTACATCTCTTAGAGCAAAGTTTCTCAAAGTATGAACTAAAGACTGCAGTTGCATGAGTGGTAGGGCTTTAGAAATTTGCATTTTTTTTGAAATTTGCATTTTTAAAAGATGTAATTAATATGTATACAAAACCTTGTATGGATAATCTAGAAACAAGTGGTATGAGGGGATTCACCAGAGACAGAGTGGGGAACAGAAGAGACAGAGCTACGGAAAATACATTTTTGAGGAGAGCAGCAGGCGAGACAGGAAAAGTCACCTGCTGTGCCACATGGGTCAGCTCCCTGTCTGGGGATGGTACGCAAGCCACCAAGGTGACAGTGCTGAGATTTAACCCCCTATGCCACCAAGGAGGCACTACTCATTTATTCTTTGTTTTAAAAAAAGATTTATCTATTTATGCACCAAGAACTAGGGTACAGACCAGAAGTACAGGGAGAGAATTCACCAGAGACAGAGTGGGGAACAGAACAGACAGAATGACTGAAATACACTGCTGAGGGTTACAGTGGGCGGGATAGGAGAGGTCTGCTGTGCTATGTGGGTCACTCCTTGGCTGGGGATGGAACTTGTGCTGCAGTGGCTGCGGGTAGCTTCATATTGATGTATATGAACCCGTATCACCACCAGAGAGAGCCCTTTACTCATTTATTCTTAAGAAATGTTGAAAATGACTCACCCAGAGGATTGTGGGGGACTAGGTTATCTCTTGAAGTAAGTTTTTAAGAGTTGGTAAAGTGGCATCCCATTAAAGTTAAGCATTCTGAAAAACAGGACTACTAAATGAGTGACTATTAGAATGACTTTTGTCTTAATTTTCAGAATCTAGGATATGAACAATTATTTTATGCCACAGTACCTCTGATATATTAGCTTCAGAGGGGTCTATCCTCATTAAACTATGTATGACTTATTTCCAATAACACTGTCAAGTTCAATGAGACAACATGGTAGAATAGTGTCTGAAAGCTGTGGATAAAAGGGTGGCCTTACAAAGTGGCTTAAGGTGGTGAACATAAAATCTCATCTAGCCAACCTGGGGTCTCAAAAGCAAGGAGATGTCAAGCACTCTGCTCTCTTTCTAAGGCAAATGGCTACTTGCTCAGATGAGCTATTCTCTTTCAAATTAAGATTCTTGGTATCCATTCAAAGATTAGCATCACATATTTTTTGTACATACTAGTGCAGCTTTTTTAAAAAAAGATTTATTTTTGCATATAGAACTGGGGTTTAGGCCAGAGGTGCAGGGGCAGTAAGAGGATTCAGTAGAAACACAGTGGGGAGCAGAATAGGCACTTGCTTAGGGGGGCAGTGGGCAGGGAAAGGAGAGGTCTGCCGCGCCATGTGGGTCATCTCTGGGTGGGGGATCAAACTCGCACAGAAGTCACTACAGCCAGCGTCACAGTGCTGTGCTTGAACCCGCTGCACCACCAGGGAGGGCCACTAGTATGACTTTTTAAAAACTGAAAGAGAGACAGTAAGGCTATGGTATTTTACAAAGCTTTGGACACCAATGCCTATGCTCAAGAGACTTTTCTAAATACACTGTAAAACCACAGTGACCACTCATGCCCAAGAGAAAAGTAGATAACAGAACTACATGCTAATATGATTCCAAATTTGTAAATTCTAGTTCTAATTTTAGTAAAATAGCTTCGGGCACATTCACATCAACTTAAAAACCATTTTTGTTACATGATCTCCAAACCTCCTCTAAGGCACCTCACCATGTCTTAATTCCTTTAGCAGTTCCTCTTGAAGCTGGAGCAAAAAGTTGTAATTTTCTTGAACTTCCTGAGAAGGGTCAACCATCAGAGTGCGAACAAGGTTGGAACAGTAAGATTTGAAGCGAATACCCATGGCACAAGTGATAGCTCCAAAATGCATGTGATTCTTGTCACTAGAGACCGAAACAAAGTATTTCATTAGCCAAACTAAGTGAACCTGGGGTTCTTAGTAGCACTGGTACACAAAACTTGTAATCATTTTTCTTTGCTACAGCCCTAAGCTGAAGCAGAAGAACCTTTAGACAAACAATAAGGGTATGGTACTTTATGAAGATCTGAACAAGTAATTAACCTCTGAAGATTTTTTAAATATCACTGTAAAACCAGTGATATTCATGGTTTATGCCTTAAAAAAAAAATTTACTTAATCATGCATACAGAACTGGAGTATAGGCCAGAGATGCAGAGGCAGTGAGAGGATTCACTAGAGACAGAGTGGGGAGCAGAACAGGCAGACTGACGAAATACACTGCTAAGGAGAGCAGTTGGTGACACAAGAGAAGTCTGCTGTGCCATGTGGGTCACCTCCCTGAACTTGTGCTAAAGCTGCTGCAGCTGGCTTCATAGTGCTGTGCTTTAACCCACTGGGCCACCAGGGAGGGGCCCAGGCTTATGTTGTTTTTATTCCAATCAATTTATAATGCTTAAAGTATAATACCTGTTGCCATAACTTTCAGAATAATTCAATGGACAAGCAGCTGAACATTTACAGTATGCTATACTGTCTGTATAGGTTAACATATACTGTTATATGTTATTATATATATATATATATAAAATAAAGTATGTTGTTCATGCTGAATTGTATTTACTCCAGATGTTCCCAGACTGCAGGAGAAACAGCATTATTTACAGTATTTTTTAAATTAGAGGGGGAACTGCATTATTGTACCTCTAATAGCAATTTAATTTTTTGCATGTCTTGTGCTTTCCCCCAGCATTTTCAATCACCAGGAAAAAATGTTTACAAACAAATGCACTCAAGTGGTGAGTTGTGTAAAACAGAAATATACATGTAGAATAAGACAATGTAGAAAACAGAATGGTTATTCTGTCTCTTGTATTTCTGCATTCTAGAGTAAGGGGAGGGGGGAGAATAGGTTAAAAGCTGACACACTCTGGCTACTGTTATTTCTGAAAGTTCTCATACTTACCTCACCACACTGAACTTGAGGTTGTAATTGCCACCACTCTGGATGATAGGAGGGTAACACATTTCCACAGTTGAAGGGTCTGCCCCAGCTAGATACTTTTTCTCTTCAATGGCCTTTTCCACAGACTCAGCCAGTTTGCTGTGTCGAACTTTCTGTAAGTGTACCCAGAAACAAAGCAATACTTAGAGGACAGGAGAAAGGTATACAGTTGACACAACTGTATACCAACTTAACACATCAAACACTTATTTTCAAAGGAAGCTAAAAACAGACAAATATTGCACAGTTAAGGACTTATGCCTGTTTTATTCAATAGTAAAAGTACTTCCTCTTCCATTTACCTCATCTGCATCAACTATTTCCATGACCCTTTCCTTGAAGAACTTGTTGAAGACCTCAGAGGTGATACTGGCTGCTTTCTTCATCAGGTTGAGCTCCCCGTCCTCCTTGACAGCAATGGTATAGGCCACAACTGCACTGATATCTATCTGCAGTGAAGGTGTTAAGAGTTTTCATTATGGGGGAAAAAATCATTTTCTTCAACTTTGACTATTAACAATGATGAAAACTGGTTATTTAGTAAACTATTCATCAGTAGTTTGTGGAATACCTAAATATTATTCTCTTCTTAGATGTATAAACATTTGAAACCACTATTTACTGGGTCATTCTGTGTACTCTAAGAGACAAAACTAATGTAATAGTCCCTCCATAAAGGATTCTGTAAAGGTTGAAAAAGGAAGAAGGTAAGACCTGAGGGGGAAAATAACCCCCCAAAAAATTTTTGGTACAGAGATTTTTCTCAGTATCTCCCTGAAGGAGCTGAACTATCTCTTGAAAGCCTCATTCCTGACACAAAATTAAAACTAGTTTACTACTCCCTTAAGGGGAATGAAAATGGAAATGTGAATGAATATACAGTCTTCCCAAAACATACTCTGCACAATCAGTTATGGAAGTCCATCACACGTTTGTCTTTCTGACTCCCAGTGTACTTGTTTCAGGGAGTAGTCTTACTTTGTCAAAGCCTTCTTTGTTAAGGCAGTCATTCCAGCTCTTCATGAATTCTCCAGGGAATTTGTCTTTGCTGAACACTCCAATCTTCTTGCCATTCTTACTTTCTTTAATAGCTTCAATCATTTTGTCAAAGCTGCTCTTATTACTTTCATTCTATCAGTACCACAGGGAAGAAATGGGTTGGTTAATTAGTTTTAGAGTTGGACTTCTATTTCTACTAGTAACAGGAAATAACCCCCGCACATGCTATCTACTTCTGTAGAGCAGATTATAACAAAACAGAAGCTAACCAAAATTCTTTGGTTATTTTTATATACTTAAATGAAGTGCCATATAAATTTACAAGACCATTCTTTTTCTTCAGGACAATTAAGAAATTCAAGGTCCCAAGTTAACAATAATAAAAAAAAAAATGTCAGGTGGGCAGGATAACAAAAAGACCACAATTGATAAAGCAGGAAATGAATGTTTACTTAAGGACACTTGAGGCCATTTGTTCTAATTAAGGTACTCAGATGAAAAACAAGGCATTCACTGCAATTACACAATCATGTTTTGCGACAAAACCACAATACTATCAAACTGCTTTTCATCCTAACTAACAAATATGTAAAAGAACTCTGTCATTACAACCACATTGGCTAAAATCTGCCATGTATAGTCTTTTAAATTCCTAGAAGGTATTACCGTTTATCACTTTTAAACACTCCATCACATTTATGACACATATTTTATCAGCTCTGACCTTTTCTCGTATCAGCAGTGTGATGGCAGGAGCTCCATTAGCATTCTCGTTGCCTTTAGTGTTGGCAATCTGTTTCAAGAACTCCACTTTTTTCTTGCTGGCCATAAAGATGATTTTGTCATCGCAGAAAACCATAATAGTATCAGTTAGTTCATAACCAAAGAGCCATGTCTATGGAAAAAGATAACAGTGATGACAATACTTACGAATTAATGAAAAACTATTTATACTGAAACACTTACAGAATTCCTGGGATTGATTTCAAAATAATCTGTGGAGGGGGAACCTGAATATGGACACAACTGAAATGACAATGTCCAAGAATTGACAATTTATTGAAACAGAATAATAGGTACACAGGAGTAGATGATATATTTATTTTTATATGTTTAAAATATTCCAAAACAAAGACCACCAAATAGAAACAAGTTAACTGTTTAGAGAATATAAATACATGAACAACAGAGCAATACCTCAGGCAATTGCATATTCCATCTCCCCCAAAGACTGCTAGTTGCCCATCAATTATATGCTAACCTTTCTTGTAACTAAGTATGACAGCTGTAAGCAAACGTACTAGGTGAGGCAAAAGGAGTGCAGTAGATGATCCAGTGACTCTCAGGGCTTAGAAACTTATAAACCTCTCACCTGTAAAGCAGTTGATTTGGCATAAACAATTTCTTCATCAACACCCACTGATACAACAATAGCATCAACATTGGCATATTCATCTTCTCCTTTCTGAAAATTAAGGAGGAATTGGTCACTTTTATACTAACAAAATAGGAATGTTGACACAGAAAACGTACAATTTCTTAACAGAAATTCCAATGTAAGGTACATGTCTGGTTAACAACCTTATAGCTACTACTCACTACTTTTTAAACAGCTTTCAGACAGAATTCACATACAATACAATCCATTCATTTAAGATATAAAAAAATCAGGTTTTTTTTTTTTTTAGGGTATTCAGTTATACAACATGACAATAAAATTTTTGAGTATTTTCATTTCCCAAAAATGAAGCCCACTAACAATTATTATCGATCTTCCCCCAGCCCTAGGCAACCACTACTCTGTCCCTTGGATTGTGTATTCTGAACAAATTCATATAAATGGAATGACATGTGGTCTGTGCATCTGGCTGCTTTCATTCAACATGCTTCAAAGTTCATTCAAGTTGTAGCACATATCAGAACTTCATTCCTTTTCATTGTTGAATAGTTCATTGTATGGAAACAGCATATGATATTTTTATCCAATCATCAACAGCTAGGTATTTTGGTTGTCTCCATTTTTGTGACTATCATGAATAACAATGCCACGAGCACTCATAAAAGTTTTGTGTGGCCATAATTTTTTTGAGCATACACCTAGCTAAGGAAATGCTGAGTCAAATGGTAACTGTGCTTACTTTTTGAAAAAAAAAAATCACCAGGTGTGAAGTAATATGCCATTTTAGTTTTGATTTCCCTGATGTCCAAAGATGTAGAACACCTCTTCCTGTGACAGATTACTTACCATCTGTCTATTTTTTAATTTTTTTGAGAAGTGCCTATATGGAGGTCTTTCTATAATGGTTAAGGAGTATTGCTTTATCATTGAGTTTTAAGAACTCTTTGGTATTATAGTTTAAATTTAAATCTCATCAGATCATCATCTATACTTTTTCTCTTTTCTCATTTTCATGTTTATATCCTTGGTAACACAAACATTTTTAATTCTGGAGAAGTTAAAATTATTTTTTTGTGCTTTTGATGTCTAAGAAGGCTTTGCCTAATTGAACATAAAGATTTACCTATATACTCATGTACAGCAGTTTTACAACAGTTTTAGTCCTTAAATTTAGGTCTGGGGTTCATTTTGAGTTATTTTCAAGTCACACACGAGGAAGGAGCCTAGCTTCATCTTTTACCTGTGGCTATCCAGTTGTTTTTGTTTCCCAAACTATTCTTTCCTCTTTGGACTGTTTTAGAACCAGTCAAAAAAAAAAAGTCAAATGGCATAAACACAGAGGTTTATTCCTGTATTCTACATTTTAGTCCACAGATCTTCATGTCTAGCTTTCCATTAGTGCCAAATTGTTTGCTTACTATATAGGTTTGTAGTTCTGAGGTTCTACTGAATTTTTCTACCACCACAAAGTATGTAACCCAAAGTTACTACTTAGAAAGTATTTATGTTTTCCCATTTTTGCTAAGAATGTGTTTTTACTTCAGGCTGATAAAATTTTACCATTAGATCTCATGGATGAAATAAAAGCAATGGTGCCAAAGCATGAATTAAGAACAACATAATTCTTTACCACACATCCGTAAAAAGAAAAAAGAAAGTTTCATTAAAAACATCGCTGATACCATTAAAAAATTATGAAATCCCACTTTTACTATTCTGCAAAAAGAAATGAGAAGTACACAAGCCCTCCTGTGTTCCTATTGAAATACAATAGTTTTTTCAAGCAAAATGCTTGTACATTTGACTAACACTAAGTCATTTTAAACAACGTGGGTATCTGTCACATATTCTCATAACGAATGAAGCAAATCTGCCACTTCAAGAAAAATGAATGATTGTGTTATCAATAAGATTTGAATTTTTGAACTAAAATCAATTTGAAAAACTTGTATCCCACCCCTGAAATGTGACAGTGTCTTTACTTATTCAACCTTTCTGATAAGATCAGTGGTAACATTAATATGATTATTTGATTGTCTAAAAATACTGATTATATATAAAACATTTTAAAAATCTGCACAATTGAGGAAAAATCAGTGTTTTCCAAATAATTCATAATGCTACAAAGTCATCCATGCGTAAAGGATCAGAGGTATAAAACATTACAAGTTTACTTTTTGTGGGCTCAGATTTACATTACTACTTTTAAGAAACTATCATTTCTAGAGTAACAAAGAATATCTGTAATTATCTGAAAAGGTTATGAAAATACTTGTCTTCCCTGTTCAAACTTCATGTACATGAGATCATATTTTCTCTGTATACTTAATATACACATAAAGAAAAGCTCTTTAGGGTTCTGAGTATTTTAAGAATGTAAAGATCCAGTGGAACATATGATTCCTAGACCCATTAGGTCTGAAGTGGACATCAGTTATTCCCTTCCTAAAGATTTTGTTCCCTCAGATTCCTCCTCTTCAGTAACAAAGGATTTTGACAATTTTATACTACAATGTTACTACTATACCTTGATAACCTCCAAAAATTAGCAAGAGGCATTTCCTATGCTTTGTGTTCTGAACAGATAATTTTTTTCTTAAACATTTTCTTAAAAATATCACTGAGTCGGCCCTCCCTGGTGGCGCAGCGGGTTAAAGCACAGCACTGAGAATCTGAAGCCACTTCCGCATGAGTTCGATTCCCGCCTGCCGCCTGCCCTGGAGGAGACCACATGGCGAGCCAGACCTCTCCTGACCCGCCGGCTGCTCCCCTCAGCAGTGTACTTCGTCGATCTGCCTGTTCTGCTCCCCACTCTGTCTCTGGTGAAGCCTCTCACCGCCCCTGAGCCTCTGGCCTGTACCCCAGTTCTGTATGAATAAATAAATAAATCTTTAAAAAAAAAAATATCACTGAGTCCCTTTTTAGCATTTTGATACTTAAAACCTTGCTTGAATCAAAAATTCTCATCAAAGAAAAAGCTATCAGCTCCTTTCCTTCCCTGGTTGCCTGAAAAATCCATCACCATTATGAACTATCGAGACCAGGAAGTTCATGACCAACTGAATTCTTCAATGGAAACAAATGGTCATTTATGTCCTTCTCCCTGGGAAGGCAATAGTAGATAGAAATTTGAGAAAAAACTAGCTAAAATGTACAAGAGTATCCCCAATGTCATCTTTGCACTTGAGTTCAAAAACCATTTTGGAGGTGGCAAAACAAAGGCAATTTTGGCATGATTTACGTTTGGATTATGCAAAGAAAAATGAACCCAAACACAGAGCTGCAAGACCACGGTCTATATGAAAAGACGTCAAGAAAATAGCAAAAGAAACACAAGAACAGAACAAAGAAAGTCAGTGAGTCTGCAAAGACCAATGTTGATGCTGTCAAAAAGGAGTGGTCAAGATTCTTTAGTGACTTTATCTGTAACTGTGGTGATTACACAGATTTTTCATGAGGGAATTAATAAAACCTTGTATGTGTCTGGCTGTTTGGGAAAAAGAGAAAAAAGTATCAACATAAAAAATTCAAAGAACATTATGTTCTTAAAAGGTAACAGTAAAGCATACAACTTAATTTTGTGGAAAATTACTCAAAGGGATCTCACTGTACTTGAAAACAAAGAGAAAAAGGCCACATTTATTTTATGCAGACAGGGGAAACAAACGTAACAAATCCAAGAATTTTAATTCATATAAAATGCCTAGTTTCTATTGCCCATCAAAAAGATAACAGGATGGATTCTAACACTTCTCCAAGGTTAACATTATATATAAAACTAAAATATTTTAAAAATATTTGGAATTTGTTTTAAAATATTGGAAGTAGAGATGACTGGTTTGAAAAATCATAATAAAAATAAACCCCCACAAGTAGCCCTTGCCTCAGAACCTGTCCCACGGGCTGTCTGCCATCAGAGGCAGGTGGGGCCCAAACCTGTGCTGCTTAAATAACTCCACATTTCCGCTCAGGATGGTCTTCAGGATTTATTTATTTTTAAGCTGAAGTCCTTTTAAAATTATTTATTTATTTATTTATGCATATAAGAACCCAGGTGTTGACTATAGGTGCAGGAGATAAGAAGATTCACAAGAGACAGAGCAGGGAGCAAAACAAGTAGGTTGACTGAAATACACTGCTGAGGGGAACAGTGGGAAAGACAAAAAAGGTCTGTTGGGCCATGTAGGTCACCTCCCTGGCTGGGATGGAACTCAGACCTTAGCAGTGACAGCGCCGAGACTTAACTCCTATGCCACCAGGGAGGCCCCAGTCTTCGGGATTTAGACTCATGTCCTTGTCAATTGAACTGTAATTACTGTGTTCCCCTTTCTAGATGATCCACCTTGTAGCAATGACCCATAGTATGCTCAGATTTTGACATTCACCAAGTCCTTTCTGTCTCCATAAAAGTTGTATCACTTACTCAAAATTCCAAATCAAAACCTAGCACACTCAAAATTCCTACACAAATATATATAGGCAGGCCTCACTCATGTAAGTTACATTTTAAAGGGGACTGAAAGTAAAATCTAATTAAAATTTACTTTTATTACAGAATTTTATAGAACAACAGATAAAGCTATACTTTTTCTATTTTAAAACCTCCAGTTATCAAATTAGATGAGAGAATACTTTCATGAGGCTGCTAAAAATAAAAATAAATTTCTCTGGAAGTTTTTCATTTTTACTTTAAAGGAGAATTAGCATCATTTGACAAACACTTTCAGGTAAGGTATCAGTACACTGATACTGACTTCTTAAATTTATCAGAAAATTCTTTTAGTTACTTTAAGCAACAATATTGTTTGATACTTAAAATTCTGGTTGAGTCAAAAAGTCAGCCTTCTGTCTCTAGAGAAAGCATGTCCACCATATAGGGCTCCCTTTGAAAAACAGTGCTACTTACTATAACCTCCAGTCTCCTCTATCTTTAGATATTTAAGTTTTGTTGTGAGAATGAAATGAGTTAATGTGTATAAAGTGCTTAGAATAGCGCTTAGTTCATTATTACCTAAGATGAAATGATAACTTGTTAGAAATTTAGCAGGTAGCAACACATCGCTATTGTTCTTGATGTCAAAGAATAGCTGTTGATGACACCATTAAGTACTGGGTAGAACACCCTGAAAGTGTGCAGCATGTATAAATTTTAGGTGAGTCCACATACAGCTTTAAACATTCAATCACAGAGCAAAACCAGTTACATACTTTTTAATTTTCTTAATTATAGCAAAAATATCCGTTTAATATTTAATGTTATCTGCTAATGTGCTTAATGTCAGAACTTAATAGTGCAGTTGTGACTATATTATCTTTTTTCCTTAGCAGCAACTTTTAATTTAAGTGACATTAAATTTTTAATTTATTCTTCCATTATAGTGAGTTTATGTATCTTTTATGAATACATTTAGGTTTAAAGAATTCAAAAGTTTTCTGGAACAGGAAAACAGGTCAGAGTTTCACCCCAAGGGCCTGAAAAATTTTCTCACCAAGAAGATAACAATGGTAAATACAAAGACCTTGAAGAGCCCCAATGGGGCACCAAGTACCAGGGAAAAGGAACGGAGTATGTATGTGATGGGTGAGTTCAGAGCTGACAGTGGGTGGTGTCAGCAAGCCTGAAATGAGGCTCAGGTTCTCAGAAGTTCCAAGACAACTTCTAATCTGTCTGCAAAAGGACTGGATTTGTTCTCTGGAGAAATGGAAACAAAAAAGATCCTAAAACCAGGTACTAGGACCAGCAGAACATAAGCATTAAGTGTTGAGGAAATAAAACAAATAAGAACTGGAGCTTTTTTTCTTTATACATTCTCAGTGAATTCAAAGAAAACACATCAGATACTGACATTTGGAAGTCTTCCATGAAAAAGCCAGCTCATTCACTCTAGGGTAACTTAACTAGTTAAGAGGCCCCACTGATGCAAAGCTTCCAGGCTTTACAAAATAAAGCAAAATCAAGGCAAAGGGTCCAGGGTAAGCTCCCTCACCCCCCAATAAGGAAGGTAACATGGGTCAATAAGCCTAGAGAACAACCTGCACAAATAAGGAGAATAATATTAGAGAGATGAGAAGTACTGAACAGGGCTATTTAAAAATAACAGACTTAAATGTGACATTTTAAAATCAAAGATTGATAAGATTATGACACACACAAAGTACGTACACACAGAGTACATTATCAGGTGAGTGTGAGACTTTTAGAATGATGAACTGATGACAGACTAGCAGGAAAAAAAACTAAGGGCAAGTACATTTTTAAAAAAGGAAGAAAGATAGTAGCCATCATTAATGTCAGGATAAAATGGAAAAAACTAAAACCAAAATACGAAGTAGACCCAACACTGAAAATATTTACATGAACACAACAATGTACACTGAATACTGACTTCACTAAAATAGCAAAAAACAAAAAACCAACCAACCAACAAAAAACAACTTATCAAGAGGGGTGGATATGTGATAAAGCAAATAGAAAAAAATGTTAGTTGTATCATTTAGGTGGAGGGTACATGGATATGCACTGTAAAATCCTTTCATCTTTTTGTGTTTTGAAATTTTTCATAATGAATATGTCAGAAGAAATTTTAATCTGAGAGGAAGATCAGGAAGCTGGGATGAGTATGATGGTAGGGGGCAACCTTCTGGGTGGGCCATAGCCAGTAAGCAGCAGGAAATGAAGGCCAGCATGTGGGATGTGAACCTGTGCAGCTCTGCTTGAGAGCCCAGGCCCCACTCCAACATACCACTTTTTAGTAAGTATGATGGTGTAAAAATGCTTAATTTAAATCTGAGTATACCAGAAAACAAGTTCACATTTAAAACTGCTGACTCAAGAAATAGCTTGTGGCAACTTTGGGGACAGGTAAATCTTTTTGGTTTTGTTCTAAGGATTTTAGAACTATTTAGTTTTTTTTTTTTTTAATTTATTTATTTATTTGTACAGAACTGGGGTACAGGCCAGAGATGCGGAGGGTGAGAGAATTCACCAGAGACAGAGCGGGGAGCAGAACAGGCAGATCGACGAAGCACACTGCTGAGGGGAGCAGCGGGCGGGCCAGGAGAGGTCTGCCACGCCATGTGGTCGCCTCCGGGGCAGGCGGGAATCGAACTCATGCGGAAGTGGCTTTAGATTCTCAGTGCTGTGCTTTAACCCGCTGCGCCACCAGGGAGGGCCCAGGATTTTAGAACTATTTAGTTTTTTAAAACCCACGTATGTATTAATTGATGTGCAAGGTAGATAATATAGGTGGTAAGAAATTGGTAAAAGTGAATGAAGGTTTTTACCTGAATGATAAAAACGGGAAATACAGCAGGCGAGCAAGAACTAGCTCTCTTTAAATGAAATGGGTACTACATCAAAGAGGAAATGCTCTGCAAGGTTTAGGTCCCAGTTAAGATACTTTATCATCAAAACAAGACAATTCTGAGAATAAAAGGGTGAGCTAATAATAATTACACAGGGATAATAGGTGAACAGTTCCAGAAAGGCAGGACTTATGGTCACCCTAAATATAGCCTGGACACAAGTATTTTCAAACCAAGAAAGGCTGCACGACCAGCTCAAAGTCACCATTGTCCACTGACTATTATATACCAGGTACTACACTTAATAAAGAGGAAAAAGGAATAATAAAAAGATAGTCACAGTAGACAACTCAATTCTTGAGTAAGCAAGAATAAAGAAACCCCAAGCTACTTAAGTCATTTACTTCCATCTAGCCCTCTTCTTTACTTAATAAACTAAAGCATTATTTAAACCATTCTAGATCTTACTCCAGAGATAATGGAGCTATGAAGAGTGAAATGGGTGGAAATAACCTTACCCTGCTAAAAGCAGTAAGGAGATTGCTTATATTTTAAAGAACCTTCCCAAGTCAAAGATAGCTGTCTGGTCGAGCGATACAGAACAAGAAACTTGTCCACAACAAATACAAGCAAAGAGCCAGAATCTGGCACCAGAGAAAAACACTGATTTATAGCTTTAGTAGTTTTCTCCAAGGCGCAAATTTTCTTTCAGAGGCTGCAATCATTCATCACTTCAATGCTGACCTGTGATGCAGAGCAGTGTGAACAAATGCATTAGATGAGTATTCCATTAGAAAACAGCTGCCTTTCTGACATTTAATGGATTACTTCTGGGATAGAAGGCAAAAGACTAAAGTTAAGGTTCACTCACTGTGGGATGTCTCAAAAGGTGGGTCTCAAATAAGTCACAGATGTTTCTGGATATTGTATATCTCAGCTCTTAAAGTAGCTGGCACCCCAGGAAGGAGACAACCACCCCACTCCTATCCCAAGCAATACTAATCACATTACTTGGTTAAAAATAACCATCATCAGTCATGAAAAGGCTGCGAAGTCCTGAATAAAGACCCAGTAGGTATAAGACAGCAGAGAAGCCCACAACCTACTCTCAAGACTGACCACTACTTCCTGAGCTTTTCTACTGCAGAAATAAACAGATGCTGCAAACCCTTTAAACTTTTAGTAATCCTAGTTTAAAAACTAAGAAACAAGACTGGACTAGACTGGACTCGAACATCCAGTGAGTCATAAAACAGTAGTTTGTCACTGTAAAGGTTTCCTAGTGACTTTTGACTGAGTCCATGTTCTCATCTCTAAATTATTGTCTCAGGTATAAGATTTAATGTTTTAGAAATTTCTACTCAAGCAGTTAAAAGTGTTTTAATGACAATGAACTATTTTTAGAACTTAAATTATAAATGTTATAATTAAGAGGTATCTTATTTGCAATGGCCTCACAATATATATTTAACTTGCAAGGAGATGAGATTAGGAGTCACATTAGCTCTCACTCTTAGGTAAAAAGAATAGCTTTTTCGTTCTATACTACTTCACATAGATAGTGAGAGTGACCTTCAGCAATCACGGCTCTAAATTGCTTATCCTTAAAGATTGCTAATACCAAAAGTTGGTTGCGGACCCCAACTTGTTTTTTTTTTTTGTCACTAACAGATTTCTCTGAAGACAGAAAATGACAGCCTAAATCTCGGGATTTATATAGGTAACTTCAGTTATTCTAGTTCAATGTGTTTTCTTAATAAAGTTAAAAGTAAAACATAGCATGCACCTATATGCACAACTATCTTTCTGCTACAGTGATCAGAACTTATCCCAGAAAACTGTTATATTTTCTTAAGCAGATCAGAATACAAGTATTCTAACTTGAAAAGACTGTACATATAAAATGAGTTCTGGGCGTAGTCACTGAAATTTAGTTATTAAGAAAAGCAGGCCTATCAAGGTTTTAATAATAATTAACCAGAAGATTAGCTAATGAGTATTTTTATATTAATTTGGCTCACAATGTTATGATGCAACTATCCTAATAATATCTGACAGGACCGATACCAATTTAATGATTTTCAAAAACAAAAAATAAGGAATAGTAATTTAATTTTCATGAATTTAAAAGACTGCCATTTGATTCTAGAGTTTGTTAATATGTATTCAGACCCCAAGTTTTTCCTATAAGTTGTTCCACGCTTTCCATTTATAAGCTATGCTCAAAACTAATCATACCTTTTATGAATCATCTAGAGAATGAGCAATAATTTGATAAACTGATTTCACTGGACTAGAAACTTGTACATTAAGGGTGTTTAATTTCAGAGTCCATGAATCTAAGGGCTCTGATTATACCAGCACACTCAACTTGCTCATCTTCAGAACACCAGTACTTACTAATCTTTAGAAAATGTTAAAGCTTTCTGAAAGACCTTTTCAACATGGAGCAAGTTCAAATTAATTTTGGGACAGAGAAAAACGCTGTAAGATATAGTTAGAAACTGAGCAAATTTAAAAGATTATGGTTATGATTTGACTAATACAGTCCTTATTTTTGCCATTCATAAAATGCAATAGCAGATCCATTTTATTTCCAATTATCTCCATACGTGTCTCCTTGAAAAATGAAACATGCACAGGAACCTTTATTTTCAAAGTCAGGGAAATGGCCAACAGCTTGGTTTTTAGTAGCTCAATTTGAAAAGGCAACTTAAAACGCTGAAATCAGACTGATAATTCTGGTGGCTATTTCCAGGTATATAAAGTCTATTAGTTTTATCTTCCCTGGATGACAAAGTTCCAAGGCCAGCCTCAAGCTAGACAGCTCACGCTGCACCACAGGATGCAACCAAACGTCTGAATTGATTACTACCATAAAAATAAACGTTAACTGTGGATATTTTTCAGGCAGCAAAAGGGCCCAATCTTTAAAAGACCGCAAAAGCTCTTTTTCTTGAACACGTGCCCCAGACACTTACCGAGGAGGAAAACTAACAAGGTTTCAGGCATCACATCGCTTTTTCTATTACCAATGCCTGTGGGTGTTCAGCCTGAGGTTTCTGTGTTACCCACAGCAAGGCCTAGAACGTGAGGCGGTTGCGCGTGAGCAGCATTTGTGTTGTTGTTTTTTTTTAACTCCTGCAAACGACAAACGTGAGGAGCCGGATTCGCAGCCGGAGCCCCTCCATCCATCCTTCACGAGGATGCTTCTAAGTCTGACGGGACCTGGGGCTTTATACTGTGGTTCTGGGGGCAGAGCGAGTGCGTGGGTGTGTGTGAACACTGCAGGAGGGGACAGCAAGACGAGATCACGGAGTGGGAGGGAAGGATGATGCCTCTTCTAGGGCGGGAAGAGCTACAAGGGGCGGCTGTTATGCATGACGGGGGCCGGCACTCGGGGGGGAAGATGGTGGTGGCCGCAGGGCAGGGTGATTGCGGGGGATTCCCTATTACCAGGGGGCGCTCGGAGCCGTCTGCGGTGAAGGATTCGGGAGCGACGAAAGGGGCGCGACACTGAAATCGGGCATTATCGACCGAAAGGGAAAAAAGGGCGCCGAAAAACGGAGTTATTATGGGATGGCAGAGGTGGGCTCCCTAGGGAAAATTAATTACGGGATCCAGCTCACCCGCCAATTGCTGTACAGTCTCTTCACTCGCCGGTAATAGGCATCTTTGTCCAAAGTCACAGCCATAGCCACAGACGCCGCTCCTCCTCGGGTTCCGAGAATCACGCGAGGTCCCGGCTCCACCACCCGCTCTCGGCCCCGGAATCCCGCACTCTCCCAGTGACCCGGAAGTACCGACCTCAAAAAGATGCCCTTTCCGCTTCCGGGTCCCGGCAGCGTTCAGATTTTTTTTTTTTAAATCTTCTCTTCAGAGATTGGGGGCGGAGAGACGAAGAAAAAGGGTGGTGGTGGGGAATCAACGAAAGTATAATGCCAAGCGTCTAGATTTTCGCGGGGTTTTCACATCAATTTAGGAAGAGCCGCACGCCAGCCGACGTCATCACGTGACACCCCGCTCCTGCCCTCACGCTGCGGCCGGCCGCGATTTCCAGGAGCTCTCACTTTTTGTTGAGAAGGCGGCGGCTGAGCGTGCGAAGGAGGCGGGAGACCTGACGCACTCGCCCCGCCCCACTTCAGCTGCCGCGCGCGCGGGTGGAAGGCCCCACCCATCGGCAAAGGAAGGGGAAGAGGAAAGAGCGGGAGCTGGGTTGCAAGTGTTAGACCGCAGTCCTATCTGGGTACCTGCCTCTGCGAGAGCTGGGGAAGCAGCAGTCGCTGCTGCTCCAGGGCTGGGAGGTTCTCTGCTCTGAGTCAGGGGCTGCTTTGCGGGACATAACTCACAACTGGAGAGGAAGCCCGACCTCCTGACTACCAGCCAGTGTGGGAGGGTCGTCTTAAACACATGGCTTTCGGGGTTTCACACAGCTCAAGCAGTCCCCTAGGCCCAAGTAGTGAGGTGTTCTTCCAATCAACCAGTCCCCTTGCCACATTATGAAGCGACACCATTCTTAAGCGGTTTCCCAAAAGAAAACAGTCCAAGCAAATGTACATGGTTCTTGTGAAGCTCTTCCTTCTCATATCTCCTCAGAACTTGGATTTTAATCTAAGACATTTTATATACTATTCAGCTCAGATCATCTCCTAGCATTTAGCAAGCTGGACAACTTATATCCCTTAATGGAGGTAAATTGTCTTACTCAGGTAACTGTGTGAACAGTAATGAGCTTTAGGAAGTTATGTTGAAATTATATCAACTCTTAAAGAGTATTGTTGGGTTTGAGCAAATATAGAACAAGGGAAAAATGGAAAAGGATTAACTTAAATTTATTAATGCCAAGGGGAAGGAAGGTAACAGTTCCTGACCCTCCAGCTGTGTCCACAGTTCGGCCAGGAACAGGCTCTGCCAGAGGCCAGGGCCAGCGCTACATAGTCTGTGGTTAATGGAGGTGTCTAGGGAGGGGTGAGAGCATCAGCTGCTCTGGTCTCCTTTCCTTCCCCAGAAATGAGGAAGTGGTCATGTATTATTTTAGGAGTCCCCCTGCCCACCCAATCCTCTCAAATTTGGAAGTAATCAGGTACAAGTTTTCTTTTTCCTTTTCACCTCCTGGAGTCCTGGGTTTCCCCACATCTCCCCTGCCCCTCCCACTTTTCCAGAGTCCAAGGGCCAGAGTAAATGAAAATACAGCAGCCACCCAAGCAATGGGGACCATGGGACATCAGTCATCAGCGTCTTCACTGGAGTCTGAATTGGCTGGCATCATAGGATCATCAATGAGTGAGAAGTCCCTTTCTGAGCTATCATAGCCCTGAGATAAATCATCCTCATCTTCTTCATCCTCATCGTCCTCATCTTCCTCAGGTCGCAGTGGTGGCAACCTCAAGGCAGTACCAGAGGTGGTAGTGGCTGGTGAAGAAGGGTAGCCAGTGGCTCTCAGGCCTGGATGGTGATGGTGGTGATGGTGGGGATGGGGGTGGTGGTGGTGGTGATGAAGCATGGTGCTGGAGTCTACATGAGGGGATGATGTTGCACCACCCATCACAAATGGCATAAAAGGCAAAGATGCAGAAGTGGCACTACTGTGACCCAGAGATGACACTGACTGCAGGCCACTACTGCTGTGTTGGAAGGTATTATGCAGAGATAAGGACCCAGTGGTTCCACCCTGCATCAGGGCCATCATCTTAGAGAGGTCTGGTCGCATCCTACGGGCCCGCTTCTTGCTGCTGTCTGGTGCAATAGGGCCTGGTAACACCCGGTTGAACACAGTTTCAGCATGATGACCCTGGGAGGATGGAACAGAAGACAGTAGAAAGGAGGTGGGGGGGTGGGGAACAGAAGTCAACAGAGTTCTAACTTGCAAATGCTTTTTCATGGAATCGATTTTTAGGAGGAGCAAAGAAGTATAGTCTGAAAAGGCCTGATGGTAGTAACCAGGGGAGCAAATGTGAATGTAACTGGCTAAGGCATTCTGATGCTACAGCTAAGTGAAAGGATTTGACACTGAGTTTTGCTTACTTTTATGAAAATACCTTTACTCTGGTCATTCATTCTTCAGTTCTTTACTTTTGTTAGTAAGGGGTGTAAGACAGTAATTGAACTAGTACTTGCACAGTGTACTTAACTGATGGCAGGTTGTTTAGATGATCTGACCATGTGAATTGCAGAACAACTAAACCAATATTTGCAGTATCATCCTTATCACATAAATGGGGTAAACTTGATATGGGGTAAACATTAAGACTTCTAGATATCTAGAACACCAAATTGTGAGTAGCTCCTCATAAAATTAATGTTTTTCCCCACACAGTGGTAGGCTTACAATTACCTACTGAATTTTAAATTGCTTTCTTGTAAATACTGATTTCAAATACTGGTTAAATTCATTGAAGCAGAAATAAATACATGTCTTCATGTATATAATATATATAAATATAAATCTTTTAATAAAATTTAATGATTTTGGTAACATTATTTTGCACATATTATATAATTTGTGAAGTAAATTTAGGAGGCTTCTTTATGATTTTTATGTAGGGGAAAAGTGGTTTCATGTAAATATTGTTACCATGGAGGGATATTTTAATTTTTTTTCTTAGCCTCCATGGAACCAAGCATGTAATGAGCAGAGCAGTTGATATGAGAAAAGCCTGGTGGCTAAAAGGGCCATCTGTTTCTTGAATTTAACATCATAGGGCAGTGGAAAAAGCTTTTCTTTTATTATTACCTAACTTTTACCTTAGTAATTTCCAGTCACAACATAATGTTGAAAGCACAGTATGGAGAGTGTTAATGCCTCAATCTTACCTTTTTTCCATTCCTAGAATTAGCTGTCTGTACTGGTTCCATTCCCAAATAGTTCAATTCTGCCTTATTATTTTTTTTACATCTCTGCCACTTCTGTTTTCTGCGATCTTCCATATACTACAATAGAAAAGTAGCAGTTATCCTGGAGGAATAAATCTTCTCTGTAGTAATATGGCACAAAACCTAGCTTGATAATAATTGCTTATTGCATGAATAAATAAATGCTTAGTCCTAATTAGTGCAAAAATGCCACTAGGCAGATCTCTCAAAAAAGATTACATAGTTATATAAGCTTAACACTAAACATATGTCTACCATGTTGTTTAACAAGTGACTTAATATTACTTTGACACGCAGGACAATTCTACAAGATAGGAAGTTTGGGTATTATAGCTCTTATTTTTTTAATGCAAAAACAGTGACATAATATGGCATGCTTTCTCCCTCTCACACAGCTAAATACCAAGGGAATGACTTTAAAATCTTGCTGTATGGAACTACCACTCACCGCTAGAAATCGGGGATCGACAGCAAACTCTGGATGACCCTGTAACCACATCTCCAGTTCAGCCCGGCGAGGGGCATCCTCACCCACCAGCACTGTACCATCCACCTTATTGATGACAGGGATCCGAGTCTCCAGGTCCACGTCAAGGTGATTGGGCTCTTCCATGCACTCCACCTCCAGCTGCAAACCCAGAATCCACCCCCATGAGCACATACTCTTCTTTGGGGCAGGGAAGGAGGGGGGGCACAACCAATGATAACCATAAAGTAACTCTAAAATCTTCTAATCCCTCAATCCCAACTTCATCAATTACTAGGAAAAAAAACGATCTTATCCTCATGTTGAAGCCTTTATACTCACCTCAACTAGTTTCTTTCTGTTCCCCTTCTTCTTATGGAACAGTGGGTGTCCATCTCCCATTACTCCATTAGCCATCAACTTGTGCTTCTGGAATGTTAACTTTAATCCTTCCTCCTAGGAACACAACCCACCCACCCAAGACATTATATGGCAAATGTTTTAAAGGAAAGATTAAGCTTTGGAGGATATGGGATAAGAGTCACCCTCTGGTTTAATGATAATGAGAAAGACAACTATCTGAGTTAGAAATCTGAGTTAGAAATCTAACACAATTTACAAAGGTTCTCCTTACAAAGAATTTAATTCTTGACTTAATGCCCCTCAGGTAGATTTAAGAGAAATAGAATTTATCTCAACAACACCCAGAGCAGGGTAAAAAAATACCCTACCTGGTGTCTCAATATTAGCATGGCAGCTCATCATAGGGGCAAATCCTAATTAACTGTCACACATTTTTCTTATTAAGTAGTTAATGACCAGCTAATTGGGTTCACTAGAAAAAATTCAAATTTCCTATCTGTAGAATAAGAAATAACAGTGATTTAATTTCACAAAGAAAGAGTCCTTTTTAATTTAAGGCTTTCCCAAATTTGATTTCAGTTTCTTAAAAATCAGGCTTAGATCTAGAAGCAAGTTATCTGAAGAAGCCTTTATCAATTAGATTTCTTTAAAAAATGTTATTTCTTTTAATCCAGTCTCCAGGAGATTGAAGTCAAGATCCCTTTCTTTACTTCAGTGACTTTTTAAAAATGAATTTTTGTGACCTGTAATGTCTCCTCTCATTTTTAAAGTCAGCTGACCAAATGCATGAGTATCCTATTAGTGAAACTAGCAAGAACTACAATTTCCTTTCCCACATCCCAATCCCTGAATGCTGAGCTTACATCTTTGATTTGAACTGTAAACTCCTTCTCATCCATGCCTCGGCGAAGTTTGGTGAACTGAGCTGCTGCTGTGGTGACTGCAGATACTTCCTCTTCTGCCATAGAAGCTGCACTGCTACTTCGTGGTGTGGGGACTGGAGAGTCTCCATATTCGCCTGGAGTCAATGAAGGACTATCTAACAAGTGGTTGCCTGACCCCAAAATTCCTCCTGTTATCATTTCCTGGCTCCGGCGGCTAGAAGGCCACTTCCCTGAGAGTACAGCCTGGCAGACGAGGTCAATACGGTTTATCAGGACACGATCCTGAGAAGGAAAAAAAGACTGGCTTAAAGCTCAGAGAACTAACTAGCTGTATGATTCTGAGCCAAAGAATATTACTTTCTTTATCAGGATAGATAAAAATCTTAAGGCAGAAAGGAGGAAGGTAACAAATAACTATCAGCTTCCCAGTTTCATGAAAAATAAGCAGCACTGAATACTACAAGAAAAACCAGAAGTATATATTCCATTTTCCCTCTATATGTTTCACTGTATTTCTAAATTCTACATGTCCAGGAATAAGACTGTTACCTTGGGCCACTCAGATGCTCTTTGTCTTTCTTGTAGCAGCAGAAGCTCAGGGGTCATTTGTTCTCCATCTTCATTTGGGAATCCATCTTGGGACATAGTGAGGGACAAGAGACTCTCTTCATCATAGAGCTTGGAGCGGGGTCGGTCAGCAGCTAGAGATCATACATATATGAAAAAGATGGAAGAATAAATTTAGAAAGGAAATGATATCATATGATCTTCCAACAAAGGCTCCAAAAAAAATGTCTTTTTTGACATTCTATCAAATCAAAACTAAAATCTATGTCAGGAGATGCTTTTAGGTGAGAAAGAAAAAGAGCAGAGAAGAGGAAACAGGGAAGAGGGCCAACAGCCTGTCACATGCACTCACTTAGTTTCTCTTCCTTCTCGTCCTCACTCTCATCAGTGCTGGAGCTGGAGCTGGATGAGGATGAGGAAGAAGAGGATGATGGCGATAGCTTGCTCAAGTCCAACTCAGAGTCGGAATCATCCTCATCCTCTAGTTTGACTGGTGGGACACTCCGGGAAACCAGAGGGGTGGTATCAGAGGGGGCTACTCGCATTTCATAGTCTTGTGGGTTTGCTCGGCTCCTGGCCACCACCTCATGCTCTAGCTTTAAAGTCAGACTCTCCAGAGTGGGGACCTGAGCAGCTGTCTCCTCGGGTGGCTTTTCAACAGGAGCATCTGGGCGCAGGGGCAGCGGTGAGGCAGTGCGCGAGGTATACTGCTGGTGTAGCAGTGGAGTAGAGCAGCGTGACAGGGACGGAGCTGATGCTCCTGCCTGATGATTCTGCATATAATTCATACGGGCAGCCAGAAAAGAGAAGTCTGGATCCTGCATGATGTTGCAGTCTGTTTGGCTCACCCCATGGCGGGCTGCCCCTCGTAGAAGCTCCCCATCATGCCGAATAGGTTCCCACCATTTGGGCAATTCAGGACCTGGAGGCTGACATAATGCCAGTCTATCTTCCAAAAGGGGGTGGCATAAAACTTGTTCCCGTAAACGCCGAAGCAATTCAATGCGGTAGAGAGTCCGTGAGGCCCTCTCCTCAGTAATAGGCTCAATGAACAGGTTGGGGTCCGGGGGCTCTGTAAGACACAGGGACAGCAGAGAAGAAAAGAATCAAGAATTGGTTGTGTCATCCTCCATCCCTACGCTTCCTAGATTCTCCAGTCTCGCTTACCATCTCCAGCTGCTGGGGGAAGGCGGCATACTTGGCGGCACATGGCCACAAAGCCATGGAAGTACTTGGTAAGGCTTTCATCTGTCTTTTTGTCCAGTCGGGCAAAAGTGCGGAAGCGATCCCAATGGAACTGCATGGTGTCAGGGTCATACTCCACACCAAAGGTAGACACTACTCGATAGAAATCAGTTTGTTCACGCCTTGTCCACCTACAGAGGGAAGAGGAATGAGGCAACTGTGATTAGAAGAATACATGGAGACCAATTACTTCTCAGTGTGACTCAATGTACCTGAAAAACAAAATTGTAAGTAGCAGGGGGAAAAAAGCACAGAAGATAGCAAAAGAGGTGCTAAGAGGTACTCTATAATGTATGCATAAGAACCTTAAGGATTATCAAGTCAAGGGGAAAAATGATAAGGGGAAATAAATAAAAGAGAATGGCTACAAACAAGCACTACCTGAATCTCCTATGTGATTATGTACTTAGTAAGGTTTTATGTCACAGAGATGTAACAATTAAAGGCAAAAAAATGGTCCCTCCGTAAGGGAATTCCAAGTCCTTTCTAAGATATTTTTAAAAATAGGGTCACAACTGAAGACAGACTTACAGCTCAGCACAAATTCCTAGTCATATTTTACCGTTGCTGTTTCTCCCGCCTTGCAATTTCTTTTAACTTGAAGGCTGCCTCACATCGCCGTCGTCTCCGGTCCCCTCGCTCTGCAGCTTCTATCTTCATCTGTTCTCTCTTATAGCTGCGCTGATAGGCTGTAACTAGGCGCCGAAGTCTGGCTGTTAGAGCTGAGCCTGGAGGCCAGAAAAGATGGCCTGGCTGTTGGGTCACCTGGGCTGTAGGAAACAAAGCAGGATGAATAGAAAGTAAAAGAAAGATAATAGAAACAATATTAGTATCCAACCCACCCAAAGGTAAAGCTCTTAGAAATCCCAAGATAGGATAGAATTCAGTCAATAATTCCCCAACCCCCACCACCCCAACAAAATTGTACTAGTTCCTAGACGTTTACCTTCATCTCCATCAATCACTGAGATCTCCTCATCCATCATCATCAAGGGATCACCCTAGAGAAGGAGATCCACCCCACAGGATGGAGGGGGAGGGAAAGGGGGGGAGGTTGGCACTCTGAAATCACTTTGTTATGTGTTTGTCCTTCTATGGCACCAAGGGATTAAGAAAAGCTTCCAGTGAAAGGAACCCTCACAGAAAAAAAAAATGGAAGCAATCAAGTAAAATAATAAAAAAAAATGATCTGAAAAGTCAGTTCTTATTAATAGCTTAAAGGTAACAGAACTGAGGAATTTAGTAGCCAAATCTAAATTACAGTATCCAGCTTGGGTCCCACCTTCTCCATAAAGCCATTCCTGATCTCCCCCAGTTGACGCTACAATTCTTCATTCTCAAGACGGTATTTAATTCCCACTTTTTATTAATTAGTATAGGCTCCAAGGAATGGGAGAATACTAAACCACTTAATATTAGAGAAAAGTTAAACTCAAATGGGATTCCTTACCTCGTCATCTTGATCTTTCGGTGGACCCTGGAGTGGTTTATATTCAGGGTCTTCACAATCCTTATCAAAGTCAACCCTAGAATTATCCAGAGGCATGACAAAATGTTAACAATGCAGCTTCTACCCCTAAGAGGAACCTAGGATAAAGACTGGCATAACAGAGAATCTACCATGGGATACGTCTTTTCCGTCATGTTTGATGGACTGGAGACCAGTAAGCTTTGAGTAAGTTAGGTATAGTGCCCAACAGAAGAAATAACTGGAAAAACTGACAATATATTATTCTATATTGCTTGGATATGAAATGAAAAACTGACCAGCACACTTCCTTTCTCTTGATTGTACTTATTTTTAAGGTTTAAATTTAACCCACTGCCCCTCTCATCCCTACTACTTATTTTTATTTATTTCAAGATCTACTCTACCTTGTTTAATGCTTTTTTCTATTGAGCAGAAGGATGACATAATACACTTTTCCAAAAATAAACAACCCATTGCCTTTGAGGATCTCACACTAAGGAACTGATCGAAATCTCTCGATCACAAAAATGTGAATGGGTACTTATGAACTAAGTGAATTATTTTACATGCCTCTCAGGTCTCCACGTGAGAAGTTTTGTTAAACTCACTGGCACCCAAGCCAAGGCAAAACTGCCTTAGCTGGTGGCTCAGTATTAGCATGGCAACTCATCACTGAGGCATGTATCCTGATGGTCCACATTCAACCATTTGCTGGAAGGTCATATATTCTTTAGGTAGTACCAGAAAGTGGCATGAAGAAATAAATGCATGACTATATTTTAATAGATTCAGTTATCTTCTTAGCCATTTACTACAGCCGTAGAGGAAAGCACTGCAGAGAAAATGGAATCAAATAAAATACTTGGGAGTAACATTAACTTTGACACTTAGGAGCATCTTATGGCAATATGTGGATTTAGGTCAGCTTATGGAACCTTTTCTGCTGTTCCCGTTCTCTCTCAAGAATTTATCACTCATGAGTATAACCATCATTAAGAATTCCAACAGGTTTAGGCAAGAATAGAATTGTTACCTCTTAATACATGCAGCTATGAGCCTTTATAGAGTAGACTCAGTGTTTTAAGAGAACTAACACCAGTGCTTACCCCTCTACTATGTCAGAAAAATTATCCAGTACTCGATGTTCTGCTGCAATGGCTTTGTCATCTGGTCGGCCAGCCTTTTCCAGAAAGCATAAGGCTGGGTCTGCCCTCATAGTATTATATTTTTCATAGCCTAGAAGGAAAAAGAGCCATAAATTAAAGAAATTTAGATAGTATATTACTATATATTTACTGATGGAGTAAATATGATATATGAGCTATTTTGCAAAGTTAAATGTTAATTTGGATAGTTTTGTTGGATATTACTAAACATTTCATGAAGAGTTTTAGTGCAAGTTAGCGAAGTAATTTAATCAGCTTATATAGAGTGGTGATAGACTTACACAGTCATTTAACTGGTAATCTTTCTGTTATTTGTCCAATAAAGGTGAAGAAACTAAAATAGTTAAATAATTTTGAAGTAGGTAACACATTCTCAAATGAAGCATAAGAAACTTGTACCTACAAATAGGCACTCTGAATATTTGATTAACATTATAAGAATGAATGAAAGAAATTTCAGGATATTTAGACTCCTATAAACTGTGTCTCACAAGTAAACCAAAGATTATAAACGGTCCATTTTTCTTATCCTTTTAAAATTTAAAGAAAATATGGATTAACTCAAACACTCCTACTTTATACAAGTACAGAATAGTCTTTGGGGGGAAAAAGTTATATAATTTACTGATTCACTGGAAGTTACTGCTCATCAAATTGCTGAACATTTAGACAAATGGATAGTGTAAGAGTCAAAAAATAACTATACAATACTTTTAGCAAGCTACAGAAAACCCAAACAATTAATTATGATTGTAAGTACATAGAAATATAGTACCTCTTCTGATTTGTGGAACCTTAATTTAGAGGGCACAACCTAAAGATTGGTTAACAGTTATTAAAAAACTGATGGGAATCTTTCTGTTTTGGGAATTAATTTTCTATCTGATCATTCTTGAACTATTTATAAAAATTGATGTGCTCTAGATATTTAAGAACTAGCTTATTGGGCCTCCCTGGTGGCACAGGGGTTAAATACAACACTATCTAGCTATTGCCAGTTATTGCAGCACAAGTCTGATCCTTGGCTGGCCAGGGAGCTGACCCACATGACAAAGAGTTAAATAAATCTTTAAAAAAACAAAAACTAGTTACCATTTAAACCTAAGTTTACTGAACATAAATTAACCAGTTACTACTGAGTATTTTATCAGCTACACAAATCTACAATAGGAAAGTAATAAGCTAAAAGAAGGTACCTACCATGCTTAAAGACGCCAATGAGCAGGGACTTATCGGCCTCACTATCCCACCACGTTGTTGGAACCTCCAGCTGATCCACTACTGGGAACCATATGTCAATCTCACTAAAGGTGTAAGAGGTCAGAGTCAGTATGAAGAAACAGGTAATGAAAATGATAATCCTTGGAAAGATTAGTCAGGTTTCTTCTATCCACTCATGTGTCTGCCTATTTCCTTCCACTAAGATAACATATAGGATTAAAGATCTGCTAGAGATATTAATATTATGTGTCCCAAAGATGTTATAGAAAGAAATAAATGAATCATTCCTGAAATAAGGTTGAACACAAAGAAAAATATAGTGTAATTTTACCTGGCAATGGCACCCCCTAACACCTTCTCTGCCTGGTCTCCAATAACCTCCTGCCTCAGATAGTACAGCATTCGGACCCGCAACAGCACCCTACAAGAGCAGAAGAGCTGGCTCAATAACAGAAAGTTTGAGGTGAAAAATGATATACTATTTGCTAAGTTCTATTCTTACTTGTTACACTGATGTTTCAAATGCTTCTTATAACTTTCATCTTGGAACAGAGTATCAGGGTTATATTTCCGGATCCAATCTGCCTTATGGATATCAAAAGTGCTTTGTGACTTTACTTTTTTTCCCTTGCGTCCACGAGGCACAGGGATAGAAAGACCTTGGGCAGGAGAGATATCGAAGACTTGGATTGAGAAAAACCCTTGGACATGAAAACAATAAGATAACCTACAGAAAGATGAAAAGTAAAGAGTTGATAATTACCTGAATGATTCTGCAATTCTTTTGTCTTGCCATTTTCTGCAGGGCTAATCAAGTCCCAGATGAAGCCTTTGATATTTTCATCCCCACGGTAGTGTAGAAGACAGTATACAAGAATGGTCCGGCAAATTGTCTCTACATCTCGTTCAGTCATACGTCGCTTGAAGCGTCCATGAGACAAGATATCTCGCCACCGTCCCCAACTGGAAAAACCAAAAAGGAAATATTAGTATTTTCCTGGACACTAACTCGGTGAGATACCTCTATCCCCCAAAATCACATCTCCCAAATGGTGGAGGCAAAAAGATGTTGGGAAATCACAATAACAGAATAAAGAGAAGCAAGTGCCTCAAATGCAAACAAGCCCCACGAGTCCTTTTGTCACAGCTCTAATATGAAAGGTAAACAGGGTGTCTATAAATGGAGATGTTCTACATGGGATGACAAGGCAGACTCTTACCCATACACCAACAGATGCTTTTCCACGCGAAAACAGTCAGTGCGCCCATAGGGATGATGACGGTCATGTCTGCGAGAGCGTGGTCGCTCATCATCTTCACTTTCCAAATCAGAAAATTCCACCAGGTCATCATCTTTCAGAGTGCTGAAGTGGCGGGTCTGTTTTCGTACTCTAGGTGTGTCAATCACCAAGTTATTCTAAGCAGAGAACAGAAGAGGTAACTCTCTTCATGATATGTTCATGGGAAAGGAATTCAGATGATCAGGGATTGAAAACACCTTGAATGCAAATTTATAGATACTCAAAGTTTCTGACATTCAAGATAATCTAGGAACTCAAGTAAGCAAATTTAAGTGATGGATAAGTATGGTTCTGGGGCCTGTTATATAGAAAGTTTGCACAATGATCCTCAGATATAATATGCCATCATCAAACAGGTTAGCATTTAAGAATCAGAACAAGTCAGAGACTCCTAAAAGTAATGTTTCTTCTGCAACACTTCCTCCCTAAGGGAAGCAGAAGCTCACCTTGCTATTGAGTAGATCCATGTCCAGGTCAGCCTTTTTGGCCCATTTTTGCCAAAAGTTGGGGTCATCCAAAGAAATATCTGTCCGATTTTCAGAAGCAACAAAACTTGCCTAATAAGAAATAAAGGAACAGAGAATGTTGACGGTAACATGTTTTTGGGCAATGAGAAACCAATAGCTACATATAAAAAAAATACCTAAGTTCTAGAGATTCCTATCTGTCTTTTCTAGCCTCTAGCACAACAAAACATACCTTGGCAAAGGTAGACCCCTTTCCTTCAGACTCAATGGTGATTGTTGTGGTTCTTCTTAACAAAATCTGGTCAATGTCCTCTTCACAAAACTTGGAGCCCTCATCATCTTCCTCCATTATGGCTGCATATGCTCCTTTTCGTAAAAGATCCTCGATCTCCTTCTTAGAGAACTGCTGAATCTACAAAATCCAATAGAAAGATGAAGAGACTACTAAGAATATTAACTAACATTATCATAGTATTTTAGTTTATTACATTTTAAGAAATAATAGTTGAAAATCCAAACAAGGTAGTTAGGTTTTGTGCTAACATAGCTTTTACTTCCCTCTGTCATCATGACCTGCTACAAACATATCAACAGTCTAAATGGACTCACTCCAGTAATGTTGCCATCACGACCACTCATGGACTGAAGCACAGCCTTATCCAAGCCCAACTTGAGGCTAGCCTTATCAAACATTTCTCTCTCATAGGAATTACGAGTGATAAGACGATACACCTTCACAGCTTTGCTCTGCCCAATTCGATGACAACGTGCCTGGGCCTTTAAAAAAAAGAGAGAGAGAAAGAGAAGGAAAGGGCAGATATTATGACATGGGGATAGAACACAAAATACCAATTCACATCTATGAAGCAGGTATGAAACAACTCCAAATCAAAATTCCAAATCAAAATTCCAAATCAAAATTTCCAGGTGTATATTGCCCTGTCATACAGACCAGGGGTTAGCAAACTATGAACTGTAGCTACCTAGTTTTATTAAGTTTTACTGGAACACAGTTCCACCCATTCTTTACATATACCATTGGCTTCTTTTGTGCAACAAAGTAAGATTTGTAGTTACAAAGAAATCACATGGTTTGCAAAGTCTAAAACATTTACTGTTCCTTTACAAAATGTTTGCTCACTTAGGATTTTAACTGCCACCCCAAAATAAGTAAACAATTCCATACTCTCTGAAAGGCACTTCCTAAAAGATCCTGATTCTATTGTTTCCATTACCTGCAGGTCATTTTGTGGATTCCAGTCTGAATCAAAGATGATGCAGGTATCAGCAGCTGTGAGATTAATACCAAGTCCACCGGCCCGGGTACATAGCAAGAAGACAAAGCGGTCTGAGTCAGGCTTGCTGAAGCGGTCGATAGCAGCCTGTCGAAGGTTGCCTCTAACTCTCCCATCAATACGCTCATATAAGTACCTGCATGTGAGTCAACGAAAAAAAATTTTATTGGCTAAGGACACAGAGAACAAACAAAAATACTAGAATCAGTATTAGTATATCCGTGTCTCTAGCTAGCCAAAAACCTCATCAGAAACTTAAGTATATCCCTCTTAAATATGTCTTTCATTCCAGTCCTGGTCAGTTTTACTGACGTTGGGCCCAGTTTAGGACCTTCTACTCTTTGTAGCTTTATGAGGATATAGTAAACACAAGGCTTATAGCAACTCTCTTCTCACCTTCTCTGGATTAGATAATCCTCTAGGATATCTAGGCAGCGTACCATCTGGGAGAAGATCAGAACTTTATGGCCACCAGCCTTCAGTTTTGGAAGTAACTTGTCAATAAGAACCAATTTACCAGCTGAACGAACCATGGCCTGCAGGTGGAAGTCATGAGGTATGATATGGCAAGCTTCTCGAAATTCTGTGAGGATTTTCTCTTCTGCACCTGCCAAGAGAAAAATTAAACTTGATGGTAAGATGTAGAGATACCTACTCAGGCTGTGATGTAGTTAACTGAGGTACAGCAGCAAAATTTAAAAAAAAAAATTAATGATCTGAGAGGAACATTTCTCACATATATTTCAGCATGAAAAAATCCAAAATCACCCACAGTTGTGTTATATTAGAATCTCCAAAGTAAATCAGGCTTACAACTATAATTGGGTATAACAGAATCTCAGGTATGTACATAAGAGGACAAGGACTAGGATAGAACATGCAAACCACTAGTACCAAGGTACTGGCATCTAAAGCAGAACCAGCAAAATGGTGTATGAGTTGTGACAACACCATACACAGAACAGAATGATGTGAGTTCTTACTCATGAAATTCTTAATAACAGATCCCATTTAATTTAGAGATTATACAGGGTATAATGAACTAGACAAAGACATTTAAGAATCATTTTTAAAAAAACCCTGAATCCCCAAAATAGGCTCAATCAGTCAATGTATCCGTTTTTCCTGAGGTGTAGCACTTAGAAAGAACACAGGTAATATGGAAATTCAGGTATTTTCCCAGGAACTTCCTCACCATTGATGAGATATGGGTGATTGCAGCATTTGCGCAACTCCATCATTGTGTTGAGTAGATTAGGCATGTTAGTATGACCTGCCCCTTTAGAAAGGAAGGAGAAATTCTTCTCCAAAATAGCCCGGTAGTATTTCTTTTGGATGTTGGTCAGTTCTACTTCAATAATAGTTTCCTGTTTAGGTGCCAAGTTTTTTTCAACATCCTCTTTGAGTCTTCGTAGCATCATGGGTTTGAGAATTGCCTGTAGTTTTTGAACCTGTGTCCAAACAGAAAAAGAAATCAGGAACAAGACAAACATTCTCAGATAATGTAGAAACAGAGAAAAGTTTTGCAGTATCTACGTGGACAATGCCCCAAATGATGTCGGGGCAAGATACACAGAGTCCAGAAAGATTCTGGGTGTCTATGGCAACAGATGTGCAAACTTTACCTTTTATCTGCCCTAGATATTTAGTACCTCACCAGATAGTCTTCCTACCTGTTCCTCCGTCTTGAGATCCCCAAAGTCCTTAAGGAACTCTGATTCTGAAGGAAACTGTGAAGGTTCCAAAAAATGAAGCAAACTAAACAGTTCCTCCACTGTATTTTGCAATGGTGTTCCTGTGAGGAGCACTTTGTGTTCCTACAGATGAAGAAAACAGAATGATAAAATTCAGAAACACAAAGGACTTCTGGAGTCTTCTACTGAGTGTATAACTTCATTTTAATTTATCTACAAAACTATGGGAATGGACCAGATTACTGCCTTTTATTTGCTCCCTCCTTTGACTTACGTATAAAGCATTCAAGAATAATTCTGCTCTTATTTATTAGCACACTGAATTAATTTAAAAGACTGTGACTATGAAATAAAATAGCAATTCAGAAAATGCTTTCTTTTCAGTAATGTCTCTCTACACTTCTCACAGATATCCTAATATGCCTCCCTCTAGAAAATGTACCTGTACTGAATTAAATTATGGCCATTAAATTATTGGTAGCTCCCTCTACCAAGTTCACCTGTGGAAGCTGGGCTTGCCTTGTTCTGACAAAGGCAATGCAGTAGACATGATACTGTGTGAGTTACAGACCCTATACCTCGAATGCTTTACAGCTTCCACCTCCAGCACCACTAAGTAAAGTCCAGTGTGACCTATTAGAGTGATGTCTGTGTTGAAGGTAAGCCAAGGTGACCCAGCCATTAACCACCACCAACTGCCAGCTGCAGATATATTAATTATTCCAAACAAGACTTGTCATAGCTAAGTCTAAGGCAAGTTGATGAGCTAAAGAATCTTGAAAAATATATGTTTTAAGTTTGTTGGTATTGTATTATGAAGCCATAGGTAACTGATATGGTATCCCTCCTCTCCAGCTGATTGAGAATCATTAACCTAACTACTTCTAGTTCTAAAACTTATATATAACTTTTAGGTTACCATTCCCAGAGATGCCACAGATCAATACCCACCACCCAATAGCAAGATGGAGATTCATTTTTCTTCTCTGCTAAATTATGGCTATTTTAATTAGGGCTATTTTAATCCAGGTTTCTTTCATCCACAATCAGATGTGAGCGACTCACCAAGTCCATATGCTTGAGACTATCAAGCAATTTGCAATTACGATTCTTCAGTCGATGGGCCTCATCAATGATAACACAGCGCCACTCAATTTCACGAAGCTCAGGGCAGTCTGACAAAATCATCTCAAAAGTGGTGATCAGGGCATCAAACTTGTAAGCCCCTGGAATTAGGCGCCCCTAAGTATGAAGGCAGTAAAGTCAGGAACTCATTATACCTATAATGAGTTCTTCTGAATTACACATTTCTTTGTCATATTAAGGCAAGCTTAGTAGGAAATACACCCTGCACCACCAACCACTTCCACTGTCATTTATCTTCCTGATAAACAGTGCCTAATCACTGAATGTAAAAGACACTGTGTCGCTTCAAAATACTCAGCTTCTTGGGAATATGACTAGCTCACTGAATGAAGCTAGACATTTTTGACTCTGCTATATGCCTAGTTCATGTACCTCAGTCCTAGATCTTTTGTTGATTAACACTGAAATCCACAATGTTGGGAATTGCTGAAACATACAACACTAAATGTGAAAATAGCTAATACTGTATGTGGAAATACTGTTTATTATTTAAAAACAGAAGAATCAAATCATCAAAACAAAATTAATAGTAAAATGTGACCTGAATAAATGTAGTATGGTTGAAATAAAGAGCACAAAAAAACTGATGATAGAAAAACTATGTATTTTATGTATTCAGGGTCCTCCCTGGTGGCGCAACGGGTTAAAGCACAGCACTATGAAGCTATCACAGCCACTGCAGCACGAGTTCCATCCCTGGCCAGGAAGATGACCCAAATGGCATGTCAGACCTCCCCTGACCGGCCCACTGCTCCCCTCAGCAGCATATTTCAATCTGTCTGCCTATTCTGCTCTCCACACTGTCTTCAGTGAATCCTCTCATACCCACCACCTCTACCTCTGGCCTGTAACACAGTCCTGTATGCATGAATAAATCTTTAAAAAAATAAATAAAATGTATATATTGATAAAAAATGTTAGACCTTCTACTGGATCCAAATGTCTACTGAATCCAAACAGAAAAATTGGGCCCTCCCTGGTGGTACAACGGGTTAGGACACGGCACTGCAAGCTAGCCACAGTCACTTCATTTCCAGTTCTATCCTCGGCCCTGGAGGTGACCAACATGGCGTAGCAGACTTCTCCTGTCTCTCCTGCTGCTCCCCTCGGCAGTGTACTTCCTAGATCTGCCTATTTTGCTCCCCACTCGCTCTCTAGTGAATCCTTTCACTGCCCCTGCACCTCTGCCCTGTACCCCCATGTATAAATAAATCTTTTTTTAAAAAGGGGAAGATTTAAAAAAATGCCCTGCATGACCTGCACAGAATTGTCCTAAAACCAGATTCTCAAAAGTCTTCTGAAATACCAGGTCCCATGCATGGCCTTCTCTCCCTAACCCAAGACATATAACTCACCCGTGAGTCTTTGCAGTACATTTCATATTGCTGGATCATCTGCCGGCTGGCCAGACTGCCATGATAGACAATAGTATTCATCTCTGTCCATGTATTGAATTCTCGCTCCCAATTAGTAATTGTGGACAGTGGGGCAATGACCAGGAAGGGGCCATGGATACCCACATTATATACCTCCTGCAAGAAGGCAATGGACTGAATAGTTTTGCCCAATCCCATTTCATCAGCCAGGATGCAATTCTGCCTGCATATTCATTGTGGAAAAAGAAAAATAAATCAAAGATACATCATAAAAAGGAGTATGTAAACAGAAAGTTTCAAATGAAAACTAGTAAAAGTAATCCCAGACTTAGCACATATCTTATGGGGCACTCTTTTCTTTACCTGTTATACCAATTAAAAAGCAACCAATTGACCCCTTCCAACTGATATTCTCGTAACTGGTTTCTGTTTTTATACTCATGCGATAATTCCAACTTCTTCCAGGCACTTGCCTGTGGACGAGTCTAAAAAATAGAAAATTTGAATAAATGAGACAGAGACATGAACAAAGGTAGGCAAATTTACTAGACAGTTTTAACAGATGTCAATTCAAATGTATGACTGCTTGAATTAAAATGTTAAATTTATTCAAGTTTATGAATTTTTACTAACACTTTAAAGAGTAAAAGCTCCCTGGCCACTCTGGAGGATGCTAAGGAACTACTTGATCCAGAAAAAAATAAAAAATTAAAGCATTTATTTTCCTTTCTTATATTATCTGTATCTCAGGGTAACCAAACAGTAAGTGAAACACAATTCATTTTATAGAAGATTCCCACTAATAAATGAAGAAATGATAGAATACTTAGTGGTCCTCACTCCTATATGCCAAGGCTCTAGAACACTGATGTCTGGTGGAATTTTCTATAAAAATTAAGATGTTTCTTATCTGCCTCTAGCCACATGTCACTGTTCAGCATTTGAAATATGGCTAGAAGCTACTGTATTTGACAGCATAACTCTAAAATGTTCTAGTGGAGAACACTGCTCTACACCAAACCACTTAGAGATAGAAGGGATAGAGAATATTTAGAAGGTACCAAACGGAATGAAATTGGTACATTCAGACTATGGAAAATCTTAGAGAACAAAGTACTTGGTTTTTTCAAGAGAAAATTGCAAAGGAGAAGAAGAGCTCAAAGGAAACTATAATGACATATTAACTAAAAGCAATATATGGATTTGAATCTAATTCAAACTATCAAAAATTAGAAGACAGGGCCTCCCTTGTGGCATAAGGGGTTAAATCTCAGCATTATGAAGCTAACAGCAACCACTGCAGCTGTAGTTTGATCCCCAGCCAGCCATCTGATTCACATGGTGGAGCAGACCTCTCCTGTCTCACCTGTTGCTCCCCCCAACAGTGTATTTCAGTAGATCTGTTGCCTGTTATGCTCCCTACACTCTCTGTTGAGTCTTCTTACCCAAATATCCCGCACATACCTCTAGCATACATCTAGACTCTTGTATGCTAAATAAATCTTTAAAAAAAATAAAAAATTAGATGACAATTGGAAATATATAGACAAGATATTTCATAATAGTTAGGAACAGTTAAGTTTTTGAGATGTGGTAATGGTATTTTTTTTTTTCTTTAGACATATACACTAAAATATTCAGAGATGAAATAAAGGAATCTGGAAATTGCCTTAAAATAATCTGGGAAACAGGACAATGAGTGAGAAGAGAGACACATGAAAAATAACTGGCTGTGTGTTAATTGTTAAAAATGGATAACAGAGATTTCACATTACTCATTCAATTTTGGTATATGTTTGACAATGTCTCATAATAAAAAGCTGAAACAGCATATACTATTTTAGAAGGTAAGTTATAAAGCCATATATGGGCTTTATAAGCTAAATGCAAAGGTACTTACCACTCTTTTGAGTTCTGGGTGCCTTGATTGGATCCGTTTAAATTCTCGAATCTTGCCCTCATCAACATCCTCTTTCAGTTCCCAGGTACTATCCTCATATGGTAGAGAACACCATTTCACCAAGTAGTAAATTACAGGCTAGGAATGGAGTCAAAGACTTATTAACAAGCTATTCAGGATAACATTTTGATTACAGAATCAAAGTGTCAGTAACTTAAAGGTAATGAGAAGATCAGGTTGACTGCATCATCATTTGCTCATAACATTTTGATTATAGAATCAAAGTGTCAGTAACTTAAAGGTACTGACAAGATCAGGTTGACTGCATCATCATTTGTTCATTTGCAGATGCACTGCACTACTCATGGCTTAGATCCTTCTTCCACACAATTTATAAGTATCTGTTCTAAAAGCAAAATTTCTCTCTGGTAGTTTCTAAAACAGTAAAAACTAAAACATGCTCATCAAACAAACAGATGCCAAAGGAAAAAAGGAAGAAAAATTTCTTTTAGTCTATTTCTAACATGTGCTGAATTAGCTTAAAAAAGAGAAGATAAGGCTTTTAAAAGATAAGCATATGAGCACCAAATCTGATACAGCAAAAGCCAAGCAAGCTACTTTTAGAAATGAGGAACAGGTCAAAGCCAGAGTAGCAGAGTAGGGCTGAAATCACTGGACTTCACAGAGTTCCTGATGTTGAGTGCAGATGCTTCTTCAAAGAGTGTTCTTACGGTAGTAAAGAGATTTCCTTGTGAGCCTCAGGAAGTTAGGAGATAATTAGAAGATAGTATCACTGAATAAAGTAGCAAAAGTGAAGAAGAAGAGAAAATTCTGAAATTCCTACTATAGCACAATGCTCTACATAGGCCTTTCACGTCAAAGGAAGTGACAAGATGATTCAAGATGATCACTGCACTCACTGCATTTCCAATTTTGGTTTACATAATCAAGGATTAGGTTGGGCCTAGAGTCAATCAACAGGAATCTCTAATCATCAATTCATGGAAGACCCACTGTTAGAGGCCAGCAAGAAGTCTAAAGACATAGTTACTCCACAGTCACAGATCAAAGAAGTAATTCAGCTACTCCTTTACCTTTTCCTTTGTCACAGAACTCAGGTCACATTCTTAGTACATTTGTCCAGGTTGCATATTTCTAGCATCATAACTTACTTTACCAAGGACTTTATTCTAATACTTGTTTCTACTATTAGGTAAGGTAAATAGGATGAACAAATTAAACTCATCGGGAGAAGAGGAAAATAGATATACTGAACTTATTACCCAATACTAGGAATATAAATTATAGAACCAGAATACTGAAACATTTTCATCTGTCATTACAGTTGCAATACTTTCTAAAGGAGCCTAACCACAAGAAATTACTTTGGGGATGATAAGTATAGTGATAGCATAAGGTTTTCAAGGCTGGGAAGGCTGTGATCCCAAAATGATGGGAATAATGGTAATTAACCTATCCTTTTAGCTAACTAACAGTATTTAACCTAGCCAAGTTAGTAACAGGTTCATTTTTCAATCACCACAAACAATAATCTACACCTCTAACCCTAAAAGCAGCATATATGTTTTCTACACCATACTTATTAGGATTTAAGATACACTGTATGTAATAGGTGTTGGACAGGTTAAGGTTGACGCTGTGATTCACCCTTAAAAGATAAAGTAGACAGAGGTGTTCTACAGATTTACTGTGGTTTCAATCTATAAGACTCTTACATAGGCTCTCCCTGGTGGTGCAAAACATTAAAGCACAGCACTACGAAGCTCTCTGTAGCCATTGCATACAAGTTTAATGCCCAGCCAGTGAGCTGACCCACATGGTATGCCAGACCTCTCATGACCACCCACTGCTCCCCTCAGCAGTGTATTTCAGTACATCTGCTTGTTCTGCTCCCCACGCTGTATCTGGTGAGAGGTCACACCCCAACACCACTGGTCTGTACCCCAGTTCTTATATGCATAAATTTTAAAAATCTTAAAAAAAAAAGACTCTTACATGGAAAATGAAAACAATAATTTATTATTATTAAACAATAATTTATGAGATTACCAGCAAGCGTTTTAACATCTGTAAACTCTGCTCCTCAGTCTAAGAAAGCCTATAGCAGTGTTTAAACCATATCAACCTATGCCTGAGAACAAATTAGAATGCAAGTTAAAAATGTAGTCCCGGGGCCCTCCCTGGTGGTGCAGCGGGTTAAAGCCCACCACTAAGAAGCTTGAGTTCGATTCCCGCCTGCCCCGGAGGTGACCACATGGCGTGGCAGACCTCTCCTGACCTGTCCACTGCTCCCCTCAGCAGTGTACTTTATGGATCTGCCTGTCCTGCTCCCTGCTTTGTCTCTAGTGAATCCTCTCACCCTCCGCATCTCTGGCCTGTACCCAGTTCTGTATGAATAAATAAAATAAATCTTTAAAAAAAAAAGTACTCCCGGGTCCTCCCTGGTGGCGCAGCAGGTTAAAGCACAGCACTAAGAAGCTAACACTATTGCAGCATGAGTTCAATCCCCAGCCCGAGAGGTGGCCCACATGGCACGGCAGACCTCTCCTAATCCACCTGCTGCTCCCCTCAGCAGTATAGTTTGTCAGTTAGCCTCTTGTGCTCCCCATTCTGTCTCTGGTGAATCCTCTCACTACCCCCCTGCACCTCTGGCCTGTACCCCAGTTATGTATGCATAAATTATCTTTAAAAAAAAAAAAGGTAGTCTCACAATAGACCTACTCAATTTAAATTCGTGAGAGTCAGACAGCACAATCTGTTTAAAAGTAGTGAATCAAATGCCATAGACCTGTTTCAATGATAAATGAAAATGCATTTAACTGATGATAAATTCAGGAAATAAATAATTCTCAACAACATGCATAAAGCTATGAATATGTGCAAATATGTTAGTATTCACAAATTTGAAGATTTGTGAAGTACTCTTTTCTCCTCTCTAACTCTCACCCTAAAGTGAGAATCAAGGGTCTCCTATATAAAATCTGAGAAAATTCGGAGACCAAAGTGAATGACATTTTAGTATATAAAGCCCCCAGATGGGAATCTTTTCTATCTCAGCACTCTAAGGATCCATTAGAAACATTCAAAAGTACCTTTTCAGTCCAAAAGATATTTCAGTTATAAGTAAAAACTGAAGGGTGGGCAAGCAGAGGCAAGCAAGACCAGCATAAAGGGTCTTTCATGCGCCTCCATTGTCCCAACTCACCTCCCCATTGTCCTTGTCAATACTGTGAGATTCATCCAGTATCCTATCCACCTCTACGTAGTCTGGGTTAAAGGGCTCTTCATCCTTAAGGAATTAAGAAATCAAACAAAAAAAACAAAAGATCACCGTTATGTAGATCCATCCCTCCATCCCACCTTCAGCTGATGACCCCACTTCAGAAGTTATTAAAAAAAAAACAGAAGTCATCAAGTCGGAGCTCCCCATTTTCATATTATCAAATCCTCCAAACTTCACTACATCTGCACACATCTTCTTGCTTGTTAAGAGAAAATGTCTCTTCTCCATAACAGAGGTAAATTTCTCCATAGATGCCCTGAAATCCATCCCTTGTCTTAGAAATCCCTCTGTATTGGACCATAAGCATATGAACATGCACTACTGTTTCATATCTTTGCAACAATTTATCTGTTTCCTACTCAAACTTTCTTAGGTTTTAAACACACAGCATGTTCAATTTCATTTGTCCATCCATTTCACTATTCCTTCTATCAGACAACTAAACTAATCTTATCAAGGTCATTAGGCACCAAACACAATAATAACATTTCTGTACTGATTTCATCTCTACACAATATTCAGGAACTCACTAGTCTCTCCTAAAGCACTCTTCCCTTTGCTTTTTCTATCTCCCCTCCACTCTTTTTTTGGACAATTCTCAGTCATATTCAATTGATTTTTTTTTCCTAAGTCACTATTTGGGTTGTATCTTAATATAAATAATGCAAGATTCCCACAATGATCTCAGAGCAACCTTAAGGGGAAAGACCTTATTTTTTCTTAAGATACTTTCTCCCCTTCATTTTTGTGATGTACCTTTCAGCTATCAATCTGGCAGACAAGTCCTTTTGTTTTACTGGGACACCAGAATCAGGAAAAATTCTTTAAGGTTTGGTTCTAAGGTCACAACCATTCTCTAATAGAATGTTCTACAGGAAAGTACAAAACTATTAGAACTCCCCTGCCCTATGATTCGATTCATTTGCTAAGATTAGAAACCTAGCACACCAAACCCTGTCAATTCTGCTTTAAAATAAATTCTTATCTATCCATTCTCTCTACCCAATAAACCACATTACACTAAGTCATGGAAATTTCTCATCTAGAAAACTTCTAATGCCTCTGTATTGCTCATCCTACTTTCATGTTTATTCTTCTTCAATCCTGGTGCTTTTAGAAGTGAAAATTGGATTATTTGTTTGGCCTGTTTTAAAGAGTTCAATGGTTTCCCTTTGCACTTAGAATTAAAAAAAAGAAAACCTGCTTATAAAGTCCACAAAGAACCTTCTTGCCTAAATATCAGATCTCATTTAGGCCATTCACTCTGTAATTTATGCATTTCCCTGTTCTTTCAGACTCTACCCTATCTCATCCTTCACATATGCTAATTCTCACTTCAGGGATACCATTTACATGTGTTCATGGCCTTGTTAACCTATGTGTTAGGGATCTCTTTCCTAGTACAATTCAATTTTTTATCTCAATCCCCAATTAGACAATGAGCTACATAAGATCATGTCTGATTTGCTTATTATAGTATAATAAAGTGATGAATAAATGAATGACTGATCTGGTTAAATGTTTGACCTGTAAAGGCAGATTTAACCAAGTATGAGTCAGTTAACAGAATTCAGTAAAATAGTCATAAATTGTACATCTAATGCCAGCTAGAATGGGATTATAGTTGCATGGAGCATTTCACAAATTAAAAAGACCACGGAGGAAAACACAACCCAATTATACTTATTTTCTTACAAAAAGAAATATAAAACCTTCATGGTCCTACTTGTGCTCTTCAGATGATATGGAAAATAATTAATTTATTAATAAACCTAGTGGTATAAAGCTAGGTTTATCTCATTTTTCAGTTAAAACTTATTTTGGGGAGCTGGTTATACATTATTCCTTTTCTCAATCTTTCTCATTACACCTTTTCCCTTTTTGCTCTAAGAATTTTTGAAAATTAATCTTTCTCAGGGGACTTAATATAGTGTATATATTCTAAAGATGAAAAATAAGTTTGTTAAAGAATATGTGTACACAAAACCCTCAAAGCAAAACAGATGGCTTAAACATGTTCAAGAGATCCTTAAGCATACTCCAGTATTTAACTAGTAATCATCCCATAACACTAGATATGAGAAATTAAAATACCTTTTCACTATTTCTAGTAGTAATAGATTAGAAACTTGAGAAAATAAATGTTCTCTTATTGATATAGCTGTTTATGTTTATCTTTAGATACCATCAACAGATGAACACTAGAGGAAAAATACCTCAAGTGCAGAGGTTGATTTATCACCCACTTTGAAAATACTTTATGAATGTTGAACAAATCAATTTCAAATATTCTATAACTTACAAAAATATCATATTTAGAGCTGGGAAAAGAAGGCATGCAACAATTAAGTAAGGGGACTCCAAGGATCAAAATTAGAATTTCATACTTATACACATACAAGTCTTTTGAAGAATCAGTCAAGATTGATAACACTATAATTTATACTTTTATGAAAGAAGTGACAGGCAATAATATTTCTAATTACCTCATGGAAGAAGTGTCTCATCTGAGCCATTTTGGTTTTAAAGCGTTTTAGTTTTTGATGGATCCTCTTATCCTTCTCAAGTTGGGAGATGGTAGCCCATTCACAGTGTAAATAGGAGCTGGAAGAGGATGGAAATGGCCAGTCATGGTATGAGAAAAAGGAACTGGTAGGCATGTGTTCAAAATTTGGAAATCAGCCAGAAGCAGATATGATCACATGCTAAAGTATGGTATGAGTCTTCTAGGTCAGTACTTAAACTTAAGTTTGCACATAAACACTTGGTCTGGGTTTGAAAATTTACATATCTGACAGATACCCAAATGATGCTAATTTTGCTTCTCTACAAATCATACTTTGAATAGCAAGGTCTTAGGCTTATAGTAAGGTATAGAGGAAAGTAAGAGATTTTATCAGCAACCAAGAAACTATCTTCACTCTACCTTTCTACAGAAATATTAAAACCATGTTAATTCTTGAATTTCAATCCAAACAGCAATTTTCCTCACTGAAAATGTACTGGGGTAGGAAACCATTCAAAAGAAATAAACCCAGCCCCCCCCACCCCCCCCAACTCCCCTACAAATAGCCTATACAGGTTAACTTTTTACAGCCCTGGGAAATTTGGGGTAAAAATTTTTTTGCACAGATCACATACTAGTTCTTATACTTGACAAAGAATTCTTCTGCTTCAGTATATTGTCCAGAAGGAAGCTGAGAAAAAAGAAATTGCAGTTACCAATACTTTATTTGTCAAAGCAAGAACTTTTAATTTTAATCATACATGTAGAAGTTCATATCAATTCTCAAGAGAACATATTATTTGACTGAAAGATTAAACTAGTATTTCAGTATAAGAAGCTTGATAGTAGAATAAACTTTTACCTATTTTAAATGAATAAGCAAGGATAAGGCAATAAGACAGTTCTCAAGTTCTAGCTAACTTTTCTCCACCATCTCTGATAAGTACACTCTAGCAATATTTATTCCGGCAACCAAAAGTGCTCATTAAATAAAGCCTATCAACATGCTTTAAAGGCTGATAGTTAAGATAGAGGCCTCACCTCCTTCTTCACAATCCGCATAGAAAGCACTTTATCTACAATGGCTGCATCTTCTTCACTGGGATTCTCCTGTAGCAAAAGTTGTAGTCAGTCAACAGAGATTGGGAACACAGGACCAACCTCTCAAATTACAAGTTCTCAGCTTACCACAAAGAACTGCATGGAAGGCAAAGTCTCTCCATCTGGTTCCTGCACAGGCTCAGGGAGGATAGGCTCAGTTTTTATTGGACCAGTTACATCTACTTCTTCTTCTTCTTCATCATCTGTGATCTTTATATCCAGATCTTCTGTGTATTTTTTTCGCTTAACTTGGCGATTTGAGCGCCTCTTCTACAGAAACAAAAGTGATTGAAATAATTGCTGAGGACTTTCAAAAGGAAAACATTTAAAATTCCCTGCAGTCATTAAATCTTACTCCAAAATTCCTATGAAAAGTTAAACACAAGTAGTACTCTTAATCTGCAGGGTGCACAATACTTCACACCAGAAACAACCCTATAGGGTAATGGTGCAAAAATATTTTGTTTCTGTTTTAATTCTCACACATATACATACACAAAACACTATACATATTATTCTGCTTTTTTTTTTTAATGGAGATATTTTCCATTATTGATACATTTTAAATATACTTTATTCTTTCAACTGGTTGAGGTAAATTTTTTTTTTTAAGATTTATTTGTTTTTGCATACAGAACTGGGGTACAGGCCAGAGGCTCAGGGGTGGCGAGAGGCTTCACCAGAGACAGAGTGGGGAGCAGAACAGGCAGATCTACGAAGTACACTGCTGAGGGGAGCAGCAGGCCGGTCAGAAGAGGTCTGCCACGCCATGTGGTCACCTCCAGGGCAGGCGGGAATCAAACTCATGTGGAATTGGCTTTAGCTTCTTAGTAGTGTGCTTTAACCCGCTGCGCCACCAGGGAGGGCCTGAGGTAAATATTTTTAAGTAATACTTGCACTCATAATAAAAAATTGGAAGTGATAGAAAATAGATATTATTTTTAATCATGTTGTTCCTGAAAACCCAAAAGAATCAAATGAGTTGTCAGAAAGAAAACCATTGAGTAAACCTGCTGTTTTAAAAATCAGGAACATTCCTATGTTCCTCTGCCAGAAAATATGAAAGATTCTATTATTGGGAATAAAATTATCTAAACAATTAGAGTAAGAAATAAACAAAATAATACATGAAGAAAATTCTAAAACACTATAAGATGTAAAAAAAGACAAGTGGGGATAAACATTAATGTTCTAGAATATGACAATTCTTGATAACACAAATCTGACAGCAAAATCAACAAAATGTTTTAATTGGATAAACTGATTCTAAAATTGCAATGGAGAAATAAATACCAATGACTAGCCAGGAAAACTATACTTACCAAATATGAAACCCAATATAAAGAAATACTAATAAACACAATTCTTCAAGAAGAGGTAAGTCAATGAAATAGTGTCCAAGTAGAGAGTAAAATATTTAGTGAACTTTAGAACATGTTAAAAATAGCAAGTGGAGAGAAACAAATGGCCAACCATTTAAAGGAAGAAACAAACAAAATTACAGAAGATCAAAGATTTAAAGGAAAAGGAAAAAATAACAAAATTTCTACATGAAGACATGGAAATTTATAATCCTACATCATAGTGTTTATAATAAATTGATCAATCTCAGCTTATAAAATAACATGATATATGTATACTATAATCCACCATAAACACAGCTGATACAGATCATAAACTAAAGAAAATATCATATGATACGGTTCCTATGCATAAAAACTTCTTTTGAGTGAAGATCAATAATACAATAGAAATGTGGGCACAGGACATGGACAGTTCACAGGAAACAAAATGGCTTTTTATTGCAAAAAAGATGTTCCTACTCACAATAAAATAATCATAAGAAAATTAAATGCAGATACCATTTTTATTGTGCCAGAAAATTTGCAAAACTAGAAAAGTTCGATTAAATATTTAAAACAGACACTCATGCATTTTGTTAAAGAATATACAAGGATATGAACTTTTGAAAGAAAATTTAATAATGCCCTTTGATACAGTAATTACAGTTTTAAGATAACTTACAGGTAAATTTGCATATATACATTCCTTGCTGTAGTATAAGACTAGATAAAACCTAAATGCCCATCAATAGGGTTAAACGGTTAAACAAATTACAATACTGTTAAAACAAGGTATAATGGGGCCCTCTCTAGTGGCGCAGCGGGTTAAAGCACAGCACAAAGAAGCTTAAGCCACTTCCGCTTAAGTTCGATCCCTGGCTGCCCTGGAGGAGATCCACATGGCGAGGCAGACCTCTCCTGACCCGTCCGCTGCTCCCCTCAGCAGTGTACTTCGTTGATCTGCCTATTCTGGACCCCACTCTGTCTCTGGTGAATCCTCTCACCCTCCACACCTCTGGCCTGTACCCCAGTTCTGTACGAATAAATAAATCTTAAAAAAAAAAACAATGTATACTGTACACTACTTAAAAAGAATGGGGTAGATTAACAACACTAAATGCAGAAGATATGAAAATGGAACTCTACTGGTGGCAATATAAAATCACTTTGGAATCTAGCCGATTTTTGTAAAGTGTTACGTTTATTTGTTTAACCATCATACAGTCTTATCAAATCCATTCTCAGGCATTTATCCTTGAGAAATGATAAGCTATGCCTTATTCATAATAATTGTAATAATTCATAATATTCATAATAGCTCCACATCACTTGTACTAAGTACTCACAGTAAGATTGTTCATTTCAGCCTTATTCTTAATAGTTCCAAAGTGGAAACAACCCAAATGTCCATGGATAAACATTGTGATATAACTCAAAAAAAAAAAAAAAAAAAACTCAAGAAAAATAAGAATGAACTACTGATACATTCAACAACATGAATGAATCTCAAAGCCACTATGCTGCAAGAAGTAAGACCTAAAAGCACATATTATATCATTCCATTTATAGGAAGTTCATCTATAGTAATAATGACTATAGTAATAATGACTGCCTACTGGGAGGTGGGATGACTAACTGGAAGATTGTAGAAGGGAACTATTTAGTGTAATGGAAAGGTTATTTTTTTTTTTTAAGTTTATTTATGCATACAAGAGCTGAGGTGCAGGGGATGAGAGAATTCATCAGAGACAGATTGGGGAGCAGAACAGGTGTATCTATTAAAATATACTGCTGAGGGGAGTAGCTGGTAAGACATGAGAGGTCTGCTGCACCATGTGGGTCAGCTCCCTGGTTGTGGATCAAATTTGTGTGTAGTGGTTGCACGTGGATATATACATTAGTGAAAACTCACCTAAGATTACAAAGAAAACCTATGTACATTTCACTGCATGTATATTCTACCTCATTAAAAATGTCTGAGAAGACACACGAACTACTGGTAGGTAGGTATAATGATTGGGATTACAGAGAACTTCTATCTTCCACTTTATGTGTTGATGTATTATTTAAAGTACATTACATCCATCACATAGTAATCTTAGTATATTTTTACAAAGTTTAAGAGACATTAAAATTACTTGGACTGCTTAAAATAATTTAGAAAGGGATATGACAAACATATCTGTTGTTAAGAACTGAGGTGAGAGAATGGGAAAATAGGACTTCATAATCTCTATGCGTCAACATTTTCATAACGAAAAGGTGGGGAACCATGTTATAGATCTATCTCTTCTGATAAAGAACAATCTTCAAAATGTTCTGGTAGAGAAAAAACAAATGCATAGATATGTCCCTCCCTGATGTCACAACAGGTTAGGACACCGAGCCACAGCTGCCTCAGCCTGAGTTAGATTCCCAGACCTGGAGGTGACCTGCATGGTAAAGCAGACCTCTCCTGTCTCACTCCCTCAGCAGTGTACTTTGTCTATCTGCTGTTCTGTTCCCCACTTTGTCTCTGGTGAACCCCCTCACCCCCCACACTTCTGGCCTGTATCCCAGTTCTATGTGCATAAACAGACCTTTAAAAAAAGTGGCCCTCCCTGGTGGCGCAATGGGTTAAAGCACAGCACTGCAAGTGAGCCGACTGCTTCAGTGAGAGTTCGGATCCCAGACCTCCTCTCTTGTGTCGCCCGCTGCTCCCCTCAGCTGTGTACTTCGTCAATCTGCCTGTTCTGCTCCCCACTGTTTCTGGTGAATCCTCTCAATGCCCCTGCACCTCTGGTCTGTACCCCACTTCTATATGCATGAAAAAAAAAAAAAAGCATAGATATGGACTACTAACATGAAATAGATGCAAAAGTAGAATTCTCATGAAAAGAACACAGGAAAAATGGTAACAGGTTCCTTCTTGGAAAAGAACTGTGGACTGTGAGGTTGGGGTGTAGATTGGAGATTTTTATAAAGTATGCTTTTTTTTGAACTGTTAGATCATTTTCTTCACCCATATATATGAAAATAAAATTGTAAATGGTCAAGTAAATTAAGTTTCAAAGAAAAAAAACTGAAAGAATAACCATGACCCACTTTCCCTTTTACCCTTCTCTCTCCTCAAAGAAACATACTCTTAAAAACACTTATTCAGGCCTTCCCTGGTGGCACAGCAGGTTAAAGCACAGCACTGAGAAGCTAAAGCCACTTCCGCATGAGTTTGATTCCCGCCTGCCCCGGAGGTGACCACATGGCGAGGCAGACCTCTCCTGACCCACCCGCTGCTCCCCTCACAGTGTACTTCATAGATCTGCTTGTTCTGCTCCCCACTCTGTCTCTGGTGAAGCCTCTCGCCACCTCCGAGCCTCTGGCCTGTACCCCAGTTCTATATGAACAAATAAATAAATCTTTTAAAAACAAAAACAACAACAAAAAACATTAAAAAAAAGCCTCTTGTTCAATCATCCACAGGGGAAATAAAGGGGTGGGATATGCATGTGTTTATACACTCAGGGTTATTAAAAAGATTTATACATACTATTCTATATTTAGATCTTTTCATTCAATATGAAGATGTTTTCGACATTAGCATGTCCTACTCTATTTCATTGTTTTTTTTTTAAAAAGACTTATTTATACATACAAGAACTGGGGTCTAGGCTAGAGGTATGAGAGGACTCACCAGAGACAGAGTGGGGAGCAGAACAGGCAGATGTACTGAAATACACTGCTGAGGGGAGCAGCGGGTGATACAGGAGAGGTCTGCTGCGCCATGTGGGTCAGGTCCCTGGCTGGGGGTTGAACTCGTGCTGCAGTGGCTAGGTATAGCCTCAGAGTGTTGCCCTTTAATTTGTTGCACAACCAGGGAGAACCCTTCATTGTTTTTAATTGCCTTGTAGTACTCCACTGGGTGGCTTTTAATGATTTTATTTTCCCAGTAACAGACATTAAATATTTGGCTAATTCTGCCACAATATATGCTTCACTGCATACTTCTGAGAATGTATTTATCAGTTTCCTAGGTGCAGGATCATTAAGTCAGTGGACACTATATACACATGCTGACAACAAAAAAATTGCCTCAGCACTCCCTCCCACCAATTGTGTCTAAAGTGTCTATTCCTTAAATCCACTGCCAGTGACGCCATCACCACAGCTAAAGGTTGAACTGCATCCCCAAACATTCTTATAATGCAATTTTAACCCCCATTACCTTAAAATGCAATTGTACCTGGCCACAGATCTTTAAAGAAATGATTAAGTTAAAATGAACTTTTTAGGGTGGGTCCTCGTTCAATTTGACTGGTATTATTGTAAGGCAGAGAAATTTGAACACACAGAAAGATACTAAGGAATGCGGATAACTGGGAAAAGGCCATGCGGAGAACACAGTAAGGTGGCCACACTAAGGCCAGGAGAGAGGCTATTAGAGGAACCCAAATTGCTGGCCCTTGAACATTTAGCATTCAGAACACGAGAAAATAAATTTCTGTTGTTAAGCCATACATTTTGTGCTATTTTGTTATAGCAGCCCTAGCAAACTAACATACTTTTTAACTCTTACTTAACTTTATGTTTCTTGTATTACAAAGATTTGTTCTCAGTTTGTTTCTTAATTATTAACACTACTGACACTTTTATTTAATAAACATATATATTAATCTTACTGTGAGTTCTTATCATGAGTTAAGTACCGGTATATGTGCTTTTTCAACATCTAATCTTCCTAATAACCCTATTGGTTGATTATTACTTGCATTTTAGAAATGTAGAAATTGAGGTACCAAGGTTAGGTGAAATGACAAGGTTACTAAATGGTAAAGATGAGAACCCAACAGATTTTGTTAGAGTGTGGGCTCATAACTACTATGCTGCTTATGGAATTGATGCTGTTCTATATGCATCATTTTTATATAGTCAAAAATATCAATCTTCTCCTTTAAGATCCATCTCACTTGATAATTTAAAATTTCATAAATATTTTATAGAAAATTAATTTCAATTTTTACATTTAAACCTTCAATTAAATTAATATTTGTTTTGATTTGGTTTAATGACTGGTACAAGAAATTAAGGTTTATTTTTTGGTAAATGTGTACTCAGTTTTCCTAACATTTATTAAATACTCTTTCCTATCCACTGATTTAAAATGGCATTTTTGTGATTTTTTTTTTAAAGATTTATTTATTTATGCTTACAGAACTGGTGTATGGCCAGAGGTTCAAGGGCTGTGAGAGGATTCAGCAGGGACGGAGTGGGGAGCAGGTTAGACAGATGTACTCAAAAACACTGCTGAGGGGAGCAGTGGGAAGGCCAGGAGAGGTCTGCCACACCATGTGTGTCAGCTCCTTGGTTGGGGATAGAGCTCATGCTCAGTGGCTTCAGAGAGTTTCACAATGTGGTACTTTAACCCGTTGTGCCACCAGGGAGAGACCCATTTTTGTAACTTTTAAGTCTGTTTCTAGACTTTTTTTTTTAGACTATTATTTTATTGGTATTTCTTCTCTTATTCCAAACCTTTGATATAAGGTTTGGAATAATGTCCATTAAATCTAGTTTTTGCCTTATTTTCCTTTTCAAATATGTCTTAGCTATTTTCACATGTTAACTTACCCCACATGAACCCAAAATATCAATTTTTAAATGTATTTGTATATGAATGTATATGAACAGGAGAGATATGTTAAGTATTATTAGAGTGGCAACTAAGGTTCAAACCTCCACCTGCAGTGGGAAATTAAGACAAAGCTAAATCTGTTAATGAACTAGGATGGTAGAGCTATTTAGATAACATGGGTGTCCAGTGTCTTAATTCCAGGGAAATCTGGGGTCCCCCTGTTAGTGCAACAGACTAAGTCACAGCACTGTGAAGCTATCTGCAGCCACTGCAGCATAAGTTCAATTCCCAGCCAGAGAGCTGACCCATGTGGTGCAGCAGCCTCTCCTGTCTCTCCTGCTGCTTCCCTCAGCAGTTTATTTCAGTTGATCTGCCTGTTTTGCTCTCCACTCTGTCTCGGTGAATCCTCTCACCCCTGCACCTCTGGTTTACATCTTGTATGCATAAATAAATAAAATCTTAAAAAAAAAAGGGGGGGGTAGGGAAAACTTTGTGTGGAAGTATCCAGTTCAGAGTCAGAACCCTGAAGTGTAAAAAAGAAAAGGAAATGGGAGTAGTTGGACAGATCTAAGACAAAATAAAGTCCTGACATGGTCATGACAATAATCAGTAACTCTGATTTCATATTTGCTTAGTTTTTAAAATTGGAATTTAAAAAAATTCATTTTCTACAATAAGCTTTTGCCTAAAAAGACAAAATTTAAAAGACATGACAATGACCAAGTCCTACCTCTTTTACCTTTTAGGCCTATACATAGGCTTAGAAAAACCACTAAAATGGTGCAATGGGTTAGTATGAAGCAGTATGAAGAGATCCACAGCCACTATAGCACGAGTTAAGAGTTCTGGCCAGGGGGTGACCCACATGGCATTGCAGACTCTCCTATCCCACCTGCTTATCCCCTCAGCAGAGCACTTCATCAGTCAGTCTGTTGTGCTACCCACTCTGTCTCTGGTGAATCCTCTCACTGAACCCCGCATCTCTGGCCTGTGCCCCAGTTCTGTGTGCATAAATAAATCCATCTTAAAAAGAAAAAAAAGGCCCTCCCTAGTGGCGCAGCGGATTAAAGCACTGCACTGAGAAGCTAAAAGCCACTTCCACATGAGTTCAATTCCCGCCTGCCCCGGAGGTGACCACATGGTGTGGCAGACCTCTCCTGACCCGCCCGCTGCTCCCCTCAGCAGTGTACTTCGTGGATCTGCCTGTTCTGCTCCCCACGCTGTCTCTGGTGAAGCCTCTCACCGCCCCTGAGCCTCTGGCCTGTACGCCAGTTCTGTATGCACAAATAAATAAATCTTTAAAAGAAAAAAAAAAGAAAAACCACTAAAATGTGTACATGCTTACAGTTGCTCAGTATCTATTTCTCCTATGTCAGAAATAAGACAGATACGAGTTCTTTAAGGTTCATTTTACCTGAATGCTGCTTTCTTCATCTTCTCGGGGTGATTGTGCAGGCATGACTTCCACATCTGAATTATCAGATGAAGTATTACGCTTTCTTTTCTTACCCACGACAGGAGTGATGGTGCTAAAAAGGAAAAACCAAATTCATTTTCAGTGAGGTTAAGAAAAATTTGTAAGAAAATATAATCTTGCCCTCCCTGGTGACACAACATGTTAAAGCCTGTATAGCACTATGAAGCTAGCTGCAGCCACTTTAGCATGGGTTCAGACCCCACCAGGGAGGTGACCCACGTGGTGCAGCAGACCTCTCCAGTCTCACCCACTGCTCCCCTCAGCAGCGTACTTCATTAATCTGCCCATCCTGCTTCTCACTGTCTCTGGTGAATCCTCTCACAGTCCTGCACCTCTGCCCTGTATCCCAGTTCTGTATGTATAAATAAATCAATCTTAAAAAAACAAAGTTTATACCATCATATGTGAAATTTCCAGATACAAGTGTCTAGCTCTTGTGTGTGGGACACACAACTATTAAGTAGTGTACTTGGGGGGAATAAAAAAAAGATATTGGGGTTTCTAATCCACTGGGCTGATCTTTACACCAGAGAACGACAAATCCTTGCTGTCACAAGTACAGAATGGAAGGTTGAATAAGAGAGAACATACTGGACTAAGAACTACAAAGTTACTTTTTTAGTTCAAGGTCTATCACTAGCATTAGTTTCCTTATTTGTAAACATTAGTAACACATGGTCTAACAGTTATTAAAGATCACTTATATAAGGGCCTCCCTCATGGCACAAAGGGTTTAGTCTCAGCTATCAAGCTAGCATCAACCACTAAGCACAAGTCCGATCCACAGCAAATGAGCTAACCCACAGGAGCACCCTCTGTTTTCACCCTTTGCTCCCTTCAGCAGTGTATTTCTTTCTGTCTGCCTCTTCTGTTACACATTCTGTCTCTGATGAATCCTCACCTCCACCCCTGCACCTTTGGCCTGCACCCCCATTCTTATATGTATATATATATTTTTAAAGATTTATTTGTACATAGAGAACTGGAGTGGCGAGAGGCTTCACCAGAGACAGAGTGGGGAGCAGAACAGGCAGATCGACGAAGTACACTGCTGAGGGGAGCAGCGGGTGGGTCAGGAGAGGTCTGCCGCGCCATGTGGTCACCTCCGGGGCAGGCGGGAATCGAACTCATGCGGAAGTGGCTTTAGCTTCTCAGTGCAGCCCTTTAACCCGCTGCGCCACTAGGGAGGGCCTATGTATAATTTTTTTTTAAATCTTTAAAAAGAACAGGTATGAAACTTGTAATTGAAAAATCCTGTACAAATATGAATTGTAACTTTGGTACAAAGTCTGAAGAATCTTACAGAGCAGGAGCATGGGAGAAAAACAAAGAAGGAAGGTGTGAAGCTACTTAACACAGAAAGGAAAGAGGACACAGAATTCGGACAAGAATTATGTGGCAAGGTAAGGCATGTTTCTCTCAACACTGCTTCAGGTAGAGAGGCTGTTGAAAGGTTTTCAGTTTGGAGATGAGATGCCAGAACAGGACGACGACATCTCCAGCAGCTTTTACTGGTGTAGGTGTTAGAGGCAGTGGGAAATCTTATACTCTATAGTGATATAAGATCAGGGTAAATATATACAAACATAGCCACAGCTTTTAAGTGTGAATGCCAAGGCTACTAGTTAGCTTTCCCATGTGTTTCTCTTTCAAACATGCTAATTTTCAACTGTTTAACAATTAGCATTGCAACACAGAAAAAAAAGTTCATATTCTCTTTCATGATACACTGGTCACTCTGAATTATGTATCTGTTAAACATAAACATAATATGGTTTCTCTCAACTCTTAACTTTAAAATGAGTGCAATGTCAAACGTCCTATGGAAGCAGCAAGGAGCAGTACTTACTTTAGCTTATTCTTGCCTTTAGTTTTAGAGGTACCAGATGTTTTACTCTTCTTTGGCTTTTCTTCCTTGAGTCTTTCCCCACTGCTCTTCTTTCGACGTTTCTTTTCACCTTCTTCCTCAGGCCGAACACTGGGCAATTCATCCTCATTTAGTACTCGAGGTATGTTCTGCTCACCCCGGGCACGGGCCCTAGCAATGGCTTCTGCTACAATCCGATTTGCTTTCTCTTGCTTTTTCTGGTGTTCCAGCCTGCGGTTTTCCTCCATTCCTGTCTTGCCCCCGGTATGAGGAGCAGAGCTTGCTGGTGATGATAGAGCTGCTACTTCACTGGCACTCAGAACTTTAACTACAGAGAGCCCGGAAGAGGCTCCTTGTGAAGAGCCAGCCTAGAAAAATAAAGACACTAAAATTTCACCATCCTTGTAACTGAGTGACCTAAATGAAACCCAGACAAAAAGCTGGTAGGCTACACGCTTTAGCTAATTCTTCACCAAGAGAGATCAAGTCTTATCAAACCTAGACACAATTAAAACAAAAATTGTTCTTGTTGGGGCGTGAGAAAAGGCAAAAATTATGCCAACTAAATTACGATTTCCTTTACCTGTGTTCCTACTATCAATAACTATCAGTGTTTTTTTTAACCCTTTTTTATTTTATATACTTTATTTATATAATAAAGTAATAATTTATTTATATAATAGTTTATTTTTACATCATTGTGTATCTCTTAGTGGCTTAAGGGGCAAAAATTTCAACCAATGTAGCCCATAATTTCTGTGAGGTAAAAGTAACAACTTAAAAGTTCAGATTCTACTTTTGGCTACCATTAGCTCTCTCGGGTGAGATAAGTGACGCCTTTGAGACCTTTTATTTATCTTTTATATGACAGCCTATTTTGAATCATTTTTATTTTATAAGGATGTTAAAAAAGATTATAAATAAGATAGTTCCAGGATAAACCCAGATAAAATAAAATCTCTACCCCAAACCAAACAATAATCCTCAAATCTTTTCATCATGCAACTGAAACAAGATTTCCATGGGTAGAAGAAGTAAAAGTCTGTTATCTCAGTTCAGAAGTATAAATCTAAACTGGTGCTACATTTGAAAAGTAGTTGCTGAGGGCTAAGAGCAAGGTACTAAGAGACTGGTGTTCTTGCCTAACTAGAGAAGTCTCACCTGTGGCTGCAGCACAACCTTGAGTGGTACTGAAAGTCTTTGTCCTGGGCTCTGTCCTGGCCCCATTATCTGAGCCTGCTGCACAGAGGAGAGTGTCACGGGCTGGGTTGAGGGTGGCTGCTGGGGCTGGGGCTGTGATGATGGTGGCTGTGGTACAATCTGGATTTTCTGCTGTGGCTGCTGCACCTGCAGCTGGATAGTTACTACTTTGGCAGGCTGTCCCTGGGCATTCTTGGCTTGAGTCAGGGCTGCCAGCTGGTTGCCCTGTAACACTATCTTGCCTGGTAGACTCCCTAGCACGACATGCCGGTGTCCTCCTTGGGGACCTCCAGACTGTGGCTGTTGGAGGACCAGGGTGATGCGTTTTGACTCACCCTAGAGTAAAAAAAAGGAAATTGCAAGAGGCACAATGTTAAAGAATGGCACCTTTAAATATTTACACCAGCTTTCCTCATCCTAGAATCATAAAAACTGAGGGTCAGAAGATTTGGTACAATTCATTTTGATCATCCTCCTCCTCTGTCCTGATATAATCTTTTCTATAACACCTGTGCCAGCTAGGTAGCAAGCCTACTTTTGAATATTCCTGATAGAAGACAGGATCTTCTCAGGCAGTCATTTCAATGTTTTTGAAATCTGTTAGAACAAACGACTTTATTTGGATGAAAATCTACCACCTTCTTGGAGCTTCTTCCCATTGGTCTTATTACTCAATACTTTTCCCTTCTTCCCCCTAAAACCCATTTGGCCATTTATGCAGAGGCTAGAGCCTTTACTTTCTTACAACAGAAACTATCCTTTTCACTGAGCAATGTAGGAGAACATTTTTTTGTAATAAGAACAGGAAAAAGTTACACATAGCTCTGTTAAGTCTTACAAGTATACTTTTTTCCCCCCAAATGACTCCATGTTCCCACAGAATATCCTAAGTCTTACAAAACTTTATTATTGTGAATTCTTGTTTAATGTCTACCTTTCCTGGCAGACTGAGCTCTGTAAGGACAGTGACTGTGTCTGTCTCGTTCAGCACCAGCTACGCAGTGTAAACATGTAGTAAGAGCTCAAAAATAGGTTAACATTAACTGCTTTCACCTAGTAAGTGGTTGCCAATACTAACTGATAAAAAGTAAATACAGAATTTAAACAGGATTTCCCAGGGATAACTCTCATGCGTGCTCTCTCACACAGTTGCTGGGCCCTCTACTAAACCAAAATTCACCTCCCCCTTTCACTCAAGTCACCTGGGCAGGTGTAGAGGTCAGTGTAACTGCAGGCTTCAGTGGGGGCCCTGTGGCCCCAGGGTTTCCAGCAGGAGCTGAACCCTTAACTGGCTGTAGGACCAGCTGCTTTACTGGTCGGCTGGGCTGGACAATGCGCTGAACAGTAGCCTGGTTCCCAGGGACCTTGGCGGCCAACACTGTATTACCAGAGACAATGGAAACACCTGGTCGAAGGGGAGTGCCGGTTAGCACTTTGGTAAAAGTGACTTTTCCACCATTGGCTGTGCCAGCCACGAGGGGCTGAGCTGTGCTGGTGATACCTTGGGCCTGAATTTGTGCCACATGGGCACCAGTGACTGAGGAGCTTGGTGGGGCCTTAAGGATAACAATCTTAGGGGCTGACTGAGGTGTTTGTCCTCCAGCACTACTGGAGGAGACAGCTGTGGCAGAGACACCCATGAAAGGATTCCCTTGGCTCAGGATCTCCTGGTTCTTGGAGACCTGCAAAAGTCCTGATGTTGGCGTCGATGTCTGTAAGACAGGTTGGGCTGGCTGCTCCTGGCTGACGGGCTGAGTGGTATAATCATGCAAAGTTAAAGACTCTGGAGCTGGAGCTGTTGATTCTTTGGGAAGTTCTGTGGGGGTTGTCTCCTCTGGTGGGGGGACCAGGTCACTTGCTGATGAACTGCCCACATCGCCACCTCCACCATCTTGGTTCATCTGATCCAAGGAGTCCAGAGAGCTTGGCAGTCCAAGGGCTTCCTCAATGGGGTCTTGTGTGACCTGGTTGAAGCTGTCATCAGTCAGAGAGTCCAGGCCAAATAAATTTGGGTCATCAAACAGATCCATGATGGGGTCTGCCATCTTGGGAAAGCAATGGAGGGTAGTTCCCCAATATCTAAGGAGGGAAGGGGAGGGGGGGTACTGGTTCTCCCCTCCCCTCCCCTATTAAGAAAAAAATGTACACAATGAAAGAGGACTACTCTTCAGGTAAAGAAGCAAGAAACAAGTGCATGTCAGATTGTCCTGACCTTCATGGAGCAAGATGGCTAGGTCTTCAGAGGAAGATGGTGGAACTCCTGTTGTGGGAAGACAAATGAAAAATGAGCAAAGTAGGTGACCTCGGGTAATATTTCCTAGGTACTAACATTAACACTGTAACAAAGGACATCAAAATAATAATGTGAGGAAAAAAGAAATATGAGGACAGAGACCCAGCAGAGGGAACACAAACATTTCTGCTTCAAAACTAAGAGTGAAAAAGAAAAATGAAACAAACCACCCATTTTCTGGGCACTTCCACCCACACACTTTGAAGCTTCTGTCTGTCAACAGCACTCAGCTGTCTTTGTCCATTTCATTTTAAAATCATCATTCTTACATAGCAACCAGAAGATATGATATTCATTTACCTTCTATTCTGAGGTCTTAAAGTGGCAGAAGTTAACAACTTACTGTCAACATTTCAGTGGATGTACACAAGGTTTCTGCACATTTTATTTTATGGATTTCTCTTGTATTTAGACACTTTTACTTACTAGTGACAAAAATAACCACCTTTTAACTAAACTCATATTATGGGGGGGGGGGGCCAGAGTAAAAGCACAACAAACTTATAGTGTAATTTTTCCAGGAAGGTTTGCAAACTTTATTCTAGTTAATACATCAATCTATATATAGCATTTATGTTCTGAAGTCCACTGTCCCCTTCTCATATTAATACCAAAAACTGCCCCCCTCCCTACCCCTACAGTGGCACAAGGGGTTAAGTTTCAGCACTACGAAGCTATCCACAGCACAAGTTCAATCCCCAGCCAGAGAACTGACCCACATATTGGCTCAGCAGACCTCTCTTGCCTTGCCCACTGCTCCCCTCAGCAGTGCATTTCAGTCAATCCTCTTGTTCTATTCCCCACTTTGTCTCAATTGAATTCTCTCACACCCTGCACCTCTGGCCTGTACACTGGATCCTGTATGCATAAATAAATCTTTTTTTAAAAGACCAAAAACTTCCTCTGCCAGTGACTTGAAGCTTTCCATATTTTAGTAGAAATGGATTGTCCCCATTTATATTTCCCACTTATATTCCAACTCCTCTCCCATCGTTTCATTTGTTTCATTGCAGTCCAACTAGACTAGTTTCTTTAATGTGAGGCCCAGCTACCTGACTTTACCTTTTATACCAGTTTCTGCCTGAAACTAGCCCTTCCCCCCAAACATCTCTCCCAATTGAAATCCCACCCAACATCAAAGGTCTTCTACTCTATAAAATGAGCCCTGGATCTCTGCCCTTTTATCAGAATAGTTAATGTTGACTTGGTCCCTTTACCTTCTTTACCCATGAATTGCTTGCACCTTATTTACAGCACTTATATTTATTTTACTAAAATGGTGAGTCTCTAGTCCATATTCTATGAAAGCTGAAAAGGTTCCTTTGTGCAATTTACAAAGAGCTGTCTGCTCCTCAAGATGCCTGTCTGCCATCTACTGGAAAATTGTCATACTAAACATATTATCAATAATAATCATGAATATGTGCAATGCACAGCCTGCATAATTCTGCATAGTGGCCCAGTCCCAAGAGACAGAAAATCCTGGATGGTAGGGGCCATATCTAATTTATCTGTGGATAGCTAAGACCAGCAGCATATGGTAAACAGAGCAGCTATTCAAAAAAATATTTAGTGAGTTAATATATTCATTTGTTTGTACTATCTGGAGTGAACTATTTACTCCTTACAGAAACTAAGATGAAAACAGTAGGAAAAATCCCATCTTAAAAAGTTGTACATGGGGAATGGGATCAAAAACACTGTGGGGAGGGAAATGCACTGGTCTATGGTGATGGCACATAGGTGATTTGGTGATGGGAAAACCAAGGGGATTGCAATTGAGATGGGAAAAAAATGTACAAAATGATGTAAAAATATGTAAAAATAAACTATAATAAAATCTTTAAAAAAAGTTGTTGTACAAATGACTGGGCTAAGTTCATGAAAAAAAGTGGAGGGGAAAAAAAACTAAGCCAAGGAATTAGTATATGACCACAAAGTTAACTATATGAAAAGTAGAAGCTGTTCTTTGTATAGAATTTCAGTATTTGACTTCACATCAGGAATTATTATTATTATTATTATTTTTTAGGAAAGTTTTAAATGATTCCCTCTCTCCTAACTTTAGAGGACACCAGAGAAATAAAGTGTCATTTACACAGTACAGCTTAACTGTACATTTTCCACACAAACCTCAAAGGTATTTTTCCCCTTCCTAACTCATTCCAGTTATCTTTAAAAATAATAAAATGTGGATAAGTATGTCAGAAAACTCAAACATAGTTAAGGAGAATAGATTCATCAGTAGCTGAATCAAATGCACTAAGTATACATGGTATCTCCATCACTGTTAGACAAAATTATATACTTTTCACACCTCACTCAGAAGCCTCATCACTTCTCATCCAGGTTAAACTCACTCCATTCTCTCTCATGGGATACCTATCTCAGAATTACTCAAAATGGTAATCAGAAGTTATGATTATTTCTTGACTTAATGAAAATCTACCCATTTTGTAAATTTCCAACATTAACATCAACTTGCTTCAAGTTATGTTCTACTTTGCCATCTATCACTTTTTATCACCTAATCCTTTCAGAGAAGTTATACTAACATCTAGCAGTTAAGTATCATAAAAACTACAGTGAAAATTTCCACTCACCCAAGTTTACACTGATACTAGCTTGTAACCTGGCTTTTCCTGCACGGAGCATTTTATCTTATCTATGACTTCTTACTATTTAACCTATCCAAATGCTTTTCCTTCCCTCCGTAGTGTCCTAACCTCCTTTAGAGAGAGGTCTCATTTTTAAAGGCAGAAAGAAGGCTTACAGTTTCTGAAATACTTCCTTACTCCCATATAACTGAAGTATAAATTTTTAAAGGTCAATGCTTTTATAATTTATCACCCTTCCAAATATTTGGTCCAATTTCTGCTTCTTCTGGTTTGGTTTAGGAACAATAATTTAAAAACCTCACCACCGATTTAATGCCACACCATCAAGTACCACTACTTAACAGTCTCATCCCTTTAACTTTTAGTGATCTAATTCATCTTGTATATATATATATTCCATTTATTTTAATATTAGTTTTTTACTTCTTTTCTACCTCACATTCTCAACAGATTAAACTTTCTCCCAACATACCTTCAACTTTCTTCACCCCCTCCTTCTACTCTTATTTGTAGATTATCCTGGCTGTATCCATAAGGCCTACCAACTTTCTCTACCCATGAATTCTCTTTCTATGGTTCAAATCCTGGTAGTAAAAATAAATAGATGGTGAGCAGGCTTCAAATTTACGAAGGACTTATCCCCAAGTAAAGCAGCTACCTCCATAAGAAGTTATAACAGACTTCTGTAACACTGAGCATGAAAACCCAATTTTGGCCTACGATTTCTGCCAAAGAAAACACACAGATAAACTCAAAAGAAAGAGTTTAATGTTTACATTTAATCATTTTCTATAATTCCAAACTAATGACCAGACTAGTGACAGAAAGCATAGAGGGAAAGGGGGAAAAGAAATGAACAAATTAATCAGTTAAGGTAAAAATCCAAGGCCATTCATCTAATCCCCCCCAAAACAAGCCAGTTAATGCTAATGAAGTATTTTATACTGATTAATAATAATCCTTCACAACATCTCCTTAAAGGGGGAACTTTTCCTCAGACTAAGTATAAACATGTTCTGCTGCAGCTTTACCACCTTTAATGATGTAGTTCTTGCTTTGTTCTGAAAACCTAGATCTCAACTATCATCCTTATTTTATGTGTCTCCCACCCAAGTCCATTGTGATCTTATTTTTTTCCATCATAAGGAACTAGTTTTAATTTTATACTTTTAACTCTTTAAACTTTCTTTTAATTTGATATTTCTCCATCTGGATTCAGCACTCCCAGATTTTTTAACAAAGCAATGCTTCTCAATTGAGGGGAGTAAAGCTGGGGGGGGGGGGATGGTATAAGTAAAGTATCTCACAAAAATCTCAATATGTGAAATGGTATTCTGTATCATAGTTTCATTATTTATTAAATGAAAAAGAAAAAAATGACACTGTTCAAATTACTTATATTAAGTAAAACTAGACAACATCCTGGCCAGTGATGATCTGAAAAAGAAAACATACATGAGAGTAGGTGAGGAGGGAGGATTGCAAAGAAAAAGAAGTGTGACTGGCTTGAAAGGGTTATAAACATATTTGTAGTGGGATAAGATTTCTTATGGTCTCGCAAAAGGGAGTTTATCATAGTTTATTGTCTATGATGGATGAGAAACACTGAACAGAGATCAGTCTTGTCCAACAGATAAAATTACATAAACTGAGTTCCACCCATCCATCCTCCATTTACAGATTTTTCTGTACTACCTATCCTTTTAGAAGACAGTGAATGAATGTTATAATCACAAATACCAGCATTTTTCTGTTATATATACTGTAAGAAAGTATCATCCATGCCCACTTAACCTCTAACTGCTCAAAGATTCAAAAAAGAATAAACTATTTTACTTCAAAGTATAAATCCTGTTATTGGAAACTGTATCCATTCAAGAGGATCAGCTGCAGACAGACATAAACACATGTTATTGAAACACAAGACGGGTAGAAGCAGCCTAATTTATATGAGAAATTCTTTGAGGGGGGAAAATTAGACCTAAAATGAAAATTGCCAGCATAATTTTAAAAGAGAATGATTTAAATTATCTACCATGGAGATAGTGGTAAGACCAATAGGGTCTCAAATCTTATAAAGGAATCAGAAACAAATATGGAAGGTAACTGTAATCACATTTAGGTTCAACAAGGTATCAGGATGGAAGGACACAAGCCATAAGAAATGGAGCTATTAACTTGAAGCCACTATGATTTCTTGAAGATCAAGATCCTAGGCCATTTCCTCTACTTTCCCCATTCTCACTGCCAAATGTATGGTTACTCTATTTTTGTTTTCCCAATTACTGAAGGGGAAAGCACTCACACCTCAATCTGGGGTATGGACATTGGGGGCTAACATGGCTCGTGAGCCCTTCTGGATTAATAAGGAAAGCAAAATAAGCAACTATAAAAGCTAATGGCGTGTGCGTATGTTCGGGGGTAAAAGAGAAACTACAGAAATTATGTACTCATTGGAAGAAAGGAAGAGACAAGGTAAAGAAGTGAGGGGTTGATGGAGAAGGAAACGCGACTGGGGGTGGGGGTGGCGGGGACCATAGTACATTACCTGCTCATACTGCCGGGGTTGGTGCCAGTAAGGCCCACACAGCAGAGGCGGGAGATTTCAGGCTACTGGCGCCCCAAAAATGGAGATGAGGTACATGCACTTGACGGAGGGAGCTAGCCGGGTGCCCTCCAGGGTGGGAATGGCTAAGACGGGAGATGCGGGGGGAGGGGGGGATGTGGATGCCCGGGTGGGTGCAATGTTAGGGCGGAAGCTACAGTTTGGAAGGCCCAACAAGCCCCAAAGGAGAAAAAGAACTGTGCCTCACCCCAGCGGGGGAAGAGAGGTGCCTTTACCTGCAGCGGCCGTGGGGGGCCGGTTCGCCCCTCTCGCTGTCTCTCCAGCACCAGTTCCCCCTCCTCCAGTACAACCTACCATGATGCGCCTGCCTGCCCCGCATCCTCATTGGCTAGACTCCGCTGCCACTCACCAGAAGCGCCAGGACGCAAACCAGCGCAGAGGGCGGGACTAGGAAGAACTTCCCCCTCCCCCGCCACCGCGAGTTAGGTTGAGAGCGCACGGAGAGGCCTATCCGGTTTCTAGGGCCGAGGCGAAGCCTGCAGTTTGCTTGGAAAAAAAAAAATGGGGGGTGGGTGGGGGGGCCTGGCTAGAAGAACGGTCTCATGCTGCGGGAAACTACTAACAGGGATTAAATTCCCTACTATCTACAATGTATTCTGCACACCAAAGAGCGTAAACTCGGGAGGGAGGGCTCCACACTAGGTCAACTCCGCCTCCCTCTGAATCCCCTGCCTTCTAGCAGCCCTGTCAACACTGCTGTAGCGATACCTTATCCCACTACTCATTACAAGGGGCCAGATCCTCCCTCGTCATGGGGGTGAGTCAGCCCGGTTGCTGGAATATGGGGCCTTTCACTCTGAAAATCTAGATAAAGCGCAATGCTGCCACAACCCATAATGCTGGCTTATATTCCTCACACTCCAACCCTTGGGCAGCTGTATCACTTTTTGGAAAGTAATCTCAGTTGCCCTCTTAACAAGTCCCAGCCCTCTCCCCTCCAGAACACACACCCACTCCAAACCTGATCCATCAGCACACCTCACTTCCCCAAACTCAGGCTGTTTGACATATTGGTGATGTTTATTATGAAATTCCACTTGAGACCACTCTAATTCCCAATGACACTAGTCAACCCCAGAATGAGGATATAGAAACCAAAAGCCCCCAAAGAAAACTGCTATTGAAAACTGCTTACCTTCTGATCACTAGCTTCCCCTGAAATATAACTACCCTCAACATTGAAATCCTAATTTGTGTACTCCAGTATAAATGAGATCAATTTACCTTTAGGTTTTCTATTTTTAAAGATTCTGCATCACTACAATTGTTAAGAACACCCAATCATCACTCCCATAAAGAGTAATACTGTTTTCCTACTCACTAGGGGTCAAATCTCAAAGGTATGCACCATCTATTTGTTAGATTCCCAGTTACTCCCCTGCATGTACCACAAACAGATCTGGAGACTACCAATCAGCTATCCTGTTGTACAGATGAGAAAATTGAGGCTCAGGGAGTTGGGTGATTCCACTATGAAACTAAGTGGCAAAGTAGGATTTGCCACCTTTAGGATTTAGATATCTGACTCTTTTATTGTGGCTATCACCTTTTTACATATGCTGTTACCAGTGCTAAAAGAAAGACATTTGACAACTGGTCACTCCCCCTACTAATCCATTCTGCTGCCAGATTAATTAATTAACTTTCAAAGATTACTCTTAAAATATAAGATCACATTCTACCTTTCCAACCTTACTTCTCACTAGTCTGTTACATATATTATACTTTCACATGCATGCCAAAAGACAATTTACTATCAATACTTATTTTTCTCACCTGAGCCTAGCTAATGCTGCTATCTTCAAATTATATGTGATTCTTGGCCCTTCTTGGTGGCAAAACGGGTTAAAGAGCAGCACTACGAAGCTAGCCAAAGCTGCTTCCACATGAGTTCGATCCCGAGTGGGAGGTGACCCACATGGCGCAGCAGACCTCTCCCGACCCTCCCGCTGCTCCCCTCAGGAGTGTATTTCATCAACCTGTCTGTTCTGCTCCCCAACTCTATCCCTGGTGAAACCTCTCAAGGGGCCGGCCCCTGCACCTCTGGCCTGTACCCATTCTGTATGCATAAATAAGTAAATAGAATCTTTAAAAATATATACGTAATTCTTATTTGTTGTATCAAAACCTTATCCTCTAAGATCAAATGTCTCTTCATCACTTCAATGTTTATTGAACATATAATATACCATGTAATTTGGTTGCACTGGAGAAGCAAAGTTGAACAAGACATCATCTCTACTTTCAAAAAACTCACAACAGGTAGCTAAAGGTAAAGAGTAGGAACAATGGCATCAGTGACAACTGTAATACAAAGTGACATGCACAATTCAGTGGGAAAGGCCTCAATGCTGTCACAGGGGTTAAAGTCTCAGCACCTGCAGCATGAGTTCAATCCCCCACCAGGGGGCTGATCCACTGGATTCAGAAGACCTCTTCTGTCCTTCTCCCCTGCTGCTCCCCTCAGCAGTGTATCTCAGTGGATCTGCCCATTTTGCTCCCCACTCTGTCTGGTGAATCTTCTCACACACCCCAGGCACCTCTGGCCTAGAACCCAGTTCTATATGCATTAATAAAATAAATCTTTTTAAAAAAAATAGCAGAAAGCCTTAGAGGAATACAGATGAAAGAGACTTAACAACTTAGTAAGAAAAGTTGACAAGAAATGTAGTATCTCCAAAGATTTAACTAGGTGGGAGAGTAAGGGAATTCAAGAAAGAGAATTCAGAAAACAAGAAAGGAATTCAGGCAATAGAGAAAGAGGAAAGGCAAAGTGAAGCACAGTAACGAATAACAGCATGAGACATGTACAGGAAATACAAATAGTAGTTCTGCAGTTCAGTCTTGCCAAAGTATAAATCACAAAGAAATTAGAGATCAGATTGAAGGAATAGATGAGGGTTGGAATGTTGGAATGTACCACTAAGGGATTTGAGTGCCACACTAAAGCATTTTCTTGTATGTGGATGAGGAGTCACTGAAACATGAAATGACACAATCATTTGGGGAGGCCTTCCTGGTGGCACAGGGGTTAAAGTCTCAGAGCTATTGCCAGCCAGTGCAGCATGAGATCAATCCCCAGCCGGGGAGCTAACCTACAGATGGTGTAGACCTCTCCTGCCTCACCCCATTCCCCTCAGCAGTGTATTTCAGTAGATCTGCCTGTTCTGCCCCATACTCTGGTGAATCCTCTCACTGCTCCCCACACCTCTGGCCTACACCCCAATTCTTGTATGCATAAATAAATACAATAAAGTCTTACTTTATAAATTTTTTAAAAACCACACATTTTTGTTAACTCACTCATTCTGTCAGATAAATAGATTTGGGAGTGAGGGAACAGAGGTCACAGAAGCAGTTAGAAGGCTTCTGTGGTAGTCCAAAAAGGGTTGGATAGTGGATATTTCTTGATTTTTTTTTTCCTGCTCAGCGATCAAAAGCCTCCTTCCAATAAACTGGGAGAGAACTTCATGATAAAAGTCTTCAGTGGTAAGCTGGAACTTACCTCCCACTATATAATTGGGGTAAGGAGAGGGAAGAGATGAAGAACACACATGTCTAAGGTAGTTTAAGTGGACACTCCTGCTGGGGAATTGTGACCTGCACAGGTATTATAAACTCCCAGAACTAACTAGTGGACAGCAACAGAAGACACTAGGGTTCAAATGCAGCATCCTAAAGACACTTTAATGGTGAGAGCTATGTTCTTGGCATGTTCTCCATGTTGCTAACCTCACTTAGTTTCATGACAGTTTCTACACCAGATTCTCTAGTGTTACCATTGATTTTGTAAGCCACACAATATTCTTCCAATAGATTCCTTTTCTGCTTAAGTTACCCAAGAGATGATTTTTGTTGTTTGCAACCAATAGTCATAACAAACTGATTAGGGCCGGAATTACAGCAATCTGGTTCAAAGTTTAGTGACAGAGAGCTTCCCTGGTGGCACAAGAGGTTAACCTGCAGTACTAATGAAACTATAAGCAGCCACTGTAGCACAAATTCAATCCCTGGCCAGGGAGGTGACCCATACTGGGCAGCAGACCTCTCGTGCCTCGCCCACTGCTCCCCTCAGAGCAATGTATTTCAGTAGTTCTGCCTGTTCTGCTCCCCACTCTGACTCTAGTGAATCCTCTCACCCCCTGCACCTCTTGCCTATACCTCAGTTCTTCTATGTATAAATAAATACATCTTTTTTAAAAAAAGTTAGTGAAAGAGAAAGTTAGAGAAAGGCAGAATCGAGAATTATTTAGGGGCCAAAAAACTAGTTGAACCTGGAATATGGAGGAAAGATGCATTCATTCATGTTACTGAAGTGTCCAGAGCATGTTAAGTAGTAATCAGCAGAAGGTTAGATGTATAAATCTAAATGTTGACTTGGCTGCCTTTTGGCCAGAAATGCTACTTTCTAGTAAGTTACCTAAATAACCAACACAAAAGGGAAAGAAAAGAGGTACCCACTAAATGTTCCCCAGTCTTTTAGAAAACATGGAGTTATTTCTTTGGGCACATACATGTGAATCTACAAGAAAGCTGATATTGTAGACATCAAGGAGATGGACACTGCTCTAAAAGGAATGCTCCAGAAATGCTACCATGGTAAAACTGGCAGTCTGTAATGTTCCCAGCATGCAGCTGGCATTGCTGTAAACAGACAAGTAAAGGGTGAGATTCTTGCCAAGAGAGTTCATATTGGGCATATTAAGCACTCTACGAGCTGAGCTAGTGTCCTAAAATGTGTGAAAGAAAATGATCAGAAAAAAAAAAAAGCCAAAAAGAAAGGTACTTGGGTTCAACTTTAGTGCCAGCCTGCTCCACCCAAAGCAGCACACTTTGTGAGAACCAAGGGAAAAGAGCTGAGCTGTCGGAAACCATTCCGTATGAATGCATGGCATGAGAAGTGTGGAAAAAAAATAAAAGACCTCTGACTATATTTAAAAAGAAGAAGAAGAAAGAAAAGTTGGCTTGGTAACAAATTTAAAGTTCTCAGTATCTATGTGGTAGTTTAAAGAGTTGAGATTATCCGGCAGTGTGACAAAGCAGACAAAATATATGAGATAATGTACCAATACTACCGGGGAGGTGATAGAGAATGTTTAGATCTGAAAAGAACTGGAGAATTCGTGTACATTCCAAAGAGAGTAGCTTCTATTCAGTTCTACTTAAATGTTGCCATATGGAAGTACACATTCAAGAGTGAAAGAGAACTTCAGATTTTCTAAAAGCCAGAAATACAGTTTTATGTAAATCTCCTAGGTTTTAAAATCAGTAACTTTTTTTAAAGCCACTACATAGGCTAAATAAAGCACTTAGCAGAAAACTCAATTGTTTTAAGATTTTGGTTAAAAGTGAGAAAAGTTAAAGATAAACATAAGAGGATACCAGAACTTAGGAATCAGATTAAGCTATACCTACTACACAGGGAGAGAAAGAGAAGAGTGCAAAAATCCCAGAAGCAAAGAGAGTTGCAGAGAGGGGTGGGAGGGTGGTTTGATAAGGGTAGAAGAGGGAGTGATTGCAATGACCAAAGCAGAAATGTCTAATAATATAAGAACTCGAAAATGTCCACTGGATTTAATAATTGTAAGCCTTCTTAATCCCTACTTTTCATTGTCAAGCCAAAAGTAATCAGTTCCATATGAGCTTTCATAGCATTTTGGTCAAGTACTCTTTTACTGTAATATCTTCTACTTTGTAGTTGTTTAATTTACATATGGAGATACAATGAGCTTTGAAGTTAGAGGTATCTAGGTTCAAGTTTCTGTCCAAGGAAATTAACCTTTCTAGTCAAGTGCATTCCACTGTACATAGGGGGATTAGGTTACAAGGTTACTACTGAGAATTAAAAAAACACCCAGTACAGTATTGGCACATAACTACTATATGTTTGAGGGTACTTGACAACTATTGCTGGACAGAAAATTGGGAAGGTGACTGATTTTGCAAGTGTCTCTACCAACTAGTCTTACAGGGGTCACCACTCAGACTGTCTCTAAAGTACCTTGTTAATTTCAGCAGGCTAGTATCTGTGTGTTTATTTTTTTAAAAAAGATTTATTTATTTATGCATACAGAACTGGGGTACAGGCTAGAGATGCAGACACAGAGTGGGGGGCAGAACAGGCAGATCGATAAAGTACACTGCTGAGGGTTGCAGTGGGTAGGTTAGGAGAGATCTGCCGTGCCATGTGAGTCACCTCTGGGGCAGGGATCGAACTCATGCTGACGTGGCTTTAACTTCTTAGTGCTGTGCTCCCACTGTGCCACCAGGGAGGGCCCCAATGTGTTTAAATGTGAATTTCAGCTCTCTCTTCTTCTCTATTGAATCTAACTTGAGGGAAAAAGGAATAGCACCACACTGAAGATCAGATTCCGGCATTCATCACTCAACCTGCTATAGATGGTCTAAGTCACTAAAACCCAACTTTGAAAAATGAGAACCCTAAGACTCTCAGGATCCGAGGAAGGGTCATAATGATTGGGGGGGGGCGGGGGCTTGTACCCTCAAACATTTTTTTTAGATAGCTTCCAAGACATCATACTTTTCTATTTTCCTTCTACTGTTCTGGCCACTTCTTCTTTGCTACTCTTCTCTACTAGCCGTTACTTGTTAAAAGTTTATGGAGTGTGGTCTTAGATATTCTTTCTTCTCATTCTATATTTTCAAAAATATCTAGTTCAAATACATGTTTTCAATTATTATTATTTTCTTCAACAAATTATTTATGTTGTTAATCTGTAACTGAAGATAAGACATCCACTTTAAATTCTGTATCTACATATGCACTGGCTTACTCAGTTGTTCTCGATACTATTGCCAGCCTCCTCGACTGACTCACTTGACTGACCGCCTAACTTTATTACCTTAAGGAGATGGATTTCTTAGTAGTCCCTCTAAAATTCTCCAACCCCAGTACCACGTGTGCACACAAAGTGTAGTCCAAAAAAGGTAGTCCTCTTCAACATCTGTCCAATCATGGCCACAGAGACCAGAAGTTCATCCAGTATATATTTTTAAAAGATGTATTTGTTTTGCATACAAGATCTGGAGTGTAGGCCAGAGGTGTGAGTGGGTAAAAGGGTTCACCAGAGATAGAGTGGGGAGCATAACAGGCAGATGTACTGAAATACACTGCTTTAGGGGAGCAGTGGGTGAGATAGCAACGGTCTGCTGCACCATAAGTGGGTCAGCTCCCTGGCCAGGGATCGAACTCAGGCCACTGTGTTGTGAGAGTGCTGAGGCTTAAAGCCTGAGGCCACCAGGGATGCCCCATATCCAATATTTTTAAATCTTACCTTTACCTTGTAAATATCCCTCAAATCCATCTACTTCTGCTGTTATTGTCACTCTGTATCGATACAACAAACTCATTTCCCTGCAATACTGAACTGCATTCTAGTTGGTTTCTCTCCAGTCTACCTGTTTAATTCTTACTTATCCTTCAAAGCTCTTTTCAACATTATCATCAATTCAAATAAAGGCTTTCCCTGGCCTCCCAAACAGTCTATTGAGTATGCATTGCACAGGAGGTGCTTTCTAAGCAAGGAAGATGTATTAGCATACATAATTTTCTTAAGCCTGAAATAATTACCTTATTTTACAGATGAGGAGGCCAAGGCACAGAGAGATAATAATTTGCCCAAATTTCACACCTACTGAAAACTAGTGCCAGATTCAAGTTGAAGCAGTATAGCTTCAGAAGGTCACATCCTTAATCTCCAGTTACATGGCCCTATTATAAATTCTCTGGTAACATCCAGTACTTTTTTTGGTAATCGAGACAGAAAAACTAATAATATACAGAACTGTTTGATGTCCGGACCCACCCTCCCCATTAGAATGCAAGTTCCACAAGGGCAAGGACTGTGTATGACTTGTTTATTACAATATCCTTCTGCTTATCAGGTTGGTAATGGACATTCAATGTACTTTTGTTGAAAGAATGCATTTTCAACTTCCAAAGATGTGTGGGAGTGTGACTATGGAGGGGAAATGGGAACATTTCTAAACAAAATCATTTTGACCACATCTTTTCTTTTTAGGACCTGTAGCACACACAGCTTTTACATATAGCAAAAGGGACTTCATGTAACACACATAAAGCACTATTTTCTGTAGTGTGATGAACACTACTGAAAGTAATAAAATTTTTGTTACTGCCTATAGGTTTAGGACCTAGGTTTAGGCTAACTTAACACAGGCCAAGAGATGAATGGATGACACTATACCTTTTACCTTAAAAATAGGGCATGTGTTCACCAAATGCCCAAAAGTAGATGACTGGATTAAAAAGATGTGGTACATATACACAATGGAATACTACTCAGCAATCAAAAAGATAAATTCATGCCTTTTGCAGCAACATGGGTGGAGCTGGAAGGGATTATGCTTAGTGAAATAAACCAGATTGAAAAAGAAAAATACCAGATAGTTTCACTCATAGCAGCAGCATAAAGGACTTGGGGAGAGGGTAGAGAATAATGAACAACTATATACCTGAGACCAGAGACATTTTATGGAGGTGGAATGGGTAATAGAATAAAAAATGGGGTGGGGGGGGAGTACACTGGACTATGGTGATGGTACATGGGTGAATTGGTGATGGGAAGCCCATAGGGATAACAACTGAGATGGAAAAAGGCACAAAACAATGTAAAAAAAACTATTATCTATTTAAAAAAAAAAAGAGGCAACAAAATTAAAGAGATTAATAAAAATAAATAAATAAAAACAAAAACAAAAGTCAGGTCATGGGTTCATTTTTAAATCAGCCAACTGTAGATTCTACCACTCCTCCCAATAAAATCCTGGACTTTTGGCCTAAGCCTAAAAATAGAAAAGAGCCTCACCTGTAAGGATAACTACATTGAGGTCAATTTAGTTAGAATCTGTATTAGTTATTCACTGGCATGGGTTACCAGAGTAAAACTATTACAGTTTCAGTTGAGGAATATTTAGCCAGATCAGTATTATCTAGCTTGTGTGACTGCCAATTGGGCTTTCTGATATAGGTAAGAAGATGCATAATTTTCCTGGTCCTCTATATTGCCCACTCTCCCCCTGACTATAGCATGCCCTACTTTAACTGGGCCAAGTACACAGTCAGTTGTTCATAACAGGGATATATAAATATTTACTTAATAATTTATGAGGGATTGTTTTCACTGCAATACTTATGTTAAGAAAGTGTGTGGGGAAGGGGAGGAGAACCATAATAAAACATTATCAAACTTATGCCTATAGGCACAAAAACCTGATCCCAGTGACATGTAACTGATGAAATTTAGTGTGCTAGTTTGACTTGCATTGGCTATAAAATGGAGTTATTTGCAAGACTAAACATGTTCTGAAAAGCTTAAAGTATTTCACATAATCTTATCTACAAAATAAGTTAAGTTAAATTAAAGAAACAAACTATTACACTTTTTTTCCTTCTAACAGAGAGACAAAGACAAAAAGACACTTGATTTTCTCAAGGTTCTATTACTGCTAAAGGTTCAGCTTTTAACAGACGATTGAAAGCCTACTTGTCTACCACTGTGGTTAAATGCAGCTCTCCCAAGGGGTCAGACTGCACTTTTAAATGAGAGGAAGCTGCATGATGAAGGGAGCTTAGAAATCAGACACAGCAGAGTCCTACTCCTGACTGAGTTAACCAACCTGACTAAATCTTATTTTTTCTCTTCTATAAAACATCACAGGTTTATTCTGTGGATTGAAAGATAATATACAATTGGGGGGACATACTAGGCCAGTAAAGAAGAGTTTATTATTTCCTGTCCAAATCTTTAAAAAAAAAAAAAGATTTATTTAATTTATTTATACATACAAGAACTGAGATGTAGGCCAGAAGTTGGGGGTGTGGTGGGGGGGGTGACAGGATTCACCAGAGACAGAGTACGGAGCAGGACAGGCGGATCAACTGAAATACACTGCTGAGGGGAGCAGCAGGTGAGACAGGAGAGGTCTGCTGTGCCATGTGGGTCACCTCCAGGGCCGGGGATTGAACGTGCACTGAAGCAGCTGCAGCCAGCTTGTAGTGCTGTGTCCTAACCCCGTGTACCACCAGGGAGAGCCTGTCCGCTATCCTAAAACAGTATCATTGAAGGTTTCTCTTAAAGCAAAATTTCCCCCCAGAGACCTAGTAGAGCTGATCTGCTAGGCAGAATGGTGGGATACCGAAATAGATGTAAAGTTTCACAATTAGAACAGTAGGACTGCTGGGCAGGATAAAAGGACTCTAGTACTACCTTACTGAGAAAGCAGTACAGTCCTTTAACCTCAAAACCATGGAACAGACTTCAGCAAGCAGGTGTCTCAGGCAAAACCAGGTAATGTAATTTATCATTATTCTGTTTTGTTAGGAATGATGCCAGTGTCTATTTCATAATACTCCACTCAGTTCACAATGTTTGCTGGTGGGAAATTAAGAGTTCTCCAGCTGACAAGGTGGTCTCTGGTAGTCAAAAGCTGCCTCTGCTTCTGATTCCCTTGACTTTCTAAAGAGCAGTGAATGGAACTGGCCACTACTATGTAAGTTTTAGATATCATGTAAAAGTTCCCCCTTAACAGAAGCCATAGCCAAGCTAAAACACCATCTCCTATAGGAAAATTGATATGTAAGAAAACAAAAAGCTGACTAACTGCTTCACTTCTTAACAGAGGCTTGAGGGGGAGGGAGAATGATTGAGTACAAGCAAGGAAGACTAAAACACTGAGTGAAAGTCAATTGTTATTGTAACTTGGTATCCCTTATTCGAAAATCCAGAAATATCTTTCTAGTCACTTAGTTTACTTAGGTAGAGGAAGATCTGATAAAGTTATGTTCTATTACTAATTTCTGTTATGATCTGAGTCCTAAATAGGTAGTCACAAAACTGTAGTAATTGGTTTCTTCTAGAAAGTAATTCCCATATTACTAATAAGCCAATATATCTCTGAATAACCAAATGCATAATCCCAAAAGATACAGTGTATCCTAAAGGATATACTAGGAGGAAAAAATGAAAGCAGAATATTCCAAAGATTTCTATAATGACCACGAGGGACAATTTAAGAAAGCTTAAAGACTGTACAGTTCTTAAATATCCTTGTTCTTTGATGAAATAAAGCATTCAGCAAGTACACTTTTTTTCTGAGAAAGTTACTGACAAAGTTTTAAGAGAACTTAGTCACTCAAACAAAAAAGTATTATTACAGAATTACTAATTACTGGATATAGGAGGGCATTATCAAAAAGACTAGAACTATCACATTTGAGGTATTCACATACAGGAGAGAAACGAAGTATAGAGTTCTTTTATTCAATATTTCCTACTAATTTCAGTAACATGCCATTTAATTACCTTTCCAAAATAAAGTCTGAAAATACCAAATAAAATGAAATCATACACAGGGCCTCCTTGGTGGTGCAAGGGGTTAAACTCAGCACTATGACACTATGAACAGCCACTGCAGCATGAGTTCCATCCCCAGCCAGGGAGCTGACCCACATGGTGCAGCAGACCTCTCCTGTCTGGTTCACTGCTCCCCTCAGCAGTGCATTTCAGTAGATCTGCCTCTTCTATTCCCTACTAAGTCTTGGGTGAATCCTCTCACCGCCCCCATACTTGTGGCCTGTACTCCAGTTCCTGTATACATAAATGAATGAATAAATCTTTTTAAAAAACTGAAGTCACACACAATAAATTTCTTTGGAAATGTATAAAGCAAAGAAAACAGGGATGCTTCATTCTTTCAACAGGCAAAGTCAAAAGTTTCTTAACAATTATGCATCAGTATAAATAATTTTTTAAATCCTTGGTTTGTCTTGGAAAGGTTTTGTACTTTTATTTGAACGTGAATTAGTCTGGGAATTAGTCCCAGAATATTCTGGGAATTCTTTTCAATCAAGCTAGTGAGAATACACTTGGTTAGTATGAATTTGAGGAGTCTAGAATGTGGTCTACGTTACCTACACTGCTTCACTGCTTGGAATATATCCCAGACCCATCCCTACTGAAAAGTGAACGTGCAGCATTATCCATATCCATCTCCTTTGTATTAATGTCTGTTGAATTTTTGTTTATCATGTAACATACTTCAGTGGGTAGAAATCAAGTATTTTATTTTTAAAAGTTCCCTTCTCCAACTGAAGGCAAGAATTAAGATTATTTTAAAATTGACCATTTTTGGTTCTTATGACATTAAACCACCAAGAACCTAGCAACAGAAAGTAGAAGATAATAAAAGGTCAGAAGAAATCTTACCTACTGACAAACTTAATGAGAAATCTCAAAGGCTAATATTGTAGTTCATATTGAAAGCATCCAGTAACTACAAAGAGGTACACTTATTTTGCAGGAGGTACCTCGTGCCCTGGGTGCACCTCGGGTCTGGGTGTATGTCCCCAATTGGTTCCAGTGCCAGTGGCTCCTCCCACCTGTGGGTGGACAGCATGGGAGCCACTGAGCCTGCCCAGCCAGGCTCACACGCTCTGACCCCATGGTAACTGACTCTCCTCAAGGAAACAGAGTTAGAAAACACACAGGAAACTAAATTACAACTTTATACACAAATATACATACAACATAACTGAGAGGTTAATGGGGGAAAGTTATCCAAGTTAAAATTTAGAACTTAACAACTGCTTAAACTTTTAGGCAATAGTATGATTTCATACAACAAATTTTGTGATAGTGAAATAACAACTGTCACTTGGGTACTAAACACCCAAGGAACCACATTTTGAAAACTGGGGTCACTTCACAATCCTTAAAAGTTCTCACAGCAAGACACTAAAAAGGATCAATGAATTAAAATAAAAAGCAAAGTGAACAAAATTATAGCAGGATGGAAGAAAGATCACCAACTTTTATGAGAATAAAAATTAGAGGTGATATTAAAAGTTAACTGAGAAAAATAATGACAGTCTATTGTGATAAACTGAATGCTAAGGTAAAGTGGTGAAGACTAGGCTGGTAACCACAGTACAATGCAGGCTATGCGAAGGTCTGCAGGTCAGGGACTGCAGATCCAGAAGTAATGGGTCCTATGGCTGAGGGTCCAGAAAATTACCAGTGTTCTGTTTATTCCTTAGGTATAAGGTTCAATGCTAGCTTAGAAGATAGCTTAACTCTTGCAGCCCTGTGATCAAACCAAATTTTCAAATATTTAACAATAATCTTAATGCTCTGAAATTGTTACAGTCCTACCATAGACAAAAATGTCAAATCTCAGTCGGGTCTCAGTCAGGGTTGAGGGATGGGGATGCGAAATTAAAAACAAAACAAAACAAAACAACAACAAAAAAGAGAGCACAGTTCTTGGTGCCCATAAATTAATCCTAAGTGGTAACTTTGCTTAGAAAAATCTCACCCTTTTCATAGATGTATACACTAGGTCTTTTAAAGACTGATTTCCCTTACTGTCCTATTTTACCTATCAAAATCTTCACTCTTCACATAACATGTCAATTTTTATGTCAAGTTTTAACAACCAAAACTGCAGTAGTGGGGTTATCATGATGCCAAGATTCTTCAAACCCATCAACAGGCAGTACTTCAGAAGGTTGTCCCAGGAAATACAAGATCAGCTCCGCAGAGACATTTTTCTATCCACAACCAAGTGGATTTTGTCAATTTGGGAGTAGACAAAATCAAATGGCACAGGATAAAGCACAGGAAGGTGAAAATTGTGTAAATACCCATACACCCTCCACCAAGTCCCTTTTCCCAAAACATTACCTTTGCTATTTCAGCTTTATACTTCCCCCAACTCTCTCCACCCACCCACACACACACACACACACACACACACACACACACGCCCCTACCCTCTTTTTAGTATATTTTCATACAATAGCTTTGTGAAACAAATATTAAATTTCCTCACCCAATGTCCCTCATCTTGCTTTACAGATTCCCTGGTATGCCATTCTTGCAAGCCAGGTTTTCGTAAACAGAAAATGTTTCCTTATCATAACCCTTACTTTCTTTAAAGGGAGTGAGATAATTCCAAAATACTTGGAATGAGAAATTTCCTATATTCTGGCCGCATGAAGTAGGCCACACTTTGTTCTGAAACTTATTTGACGATCCATACAAAAGAAATTCCTAAGCCAAAGATATCTATCTGGCAGAGGGCATTACTCAAATCACAAACTCACCTTCTAGTATCTAAAGTGACCCACACGAGACAGGGCCTCAGTTGATAGGAGAATCGCGGACTGAATGGACATGCTCGGTACAACACAGAGAACAAGAATATATGGACTCTAGGCTGACATGGGGTGATGCAGACACCAATAATGCAGCTCCCCGGGCTTGGAGCATTCCACTATATCTACTCTTTAAAAGAAAAGACATACAATTCTAAGTCTCCGACTTCAGGTACACTTTGCTTAGTCATTACAAAGAGAACGATCCACTTAACACCTATACACCTTCACTATCCACCTCTTATTTGAAGACTTTTATCACTTCGGGAACGCCCCTTAAAAGTAGGAACTGCTGCATCTGTACAGCTGCTGCAATGGTGGCATATTTCCTGCGACACTAGACAGGTAAGTAAATAAAGCAACTGCATTCGCTCTGAGGCAGGGGGAGGGGTCTTCCTACAGTAAAGAGTTTACATAATGCAACAAAAAAACAGTGAGCTCTGCAGACCTGTCAATGGAGATGCAAGACTTGAGCTCCACTCTTTCCACCTTCTCGACACTTTCACCTGCTCTTCTCTCCCCAAGACCCCCAGAAATCACACTTTGTATAACAAACCGCACACGGTCGCCCCATGCTTTCCTATCCACCTTTATTATCAAAATACATAAGCGGAAAAGGCCAAGAAGAAAATCTCCCTAAGCTCCCACTTGTGAGTCCAAAGTATGGAGTAACCAAACGGAGCCGGGGAGTTTTCCCTTCTCGGAAGGGGCAAGAAGAACAAGGCGCTGCCTCACATCTACACCACGCCCAGTAATGCAGTGACAGGCTCTAAAATCTCTACAGCGACTGGGGCAGCCCCTTTTGCGGCCAGGCCCGGCTCGGGCCCCGCGGCCCAGCAGCCACCCTCTCCCCCGGCCTTTCACAAAGGAGAATGGTTCAGTCCAGAGCATCACCCAGCACCTGATCCCTCACGACTCGGGGACCCGCAGGGGCGGGGGAGCCAGGCGGAGGATGAGTTACTAAAACCACTTCTAACAGCACAGCTTTTGCAGACACTCTAGAAGCAGCAGTGCGGGCGGGCGTGTGCCGAATGCCTACCTGAACCAGTCCTGCGGCTTCCTTTCCAACCAGGGCTTCCACTCACCCTTTCGGAGAACAAGGCGCCTTCCGGCGGAGCATGGCCAGCCCTCGCCTCAATCTAGCTTGCTAGTAGTCCATTCTCCTTTGGCTCCGCCCACCTACGCTCCCCCCGCCAATAGAGTGCCGACGTCAGGCCTCTTCCAGCAGGGTAGTGTGAGCGCCATCCAGGAAGTCTCTCCCAGGGTGGGAGGTCCTAAAAGGCTAGGACGGGTACTAGGCAACCACAGATATGCCTGATTGAAAATAAAATCCGGTGGTAGTTTAGCTCGCCCCTGACGGCTCAGTTCACTGGCGTTTAGGCCTCTCGGCATCTTTTTTGACTCCCGCCGTTGGGGGCGCTCTAATCGAAACAGCATTTAGTTACCTGTTTCTGGGAAGCCATCTTGGGTCGGGCTGGTGGTGCCTGGGAACCGGGAGGAAGAAGGAGCATTTAAATAATCTGAAGAACCCTTGTCGGGTTCTTTTGGATTACTTAGGTCCAGCCTCGCATACTCTCCTTTTTACAATCAGAAAGTGCCTCAGTCAGGTTGGAGAAAAACTGTAATAATGCTGAATGTAATTAAAGGCAACCACCATCCCTCTCGCATAGGAGTGACCAAAGAGGCAAAAAACGAATTCTTATTATGACAGTGGGTTACCCTTCATAGGGTTATAGTTTACAGATGCTTCTTTCTTTAAGATATCAGTACATGATCAACGTAGGTTATGTACCTATAGTAGGTGCTTCTAATCCTTGTGCTTGGAAGTAATTGTGCTCATTGACAACAGAGGCAGTTGGAAAGGAACAAGATTTATGATAAAATTTCAATTTAAAAAAATGAGCTAAATTCATCAAGATTCAAACTACCTGTCAGAGCAAATGTCAGACGCCTTGAAGGAAAGCAAAAATGATATAAGAAGGGTCACTAGGGTCTGGTTAGGAACATAGGCGCACGCGAGAGGCTTTCTAATAACCACACTTAAAATGGAGAGAAAATAGTTTTATCCGGGTGAAATTCTCTTGCCCTGAATGAGAAGGGTGTTTCTGTGTTTACTACTCTAAATCTCTATGGCAGTTACAACTTGCTACAATTTGTTTTTTTAATTCGTGAGTGAAGGGAGTGCTTATCATAAAGGAATTTCTCAAAGAATATGTATGTTATATGTGGTAGGAACTTAAATTTGTTTTTTTAATTTGTGAGTGAAGGGAGTGCTTATCATAAAGGAATTTCTCAAAGAATATGTATGTTATATGTGGTAGGAACTTAGAGACCATAAGGAGTCACGCGAGTAAATGCTTCATTTAAAAAGTAGCAAGACTAAGCTAAATACATTTCCCTGTATACTGAACACAATCTAATTGGCCTAATTCTCCCCTATCAAAGGCACTGGTCTTCAAAAGTCAACCAATCCCTTCAATATTTTACAACTATCATTCTTCACACATGGATAAGAGGAGACACTTTTTCTTATAATTCTTCGTGGTGTGAAGATCATCAATGAGCAACACAGTTCCTGAATTTACCCAGCTACTTTTGTTTCTGTGTGTCCCTTAAAATGTGCGAAATATCCAAATTTAAGAGGTTAGGAGTGGCTTGCATAACAGAATTGACTGTGGAATTTAGTATTAAAAAGATACACTCCACAATAACAAATTGGTGTCCTTTAATGACTCTGAAAGCAGCAGCTCCATGTAGAATGCTATCTTTGATCAATGCTTCCCAATCATTAAAGATATTTTTCTGATTAGTAAAGAAAAACTTCTGCACAATAACTATAAAGTTATATTTACTTCAGTTTTATCCCTGAGGTGAGAAGGCAACCCCCAAACTCAACTGCCTCAATCCTTTTTGGAGGTAGGATTTTAACAAGCAAAACAAAAGGCATGATCAAAAGCAATACCCCAAATGTCTTCCACCTTCAGTGGTGCAGTGTTATCTTTCTGTAATCACTAGGGGAAGAATCCAGTATAAAATGAATGTATCCAAAGAAGGCCTATTCTGATACTTTTGATATAATTCCCTAGAAAGAGTATCTACTTATGTTTGCTACAATCAAAAATGACACATGAATTATGAGCAGCCTGGATACATGCACATATTTAATAATGAAACAGTTCATCAACAACAACAACAAAAAAGAAAAATTCGTAAGATTTCAGTGCAGTAGAAGAGAATGGACGTCAAAGCAAAAAAGATACAACAACTGACCCAAAAGATAGCATGAGGAATAAAAAAAAGCAGACTTGGCTAGAATAGTATTATATGCTGCTGAAAAGAAGAATGGCTGGAGGACCATATATTTGATAGCTTGGAAACAGACAAACTTACTATATGCTGCATGGAATGAAGGCAAAGTGCCAGGGAAAGGAGAGAGAGGTGAGGGAAGCAGCAATACAGAATCCAGGCTAAGCAGACGGGAAGAATGGGATAGAATTACAAAGAGATGACACTAAGGCCTTTTGTTTCCTCTGAAGTCTCAGATAAACCTGTTCCAAGTCTTTAAGTGTGTCAGTCAAAGTCAATGATCACATAATGAATTGCACTAGGCACCGTGAAGGAACCGTACAGGGAATGTTTTACAAAAAGTAAAGGGATAATATGGCTCCTGCTCTCACTGAGCTTAGCTTACAACCTATATGAGACAGGTCCCACACATAAAACAACTACAAAACATATTTACAGAATAACATAAATACAAGTAAATATACATATGAATAAACAACATTTGAAAGCTAAGGTTTACTAAAGTTTACTGTGTCAGTAAACGTCTAGAAGTTGAGTTCAAAGAAGGCTCTCTGAAACACAAATTTTGGATTTTGAGTATAATGGTGGCATAGACGGGGGCATGAGCAAAGGTAGTGAGGTGGGAGTAAATACGCCATGTCCAGAAAGCAGATTAGCTTGATTAGAAAGTCTAAATATGTTTAGTTAAAGTCTATTTGACTTAGTTAATAATGTAATTGTATTTTTGCAGAAAAGACACTCAAATTTGTCTGGTCCCTAAAATAAAACAAGCAAGCAAGGAAAGACTGTTTTCTTTAAGTAATGAGAATAAGTAGCCATATTTCAGGAGAAACTGTGTGGCTCTCAAAAGTTGTGTAGTTACTCTAAGATAGAGAGAAGCTAGTAATAGGATGGTAGAGAAGTATTTAGCCTCGTTGAGAAGTTCAAGTAGAAGGAACGAGCTTCTGCAAGATCTCTTATAAAGTGGCAAGTGGTCTCCAAAGACAGGTTAAGTGAAATAACTCAATGAAATTTCTAAGCAGAGGATCTCTGGCTCATAAGCTATCTAGATCTCCATAACTTTTAGTGCCCAAGCAGATTGTCTGAGATCCTATTACTAATTTTACTTTGTGGGGCACACATTATGTAGGCTCATAAAACAATGCATTTACTTTTGGACTACCATGACAATCAGTTTGATGCTAATATTGTAGAAATTAAAACAGAAGAAGAATAAGAAAAGTTCTAGCTATAGGGAATGCTCACATCCCTGAAGAAGGAAAGGTCAGCAAGGAACCAAATCTCCCCTGGTCTTTTTATGTAGAAAGGCAAAATATCACACTTTGATAAAGGCTTTTCTCAGCCAAAGCAAATTAGACCTCTTTCTTTAAGCCTATTGTTCTGAAGCTGTTCCAGAAAGAAAAAAAGAGATCAGGCCAGATGTTCAGCAGCAGCCAGAGTTGGACCCTATGTCACCAGAGTTCCGCTGGGAGGAGCTGGATCCCACCGATGTTGAAATACACTGTTGGGGACCAATCTTGATGCCATTTGCCTGCAAAAGAAGAGGCAATAGTTCCCTCTCAGTTCTAAATGCTGATGTGGAAGAACAGAGCAGGAGTAAAGGAGAAATCATGATTTACATTTTCAGATACCACCTTGACAGGTAATCGTGAGCCCTGTTTACAGGACTGCTGTGAAACGATAGTCCAGGGCTATAAGGATGTGATGACCAGCTGTGGCATAAGGATTACAGGTGACTACAGTGGCCTTTGTGTCCACTTTAAGGTGACTATTTTAAGTTTTGTAGTGACATGCAGAGTCAGGATGTGATTAAGAGTAGAAGAAGGCAAAGAGTAGATTTAACACAAAATTCTGTTGGGTTTTGTCTTGAATTTTGGCTTACAGAAATAACCCTGCTGAAAAATTAAGAATCACACCTCCCCAATGCTCTGAAATAATAAAAAACAGGATGAGAAGAAAATCTTCCACACCGTATAAGCCTTTTAGATCCCTGATTAATAATCGCTTTAAGAGTCTGGGTCTCAGACTTATAGAAAAACAGAATGTGATGACAATTTTCTATCTAGTTACATAAAAAACCAAGTTGAACTGGCATAGCTTCAAATAGTGTGATTTTGGATAGCAATGCTCATGTTCTAGGCAGCTTCCTGTTCTGATTAAGACAAGACAAAGATAATTGATAGCCCCCCCATCTTCCCCAAATACACATTTTCTCACCTCATTGTGGATATCAAATAAGCCCTGCTGGATCTTCCTATATATTTCTTTGGCTGTGTTAATGAAGGCCTAAAGAAAACACAAATTGTATTATTAGGCTCAGGTTTAGGTAGAAAAATGAGGATAACAGAATATAAATATTCCTACTTGGATTTCTAAGATAAATTAAGAATTATTGGAGATGGCAGAAAAATACAGAAGGCTCCTCAAAGTTTTTATAAAAACCATTGAGAGTAGTTTCAAAGGAAAAAAAAAAAGAGACTATATGGCAGTTTAGTACTGACCTAAAATGTTCCTAGCATTCTCTACAAATAAAACAAACATGCTCTCTTTGCCATCAGTCAATACCAATTTTGGGAATGACTAGAGTAGAACCCATTACATCCTCCAATAAAGTGATTAATGAGTAACAGAAGTCTCTAATCCACACTTACAATTAATGTTATCCAGAGCAAAAGGAAAACCTTAGAAATCAAGGTGAAAGAGAATTCCTTTCAAGAGAGACATACGGTCACCATGACTACAAGCATTCTTTCCTTACCCATGCTTTACAGGAAGAGAATGCTGAATAAAAGGACATAGCCATAGTGTAGTCTAGAAAGAGTTTTTCCTATTTTTTCCCAAATATTACCTCTTCAACATTGCAGGCTGTTTTGGCTGAAGTTTCCATGAATATAAGTCCATGTTCCCGAGCAAAGGCCTCTCCTTCTTCTCTCCTCACATCCCTGCGGGACTCTAAGTCACTGCAAGAGATTAATTGGGGAGTAGGGAGGAAACTTAAAAAAGATGGAAGTAAAAGAAGCAACTCTCATTCTAAAAGAACCCCATAGCTGTTTCAAGTGCAAGTTAAGCCATAAGGAATGTAGCCCCGGCATGATACTCTAGTACAGGGTTACTGATTTCTTGCAAAATGCTCTTCAGAATCATGACAGCTGCTGCATGGTGGAGGATCAAGCCTTACTCTATTAGAGAAAAAGGTTTACAAAAGGGTAGGCAAGCCCAATTACTCAAAGCTTATGCTCTAGACTGCTTATCTGAATGAGATCCAGTGAGAATGCAGATAAGAGGAAAGGAAATGTCCAGTGGTTATAAAGTAGAAAAGTCAGAGATGCCCCATCCCGTAGTGATGAGTGCATCTTCCTCTTTTACTGAAATCAGCCCATAAGAAGAGAATTAACTCGGAATAAGAACACAGTTGCCTCAACGCTCATGTTTTTATTAACCTGTATAGTAGTAGTGTACTACCAAGGAAATAAAGAATTCAGAGAAAATTATATGGAGGGGAAAAAGCCAACGTCTAAGAAAGGGAATGAAGTGGCATTGAAAGACATTATGAAAGATGGATTTAAAACCTGCAGAAAAAAGGTAAGGGTGGTCTCTGAGTTTCAGTTTTCAAATTAGAAGTTTTTGTTTGGAAGGTTTTCAGTTTTTCAACTCTGGGGGAAAAAATTAAGAGTAACTCCATCCCTGGCATAGTGGGTTAAAGTACAGCACTAAGAAGCTAAAGTCACTTAAGCATGAGTTCGAATCCCACCCGCACCAGAGGTGATCATTTGGCGCAGCAGATCTCTCCTGACCACCCGCTGCTCCACTCAGTAGTGTACTTCATCATTCTGTCTGTTCTGCTCTCCACTCTGTCTCCGGTGAATCCTCTCACTGCTCCTGCACCTCTGGCCTGTACGCCAGCTCTGGATGCATAAATAAATCAATCTTTTTAAAAATAAGTAAATTTTTAAAAAGAACAACAAATCTACAATTTGTCTAATTTTTATTCATCGGCTGTGTGAAGACCAGAGAGAAACTATCTATTTAAAAGTCAACTCTCTTGGGCCCTCCCTGGTGGCGCAGCTGGTTAAAGCACAGCACAAAGAAGCTTAAGCCACTTCTACATGAGTTCGATCCCCACCTGCCCCGGAGGTGACCACATGGCACAGCAGACCTCTCCTGACCCGCCCGCTGCTCCCCTCAGCAGTGTACTTTGTCTATCTGCCTGTTCTGCTCCCCACTCTCTCTGGTGAATCCTCTCACCCTCTGCATCTCTAGCCTGTACCCCAGTTCTGTACAAATAAATAAATAAATCAAAAAAAAATTTCAACTCCTAAATGTGTACCTCTAGCCCAGATGCTCTTCTAAGCTCCAGATCTCTTTGTCCATTTGCCTATTGTTCATTTTCACTCTAATATATAAAAAGCAACTCAAACTTAGATCAAAATGGAACATGATTACTTTCCCACTAACCTACTTCTGCCTAAGGCTTCCACATCTCAGTAAATGGCTCAATGCAAAAACTATTATTACCATTTCCACTTTCATTTCAAATGCTCAATCCATCCCAAAATGAGGCATTCACGAAATGTACCCTAAAATGAATGTTTCCTCTCTCTCCTAGTCCACGCCACTATTACCTAGACTATTGCAACTGAACTTCCATTTCAACTCTTGCTTCCCTCCAATATAACCTTTTAAATTTTGATCAAATTTTTCTACTTAAAACTCCCAAATGCTTCCCACTGTGTTTAGAAAAAAATACAAATTACTTAAAAAAAAAAGATTTTTTTTTTTACTTAGGCATACAAGAACTGGGGTACAGGCCAGAGGTGTAGGGGTGAGAAGATTCACCAGAGACGGAGTGGGGAGCAGAACAGGCAGATGTACTAAAATACACTACTAAAGGGAGCAGTGGGTGGGACAGGAGAGGTCCGCTGTGCCATGTGGGTCACCTCTCTGGCTGGGGACTGAACTCATGCTGCAGTGGCTGACAATATCTTGATAGTGCTGAAACTTCAACCTCTGGGCCACCAGGGAGGCCCTATTTGCATATATTGTTAAAGTTGAGTTTTGGACAGTTGGTTGTACTCAAAGGCAAGTAATGCACAAAAAATCAGTGTGAACCAAGAAATGATAGTGTCAGTGCTAATCTTGATTCCAACCTTTGAGAAGCTGTGTAGTACCCAACAGGCCCACATAGATCATTAATAAATAATTTTGGCTATTTAAAGATGAAGTCTGAAAAACTCTCATGTTTTTCTTTTATTTTTTTCTCTCTAAAACCTTTTGCTTTTTGTCAGTCATTTACATACGTATATGTTACGTATGTATGGGGTTACATTTCTATGCCACTCTATGTGTTCATGCTTTATACATTCTCCACCACACCTCTCAATGCCTGGCTTGTTTTCTTCCCTCCACTCCTCTCTCCCCTACTCCATCTGGTAACCAGTCATTCTTCCCCAGAGTCTGAGAACCGTTTTTTCTTATGCATTGCCAATTTATTATTTTCTTTTGACTTAAGGGTGCCATAGAAAATTTACTGAGACTTGAACTCCCTGGTGGCACAGAGGTTAAGTTTCAGTGCTATCAAGCAGCACAAGTTCGATCCCCAGCCAAGGGAGGTGACCCACATGCACATCAGACCTCTCCTCGTTTGTCTGCTGCTCCCCTCAGCAGTGTATTTCAGAAGATCTGCTGGTTCTGCTCCCCACTCTGTCTCTGGTAAATCCTCTTAACCCCTGCACCTCTGGCCTACACCCAGTTCTTGTATGCATACGTTAATAAAATAAATCTTTAAAAAAAAAAAAAGAATGAAAATTTACTGAGACTAAGTGTGGTGAGGAAATGGAGAAATTGGCTGGTAAGAATGTAAAATGGTGCAGCCTATGGAAAACAGTACCTCAAAAAATCAAACACAATTATAAGACGCAGCAACTCCACATCTGAGTACATAACCAGAAGAACTGAAAGCAGGGACCTGAACAGCCATTTGTATACGCATATTAATAGCAGCATTAGGCCCTCCCTGATGGCGCAGCGGGTGAAAGCACACTACTAAGGAGCTAAAGCCACTTCCACATGAGTTTGATTCCGCCTGCCCCGGAGGTGACCACATGGC
>NW_004567146.1:2336983-2347160 GCF_000260355.1 Condylura cristata | reverse complement strand
CCTGAGCCTCTGGCCTGTACCCAGTTCTGTATGCATAAATAAATAAATATTTATAAAAAAGAAGGAAATCCTGACACATGCTACAATAGGGATGACCCTCGAAGCTATTAGGTTAAATAAGTCAGTCACAAAAGGACAACTATTATATGATTCTGCTAATACCAGATACCTAGAGTAGTCAAATTCATAGAGTTAGAAAACAGATGGCCAGTGGGAAGTGTGCACTGGATTGTGGTGATGACACACGGGCAAATTGGTGATGGGAAGCCGATGGGAATTACAACTGATATGAAAAAAATGCATGAAATGAAGAACAATGTAAAAAAATAAAAAATATAATTAAAAAAATGAAAAAGAAAACAGATGGCTGTTGCTAGGGCCTGGTGGGCTGGGGAGTGCGGGATTAGTATTTAACTGAAACAGTTTCAGTAGGAGTAGATGAAAAAATTCTGGGAATGGAGAGTGGAGATGGATGCAGAACAGTTTGAATGTACTTAATGCCACAGAACTATACACTTGAAAATGGTTTAAATGGCAAATTTTATCATTTATATTTGATCCCAATTATTGAAAAACAATTCTTTTACTGAGACCCTGAGAGCACCATAAACTAAAAAAGCTTGGGAACCAAATGTGCCAGTGTCCACAGAGTACCTCCATGATTCCTGGTTCTTATTATTTACACAAATAAAAATGTACCTCTTATTCCCAATCAGCATGATAACCATGTTGGAGCTCGAGTGTTGCCGGGCATCCTCTAACCAGGAGGTCAGGTGGTTGAAAGTTTCACGTCTAAGCACAAAAGTTTAGAGAGCAGGTCAGGGGCCCCATTTCAAAATGCTAAAGCAAGTCCAAATGCACGATACAGGGATAAATGACATGTATAAAGAAAAATTCTGAAAAGGCCACTTTTATTTAGCATTCTTACCAGAATCAGTACGTAGAAAACAAAAAGATTTCAAGAACATAGGAAAAGCCTCCCTCCCACAACCACATCCGACTCACCTGGTAATGTCATACACCAGCAGGGCCCCAGCAGCGCCCCTGTAGTAGGAACGGGTGATAGAACGGAAGGATTCTTGCCCAGCCTTTCCCACCAACATAGCAACAAAAAATCCCAACAAAACCAGGTTATTTCCAGAGAACCGACTTGATCACATACCACTCTAAAACAAAGGCCTTAATTTCAGACAAAAATTTCTATTGAAAAAAGAAAAGTAGGTAAGGAGACTTGACCACCAGGAAGAAACCCAAGTGGAAAACCATTATTTTTTGGTGGGAGTGTAAGGGATAATTAGGGTCGGTCAAGTCTTCCAGTGAGATAGTCCCTCAAATTACTAAGTGTTTAATTTAACATCACTGACTCCAGTCCTGGAGCACCCCACCATACAAGTAGCACGTCACCATGCCAGTGAGAATCAAACATTCCCATATATTCTCCCAACATCCTCTAGAGATAATCATTGGAAATATGACTGGAAATTCTAAATTTCTCTCCCAAACATATCACAGTCACTATTCTTTTCTGTTCCTTTTCCTTTATCTAGAAAAGGGAAATTACCTTAGATGCTAGCACCCTATCTCATGGAAGCTTTATTTCAATGGAGCAATGTAGAAAATTAGTCAGATACTGATCGTCAGTGTTCTACTGACAGTGGCAGGACTACCAACAAGCCCCTTCCTGGAGTCTTATGATGGCAAATAAAACTAAGGAACAGGGCCCTCCCTGGTGGCGCAGCAGGATAAAGCACAGCAGTAAGAAGCTAAAGCCACTTCCGCATAAGTTCGATTCCCACCTGCCCCGGAGGTGACCACATGGTGCGACAGACCTCTCCTGATCCACCCGCTGCTCCTCTCAGCAGTGTACTTTGTTGATCTGCCTGTTCTGTTTCCCCTCTCTGTCTCTGGTGAATCCTCTTGCTGCCCCTGCACCTCTGGCCTGTACCCCAGTTCTGTATGCATAAGTAAATAAATCTTTAAAAAAAAAAAAAAAAACCTAAGGAACAGCAAAAATAGTTTGGGTCAAGGACGGTATTTTCCTTTATAAATCCAACTGTTCTCACTCTAATCTCATTTCCAATTGGAGCTAAGATATTAAATTGTAGTTATAACTACATTGGTTATTAATGTCCCCACACACTGGGTATGTTTGCTTTCATTTTTGGCTTGTTTTTGTTTTTCCTTCAGGAAGCAAACATTTCATTTAACAAACATGAATATTCTAAGCATTGGCTCTATCCCTATTAGGGAACTTTCCACATTTTTTTAAATTCTCTATCCCGGTATCTATGAATAAATGTCGAAAAGGAAGATCACTGTTAACATTTTCAGGTGGGAAAATTAAGACATAGACATGGCCTATACCCAGCTCTTCTACACAAAAATAACAACAACAAAAAACTCCTTCATGTATATCCCTGAACATTTTCATGTAGGATGGCTCTGGGGATGAGTGAGGGTCAACAAAGTAGAAAGCTACAGTGAGTAAACAAAGAGATGGGGATCAGAACTCATGAGAGGGATGATCAGCTTTACCCAGAGAGTAGTAGACAAGATAGACACTACATTATAGACAGGAATTTCAAAATATATAAAAATCCCAGTATCCTGAGATCTATATGGTTCAACAAAGATTAGTCTGAACTCAAAATAATTTTTAAAAGAGAGCAGAAAGGAACTAAGCTGGATGTTGTCAATAGAGCAGTAGCTCTTAACTTTGTTAGTTCATGATCCATCCATGACTCATTACCATCTAAGGTAAAAAAGCAGGCCAACACTTAGATATTCTTATAACAATGACCATACCACTGATGGACAGCTATTAGGTTTCCTGCTATCAAAACATCCATTTTTGGAAACAGTGGAGGTGTAAGTTAAAGAGGCAGAATCTATAATAATATTAATCTTGACACCTACATAGCGCTTTATTCTGTATCACCTTTCAGGATGTGTCCTGTGGCTTTGAGGGGGTCAAATCTCCCTTGTGAGAAATAAAAAAAACAGGGAATAATAAAAGGAGATGTGGTGTCACTCATATGTGGAATCTAGGGAAACCAAGCAAAAGATCAAGAAAAAGTCAAAACTAGCAAGCCCACAGAACTGAGACGTACAGCAAAGGAATGGACAAGAGGGAGAACAAAACAGAGGAGGGCAAAACACAAGGGAATGTCCTGATGGCTTATGGGTGGTAAGGTGGCAGGAGAACTATGGGGATTACAATGAGGAGGAAAAGGTTAATTAATAAAAACAAAATAAATAAAAAGAGCGCTGTAATACCTACTTGGGTTGACAGTGACAAAGAACCATAGGCCCCAACAATAAAATAAGGGATTAAGTGAGAGTCCTTTAAGAAATATATTCTTTTTTTTTTTTTTTTAAGATTTATTTATTTATGCATACAGAGCTGGGTTACTAGCCAGGGGTGCAGGAGCAATGAGAGGATTCACCAGAGACAGAATGGGGAGCAGAACAGGCTGACTGATGAAGTACACTGCTGAGGGGAGTAGTGGGTGGGTCAGGAGAGGTCTGCCACACCATATGGGTCACCTCCAGGGCAGGTGGGGATCGAACTCATGCTGAAGTGGCTTTAGCTTCTTAGTGCTGTGCTTTAACCCACTGCGTCACCATGGAGGGCCCCAAGAAATATATTCTTAACTTTGGCAGTAGGCATCGAATAATACCTTTTAGGCTTTATAGAGAGAAGCTGATCAAATGAAGCAAGTTTGAAGTTTTAGATGAGAAGTGATGTGAAAGTGATTTACGTTCACATTGTAATATGGTGACATGCAATATCTGATCAGAAGGGCAAATGGTTATTCAAGTGCTTGGAAATACAACCAACAAATAATATACACGAGAATACTGTGCTTATAAAGAGCATCTGATCAATTAGTGCATCTAAAAGTGGCAATCACCATGGGGTTTCACCAGAAAAGGACTTGATGTAAAAAGGCCCTAGAGCAGCAAGTAACTACTTTCAAAATAGACACTTACATGTGTTTGGGGAGGAAGGGAAAAGGAGAAAAAGGAAAAAAATCATGTGTAAACCACTTTTAGATATACGAGTTTCACTTCTCCATTCTGAGAATAAACAGAATCTAATAAGAAGCAAAAACAGAAGATTTTAGGTGAATATTAGCAATAAGTTGCTAGCTCCCTTTAACTCAGAATAAAGGCTAGAATAATGTATTCCTTAGAGAAAAGAAAAGAAAAATGAAGTGAGATACTGTGTATGAGGGCAATTTACCAGGATGAAACAAAATTGCACTGTCAGATTAAATTTCCATTTCTGGACAGTTATTCGACAGAAATTCACAAGCATTGACCTAAAGATGTATTAAATAAAAATATTCAATGAAATGTTACCATGGTAAAAAACTCTAAACTACATTTCCCTAAAGGAGAATAAGTAAATAAATATTGTATAAACAGTCTATGGTCCTGTCTAGTGGTTAAAGAGATGATACATGTAAGTCTCCAAAACAAACCCTTAAATAAAAAGTCCAAGCCACAGAAGAACAATGTAAAATATATATGAGCTAAATTTAAATTATTAAATAAAAACCCAAGTCACACTGCTCGGTCTACTATGACACAATTCTATACTGTAAAAAAAAAAAACAAAACCACTATAATATATATTTGTAAATGTTTACATTTATGTATCTAAACGCAGAGAAAATGTCTGCAAGTATTAATATTGTTTTATTATGGTAAAGCAGAAACTAAGACTGGAGAAAGGAGATATTTATATGTACACAAGCGCCACTTACTTTTTACTTTATACACTTTGATTTTCTGCTTGTATTTTCATTAGAACAAACTCATATTACCTTGAGAATTTAAATTAAAAACTAAAAGAATTTGTAACTGAGGCAAATGCAAGTGAAAGCTTCCCTGTAGCTTTAATTGTATTCCTTCCCTACTCTCATCAACATTAGTCCAATCCTCAATTCTTGTTTCCCTGAATTAGCCTTAACTATTATATTTGCATCATGATCAGGGACTAAATTATTTTTTCCTCTCTCACCGTATCCCAGATTTGCAGTTTGATTTGTTTTCCATCAATGTTGACCATGCGAGCCCCAAACTCCACACCTGTCAGTGAAGACCGAGAGAGAAAGAACATGATACTCATGAACAATAGCTATGTTGAATGAGAAGTTCTTACTTTTCCTTAGGCTACTAATTTGACTCATTCTTTGTCTTCTCTCAGTGCTACTAAGTTCTTTGCTGCTGCCTACTAGCTCTACTTAACTGTATATTCTTAGAATTTCATTTTCCTTCTAGAATTAACAACTGTGTCCTAGGTGATAATGACTTCAGGAATGTAACCAAAAGGCAAATATGAGGATAAAACTAATTAAGAGTCAAACAGAAAAGGTGAATACATTTTTAGCAATGTTAGTTAATGCACAAATTTGATTAGATAGCATTCAATTTTGTTAGTTTTTAAATACATCTAAAATTTTTGAAACTATTTCTTAACAATTTTCTTAGTCCATAGTCAATATGGACAATATTCCTTTCTTTTACAAGTCTAGAGCTCTTGTTTGAGAAAAGAACCTACCTAAGAAACAGATTCTCAAGAATGATACACTTCAGATCTCCAATAATGCCCAGAACTCGCTGGGAAATAGCCTCCCTCATAGAAGTATGGAAGCCAGTACTTTTAACAAAGGTTTTAGTTTACTTGGTATTCATCTTCGTTCAAGGCAATGTCAGACCAAAACTTAAAAATTGAAGATCATTTACATTAAAAATATTTTATTGTAAATCAGACAATTTGGCCTATTTCCCATTTTTATAATATTTTATTCATACTATGGGGAATTCTGATTTACAAATAAGAAAGAGCACTAACCTAGCTTCCACTAAAGAGGTGATCTGCGCCCATAAAGTGGGCCCAAGCACAACATGTTTGGAATATCCCTCTCAACACTACAGCACTGCAATGAATAAGAAAAATATAAAATTATTTCTTACAACTCTAGACTGCCTCATCAAAAATAGTGATAGCCACTGAAAAAAGTCACTAATTTATTCTTCTTTCTGGACAACAGGAATGGAATTCCAGCGGGGAAGAATTTTAAAAAACTTCATCTCTTTTTATGCAACTTCATCTAGTTATCATTCAAAACTTTTATTTTGCACACATTTTCTACCTACCTGAAACTGTTTATCTTGGTACAGAAAACTGAAGTAAGAAAAAAGACAGCCTATATTAGACTCTGGTGAAAACAATCGTTTCATTCCTCATCTTTAAAGGCTTGGCATTTGCTCCCTTTACCTTCAGGTATTTTAAAACTTGGTATCTAACTTATTCTCTAGCTTCACTTCTCGCTGCTATTCACTTCAAACTCCTTGCTCCAGTCACGTTAAGTTGCTTTCTAAAGGTGGCCTGACTCCTACCATTGCTGAGCCTATGCTTTTGTTATTCCCTCTTGCCCTTTTCCCTCATTTCTAGAACCACTTTGTCTGTGGTTTTTGACAGCTACTGAAAAAAGCCACTACTATTTTTTTTCTTTCTGGACAACAGGAATGGAATTCCAATGAGAAAGAATTAAAAAAACAAAACAAAAAACAAAAAACCTTATCTCTGTTTATGCAATTTCATCTAGTTATCATTCAAAACCTACTCATTCTTCAATTTTCAGCATTTTCTGATAAAGATAGCAGCCTCAGCTCTCCTTCTGCAATAGGAATTTACTTCCAGGGTCCACACATAGTCCTAAGTATCTGTCCCTACCTTAGAAGACAGTAAGCTACTTAGGACAAGCACAATATATACTTGTTAAGCACTATATATTTTTTTACCTCTATTACAGTCTGGTATTCACTTAATATTCATTTACCAATAACATTTCCTGTTAATGTTGTCCTTTTACTCATGTCTAATCCCACTAAAAATCTGGCCCTGAGAAAGTACTTTGGGAGAAGTAATACTCTCAATTTTCAATAAAATGGGACTTGAAAGTGGTCATATGTTAAAGAATAGGAGCTAGGGATTTTATTCAGAAACTATCTGCAAGGAAAGATTAGTTTTTTTACATACTCATTATTTGGGCTGGGGTGATACTGATTATAGAGAAGAGGCCAGCATGACATTCTTTATGACAAATGTGTGGGACATGTTTATACATTCCAGGATAACCACTGTGTTTTTGGAACTAATACTCTTTTCATTAAAAGGAAAGTATTCTTTTCATTCGAAAGCGGGAATGACTCTTCAGTTTGCTTCCTCTCCAACACACACAAAAATTCATTTATGTGTGTGATGGCTTTGAAAACACATATGAGGTTAGCATTAAGTCACCGCAAAGTTCAGCGAGTTTTTGAAAAATTACTTATGCTGTCATGAGGGTTTTCATAAACATAGAAATGTCATTTGGAGTTTAAAAAATTAATTCACGGCGACTAATATATAGACCATGCTCATCTCTTAAATTACCTTTCAGTTATCAACTCCCGTTATATTTCTCTCCATGTATAGCATTTGACTAGTCATACTTCACTTAATATACTTTCGGACTAGATTAAAAGGAGGGAGAAGTAACTTTTTACTTCGCACTGAAGGATTCTAAATTTCCATTATAACTAATCGGGTTTTATTATCTATTCAGTAAGAAGCAAATGCACTTACCGATTGTGAGGTCGTGGACAGGCTGGAACCGCTTGTCTGTAAACTGCAGAAGGAGACATGACTTCCCCACACCTGAAAGAGGGTAAGATTCTAGGAATCACACCGCCTAGGAACAGCCTCCAGTACTGGCGTCGGGATTAGGGAAAGGGAACCCCGAGCCCCGCCCCCGGCCGCCCCGCCCCCGATCGTTCTTCACAAAATCGCCCAGCCCACAAACAGAGCCCCGCCCCCACGGCCCGATTTGGGAACTTCGGTTCTCTGCTCCAGCAATGATGGCAATCGCGGCGGGTTACCTGTGTCCCCGATGATGATGTACTTGAAGAGATAAGCATAAGTCATGGTCCCGTTTCCTCTGGACTCCGAGTCCGCCCGACTTCACTTACCTCCCGCCCCTCTAGCCACTCAAACTACCGATCTCCGTCCCCTCTAGCCCAGTTCAAGTCTCTATTGCTTTCCCAAGAAATCCTCTCTTGATCCGAGCCACAGTAATATGCTGACACCGCCTTCCGGGACGCCTCTAACAAATGTCCATGCCATTATACCACCAAACTCCAGGGGGCGATAACTAGCTTTTCCGTCCGTTCGCCCTTCGCGTTCTGACTCGCAACAGCCCAAACAACTCTTTCCAATCAGCGGAAAGCGACGCGGTCCTTGCGGAAGTGACGGTAGTTCCGAGTCCTTCTGGGGCTGTGGGAGAGATGAGGAGGCTGAGGCTGGGGTAGCCGTTGTGCGAAGATGGAGGTACGAACCTGAGAGCTTAGAGGGCTGGCGAGAGAACGCGGCGGACGTTGTTGAAGCGGAGACGGGAGACCGGGAGGAGAGGCGGCTAACCGGGGGGGTTGAAGGGAGGGCGGTGCTGGGTTCTGAAAACATTTTGTCAGAATGTTGGTGGTCAGAAGCGGTCGCTCTAACTCCCTACTCCCCCCGAAACTTATTCCACGGCTTTCTTTTGGTTTCCAGTTTCCCGGAGGAAATGACAATTACCTGACGATCACGGGACCCTCTCACCCCTTCCTGTCAGGGGCCGAGGTGAGCTGGAGCTGCCCACGCAGTGTGGGAAGAGCGTGAAGCTGCAGTGGGTCGGGTGGTGGGGACGTGAGCTCGCACGCCGGGGACCGGGCACTAGGGTCGCTGTGGTGTTTACCGGAAAGTGACTGCCACTTCTGGAGCCCTTGAGGACTATAAGGAAGGCGCAGGAAGTTACTGTCAGTAGAAAAGCAGGATATTGGAGCTAATCTGTTCAAGGGTACTGTATCGAAAGAGTGAAATTGTCTCCTTTACTTGCGTGGAAATAATGCAACAATCGGAGTATCGCAGCCGAAAGGAAATGTTTTAGCCAAAAAGTTGGGGTGAGAGGAGGACTCTACTGGGATTTGACTGGGTTATTGAAGCGGTTGTTTCATTTAAATTTCCTACAGCGATTAAGAAAGGTTTGTACTTAGTTTACATACCTGGTATTAACTTGTTTTGCTGTTGAAAGGCAATAAATGCCAGAGAACTTGAAGGGAGTAGAACAGAACACGTGTTTCTCTTTACCAGTGACTCAGAGTATGGGCAGGTTACCTCACATTTGTATGTCACAGTTTTCCCAGCTGTTAAATGGCTTAAAAATAGTTTATGATGATGTGGAGGAGAAGTAATGGCTATGGTGGAGTCCTTTAGTATTCACGGGGAAATTTTTGGTTGAAATGTCATACACTAGGTATCACTTGATTTTTGGTCAAGAGAACTTTATTTTTTGGTATCCTCATGAATGGTGTGGATCAAGTGAGCAGCAGATTTAGAAGTGACTTTGCTTTGCAGTTTCATTGACTGCTTTTCCTAAGCGATATACCCATGGTTTAATTTCATAGTTTGGAGTGTTGTAAATCTCAGGTTAGCCTTTATCTACATGAAATTTACCAATTTCTTCTGAATTAGTCTCCACAGTTTAAGTTTATTTAGAATGCTATAAATTTTATACAGGCCTCAGGCACGTGCAAGTGCATTTCAAATTTAGATACAAATAGCCTTTAAATTTATCCCCTATTCTTAACATTCTACTCCTTTTATGAACTTGAACAATCGAGAAGCAGTAACTACGTAAGAAGTTACTCCTTTTATTTTAAGAAACTATCCAGGTTTCAGCCTCTCCTTTCTTTTCATGACTTTAAGATATGTTTAAAAAAATGTTTTGACATGAAGCTCATTATAACTAAATTTTAGGCTCAATTTCAAAATCTTCCTTTAGTCTAAGGTTCTGTCATCATTGACAGTTTTTTTCCTCATTACTACTTAATTTTTCCTTCCCCTCTAGTTTTGTTTGGTTTTCAAATCTTTATTTTTTTTTTAAAGATTTATTTATTTATGCATACAGAACTGGGGTACAGGCCAGTGGCTCAGGGTCCGCGAGAGGCTTCACCAGAGACAGAGTGGGGAGCAGAACAGGCAGATCTACGAAGTACACTGCTGAGGGGATCAGCGGGCGGGTCAGGAGAGGTCTGCCGCGCCATGTGGTCTCCTCCGGGGCAGGCGGGAATCGAACTCATGTGGAAG
>NW_004567146.1:2321066-2336883 GCF_000260355.1 Condylura cristata | reverse complement strand
CCACCAGGGAGGACCTAAATCTTTATTTTAATTGGTATGTGGCTTTTGTGTGTCTGGTAAAGATAATAGTTAAAATTTTTTACCTGTAAAAGACTTTTGAGGTTTTTTACAGAAAGTAATAGATGTCCACACTTGTACTAACCATTAAAATTGGAAAAATTGGACTTCTTTGAAATCAGAAACTGCTTGTCATCAAAAGATATTAAGAATAAGGCACTCCGCAATTGAAGATGGATAGATATATATACATATATGTACATATGTTTATATATGACTCATTCATTTTTTATCAAATACTACAGAATATTTTAAAATGGATAAAAGCAGTGAACAAACATCTCACAAAAGAGAAAGTAGGAATAACCATTAGGCATATGAAAAAGTGTCTCCCCACTCTGTCTCTGGTGAATCTTCTCACCCTGGCATCTCTGGCCTGCACCCCAGCTCTTGTATGCATAAATAAATAAATGTTTTTTGAAAATTTAAATCCTCATAAATATTTAAAAGTAAACTACAAAGAAACGGAATTCTATGTTTTGGTATGGGGAAGAGGTTAGAAAAGGGAAGGAACCTATTTTTTTGTTTTCTAAATAGTTAAACATCCTTTTTTATAAACTGTAGTTCCCAAACTGCTCTGTCCCTCAGTATGGCCCAGGAATTTAACAGAAGGAAAAGTAAGCTGACTGATAAGGGAACTGTATCATGTTCCTGTTTTCTCCTCTGTCTGAACCACTTATTTTCAATTTAAGATTTGCTATAATTTTCTTTGTTTCATATTTTTGACAGCCTGACATAAGCCCTAGTTATGTAATAGAGCCCCTAAGATAATTAACTTTTGATAATGATTTTTTACCCATAATCTGACAGATTGTGTAATAACAGAAATTTAGATTAAATGTTTATTATAGCATGTGGTATACCTTTTTGTATTCTTGATCATTGCTGTTCTCATTTAAAGTAAGAAACAAATGACTAAAATAGCCTCCTCCCCCCCCAAAAAAGCCAAAATATTAAAGTCAAGGATACTGAGTTACAAAGTTGTTTGCACATTCCATGAATGGCACACAGAAAGATGCCTTGTTAATCCCATACAATAGAATCTCTACATGTGTGCAGTCCATAAGAACACTCCAGATGGTTTGTATGGGGTATTCCTTTGTAGAACACTGGTCTTTTTATTTTGATATGAATTTTTATTCTTTTTAAGTTCTCATAATAAATAATATCATTCTCATATTTCAGCAGTTACTTATGTGTTTGTTGTGGTAAACAGAAAAAGTACAGGCACCTTTTGCATTGCCAAAGCTATCTGCATCCCTTTTTAAAAACTGAAAATCACTTTTATACTATTTTCCTATCTAATGAATGTTTTTCCTGGTGCTTTTTCCTGCTCCTTTAACTTGTTTGTTTGAATTGTGTTCACATGAACCAAAATAAACTAAAATTTCAGAGAGCTTCATGGATCTGAAATTAAGAACTCCTACACAATAACAAAAACTAAGTTGTACATTGAGAAAAGTTGAGTTCTTGGGGAGAATTTTCATTTTTCCAATCAATAGAATTGCCTGCTTCTATGCTCTATAGATATTCCTCTTGTGTTACAGCCTAGACAACTACCAAATTTATAACTATACTAAGTGAAACAGTAAGGTTTTCAGAGGAGGAAAATGTAGAAATAATGGGATAGACATATCTTGTTGTCTCCTAGAAAACTTTGCTGGTGTGATTTAGAGTTCGAACAATTTACATAATTTTTTCCTCCTACTTTTGATTAGCTGGAAATACTCTTTCTAGCAAATAAAAGTAGTGTTAGTAATGAGGCCATTTTAATGAGTCTATTGAACTTGATCTGAATTAGTGAATATTTGCTGTGCCATATAATAAGTGGAATTAAAATTTCTAAAATTCCAATTATCTGTGATAGTTGGGTAGGTGACATGAACAGTATTTAGGATATTGATATTATCATTAATAATAGTGATTAACAAATTATTAAACAACATCAAGCAATGTGATAAGTATGTGAAGATATTATAATTGATAATTTAATCCTTCACCCTCTTAATAATATGAATAATCATATGAGGCCATTGCCATTAAAACTCCCATTTTATATATAAGACAACCCATTTAAGATCATGTAGTGATGGTCCCTCCTTGGTGGTGCACTGGTTAAAGCCCAACACTGCAAAGCTGGCCAGGAGGTGATCATTCAAGTTTGATTCCCGCCTTGGAGGTGATCCACCTGGCTCAGCAGACCTCTCCTGTCTCTCCCACTGCTCCCCTCAGCAGTATACTTTGTCAATCTGCCTGTTGTGCTCCCCAATCTGACTGATGAGTCTTTTTACTGCCCCCTCACCTGTGGCCTGCACCCCGTTCTGTATTAAAAAAAAAAGATCATGTAGTTAATAGGAGAGCTGGAACTTGAATCAAGACTCCTCTGACAACAAAGTTTGTTGCCAGCATGCAATATTACTACAGATGCCACTTTATTAGTTTTTGTGTATGTGCATTTAAAAAATGAATCAAGAGTAAATATGTATTAGGTTAGATACAGGTCTTTAGCTTCATGAATGATGATCCTATTTAGAATAGATAATGTTTATTATTATTAGTTGTTGGATAAGAAGAAGGGGTCAGATCTTAGTCATCTAGAATAATCTTGCAGAAAAAGGTTTGGTCAGAGTAAGATTATGAATGTATTCTTAAGCTGTTTAAGAACCACTTTGCCTTTGTAGCTTTTTTTTTTTTTTTAAAAGATCTATTTATTTATGCATGCAAGAGCTGGGGTGCGGGGCAGAGATAGAAGATGAGAGGATTCACCAGAAACAGAGCCAGGAGCAGAACAGGCAGATCTAATGAAATACACTGCTGAGGGGAGCAGCAGGTGAGAAGGAGAAGTCTGCTGTGCCATGTGGGTCAGGTCCCTGGCTGGGGATCAAACTCGCACTGCAGTGGCTGTGGGTAACTTCATAGTGCTGAGACTTAACCCCTTGTGCCACCAGGCAGGCCCTTCTACCTGAAAAGTTTTTCTTCTCACTGTTACCTTTATTTTGGCATAGTTTAGAAAATGCTTTACAAAGAGGAATCTCACTTGTTTTTGTTTTTACATATTTTTGTGCATTTTTCCATCTCAGTTGCAATCCCCTTGGGTTTCCCATCACCAAATCACCCATGTGTCATCACCATAGTCCAGTGCATTTCCCTTCTCCCACTATTTTGATCCCATTCCCCACTCCACCCCCACAAAATGTCTCTGGTATATAGCTGTTATCATTATCACTATTTTCTTGCCTGTTCTGTTAAATTCCTGTAAGAGAGAAACCATCCGGTATTTTTCCTTTTCTTTCTGGCTTATTTCACTAAGTATGATCTTTTCCAGCTCCATCCATGTTGCTGCAAAAAACATGTGTTTCTTTCTTCTTTTTTTTTTTTTTGGTTGCTGGGAATCTCACTTGTTTTTAACAACATGATTTCTAAAATAAAGAGATAGGAAATCTAAGTTCATATATTTTGGGGGAGGATAAGAATACCAAACAGTATCTTTTAGGATCTCCATCAAAGGAACCTGTGAAACAAGTAGTCAAAGTACAGTTACCTGGTTAACAGTGAATTTCTGTGAATTTTAATGAATTTCTAACAGTTCAAATGAAGCATTAATTCTAAAATAACTGCTATGTGTTAGAATCTTCGCAAAGATTTTAAGCATCATAGCTAAATAGGTTACAAAGGCTGTAAAACAGTAGGAGGACCTCCCTAGTGGAGCAGGGGTTAAAGACATAGCCTGCCAGGGAGGTGACCCACATGGCACAGCAGACCTCTTCTGTCTCGCATGTTCTGCAGTCTATCTGTTCTGCTCCCCACTCTGTCTGTAGTGAATCCTCTCACCTCCTGCACCTCTCACCTGCACGCCAGTTCTTGTATGCATAAATAAGTAAATCTTTAAAAAAAAAAAAAATAGGCGATGGTAATGGTAGAAAACAAGAAATAATTGAAAACTGGTGATCTTTTCAGCTTTGAATATGCTGTATGACCTAGAGTATGAGGAAGAATATTTATAAAGTTTGTCTCAAGAACTTGGTAACATATATAATATCCAGGCTGAGCGGTATACTGAGATTATCCAGTACTGAACCATGTGATGCTTTTCCCATTAATTTTTTTATTTTCTTTACAGACATTCCATACACCAAGTTTGGGAGATGAGGAATTTGAAATCCCGCCTATCTCCTTGGATTCTGATCCCTCACTGGCAGTCTCAGATGTGGTTGGCCACTTTGATGACCTTGCAGACCCTTCCTCCTCTCAGGATGGCAGCTTTTCAGCCCAATATGGGGTCCAGACATTGGATATGCCTGTGGGCATGACCCATGGCTTGATGGAACAGGGCGGGGGACTCCTGAGTGGTGGCTTGACCATGGTAAGGGACAAGGCATTACTGGACTCTCCCAGGCTCATGGGCATGGTATTAGAGGAGGCAGAAACAATTCTCTGTTCCCTACTACACTAGAGTATTACTTTTTTTTTGTCACTACAAAGACTTCATTTCCCCTGAATAAATGAGATTGTTACTTGAATCAATTTTAGTTTAAAAATGGTTTAAAATTATAAATGGAAAAAAATAAATAAAATTATAAGTGGTTCAGTGTTAACCCTGAAATAAAAATGGTTTCTTGTGATTGTCATAGGGTGGTGAGGGAGATTTCTTTTTCCTCTTTTATTATTGCCTTCTCATTCAGTTGTGAGTATGAGAGATAGCAGGCACATCAATCAGGGAGTTTATTAAAAATAGCCTGCTTCAGATGTATTGATGATGCTGGATTAGAGTTGTAAATCGGCATATTGGGTTTACAGCACATCTCTTCAGTAGACATCTCTACACACTATATGTGATCAAACATCTCTATCTTAGTTTCATATACTGTGATTCTCTGTTTATTGCAAGTAAAGTCATTATTTTGTGAGGGTACAGGGAAGTTTATCTTTACCTATATAGTGTCACTACCTCCAGTTTACTGAATAAGTTACTTGCTCTTTTTGCTTATCCAAAATTAAGATTTCTGGGTTATTTTTAGTTATTTTGGAGTAGGCCTTTGAGCAGAAAAAATGAATTTACTAATTTCTGAACCTTTGTTTAAAAGCTTAATGTTTATAGATGACAAATTGTTTGATATATCTAGAATTTTAAAAAAGACAATCTTGTTAAGCTGGGTTTATAAATTGTCTTAAATTTGGGACACAGGTCATGGTGATTTTTTTATATTTAGAATTTAATTAAGCTTTCTGCTTTTCTCAGGACTTGGAGCATTCTATAGGAACTCAGTATAGTGCCAACCCACCTGTTACAATTGATGTACAAGACATGGCATCTAGCTTGATACCACATAGCACGTTGACCACCATTGACCAATCAGAACTGAGTTCTCAACTTGGTTTGAGCTTAGGTGGTGGCACCATCTTGCCACCTGCACAGTCACCTGAGGATCGTCTGTCGACCACCCCTTCACCTACAAGCTCACTTCATGAAGATGGTGTTGAGGATTTCCGGAGGGTGAGGCATTCTCTGCATATACCAAATTCAAATTATTACCTACAATGAAATTGTTGGTCTACTGAGCCAACACAGTGTTTTTTACTCCTGCTCTACCATCTTCTCTGCTCACTTCTCACGTTTAATTTACTGTTATCCTCCAAATTCCTTTTTTTTTTTAAAGATTTATTTTATTTATTTATGCATAGAAGAACTGGGATGTAGAACAGAGGTGGGGGGGGGGGTGAGAGAACTCACCAGAGTCACTGAGTGACTCTGAGGGGAACAGTGGGCGAGACAGAAGAGATTTACTGCGTCATGTGGGTCAGCTCCCTGGCTGGAGATAGAACGACAGGACTCATATCTCAGTGGCTAGAGATAGTTTTATAGTGCTAAGATGTTAACTCCTGCACCACTGGGGAGGTCCCCCAATCCTATTTTTTTAAAGATTTATTAATTTATAAAAGAACTGAGGTATAAGCCGGAGGGGGGGTTGAGACAATTCACCAGAGACAGAGTTGGGAGCACAACAGGCAGATAAACTGAAATACACTGCTGAAGAAAGCAGCAGGCAGGACAGGAGAGGTCTATCACGCCATGTGGGTCATCTCCTTGGCTGGGGATTGAACTCATGCCTCATGGCTGGCAATAGCTTGATAGCACTGAGGCTTAAACCGCTGCGCCACTGGGGAGGCCCCAACCCCTATTCTTACTGGCACTCACATAATATCTCAATCTTTATTGCCTCTCTTAGTATTTCTGAAAATTCCATTCATGTGGCCTGTTTTCCTCATACAAAAGTCCCTTTTTTTTTTTTAAATAGTTCTCTAGATACTTTTCTTCTTCCTTCTTATAATTCTTTCTTTTCTCCCCTACAGCAAGTTCCGAGCCAGAAGACAGTTGTGGTGGAAGTAGGGAAAAAGCAAAAAGCTCCAAAGAAGAGAAAAAAGAAAGATCCTAATGAACCACAGAAACCAGTTTCAGCATATGCTTTGTTCTTTCGTGATACTCAGGCTGCCATCAAAGGACAGAATCCCAATGCCACTTTTGGGGAGGTTTCAAAAATTGTGGCCTCCATGTGGGACAGTCTTAGAGAAGAACAAAAACAGGTAAGCAAATAATAAGGAATTAGTAAGGAATGAAGGTTCCAGAAGTTTTTAAGGGTTTAAAAAATAAGTTTCCTTCCTTCTTATATATTCTTGCTTAATATCATCCTTGTTAATGACATTTAGTATCATCCTTTATCTTAGAAGTTGCAGCTATACATCAAATCAGAGTACACATCTAAAAAATTATTATAAAAACAAAGTCTTAACTTTTTCCAAGCCTTGGTTTTTGTTATCTGTAAAACTAGGATGTTTCTTAGTAAGATGTATGCTGTAGCTAGCTCTAAAACCCACTACAAAGTTTAGATTAAGAATTTAATTTAGAGGCCCTTTCTGGGGGCTCAGCAGGTTAAAGCACAGCACTGCAATCGAGCCACAGCTGCTTCAGTGTGAGTTCGATCCCCGACCTTGAGGTGACCATGATATGGCAGACCTCTCCTGACCTGCCTGCTGTTCCCTTCACCAGTGTACTTCATCGATCTGCCAGTTCTGCTCCCTGCTCTTTCTCTCTGAATTCTCTCACCTCCCCTGTACCTCTGGCCTGTACCCCATTTCTGTATGCATAAATAATTAAATATTTTTTAGAATTTTTTAATTTAGGATTTTCTCATTGGCCTAGGTATAAATTTTATAACTAGTCTTCCAAAATTTGTTTTAAAATAAATGAGTATCATGACACTATTAAAGATACAGTTGAAGATGACTATAATTATCATCCTAGACTCCCCACAAAAGATTCCTCCTGTCAAATAATTGAAACAAAAAACTGAATATATTACAGATAACTTCTACCTATTATTGCTCAACAAACCACAAATTTAGTAGCTTAAAAAAAAGAAAAAGTATTATTTCTCATGATTGTGTAAGTCAGTGGGGTGGTTTTCATGGTGTTCTTGCTTCCTTCCAGTTAGTGATTTCTGTTGACTGGGATGCCTTAGTTCACCTGGCCGCTTGTCCTCCAAGTAGGCTAGACTGGCTTCTTCACAATGTGACAGGCTTAGAGCAATGTTCCAAGAGAGCAGAAAAGCCTTTAATAAGAGTTTTTTGTATCTTATAAACCACATTCTAACAGTCAAAACTTAGTCACAGAACTAGCCTAGATTCAAATCAAAAGAGGAAACAAGTTTCCATTCTTGTTTGAAGAAAAAGCCTGCAAGGTGAAATTCTTGTGGGCCATTGTTGCATACAATTTTTCACATTCTTTAAGAGACAATATACTGGTAAGACACAATCCCAGGCTAAGAGATTACTAATTCTAGTTTTTGGGTTAGCATTTGTGTGGTTCCAGAAGCGGGCATAGTTTGAATTAGTGTTAGAAGTTTAGTTATTCTGGCAAGGCTAGTGTTGACTGGCTTTCAGATGCAGGTCACTTAGGAATCTGCTAGGAAGGCTATTCTGGTTAATAGCTGTCAGAAGTGTATTCAGTAAAGGGAATTGCTAATGATTAAATGGAGATGAATTGTCATTCACTGATGAATATTATAGAATGATGTCTTTTCTAGGAGAATGGGGACTTTTAAAATAGTCTCTCTTTCCATAGGTGTATAAGAGGAAAACTGAAGCTGCCAAGAAAGAATATCTAAAGGCTCTGGCTGCTTATAAAGACAATCAAGAGTGTCAGGTAAGTACCTCCTTGATGGTGAAAGGGATTAAGTGTCCGCACTATGAAACTATTCTCTGCTGCAGCACGAGTTCAATCCCCCGCCAGTGAGCTGACCCACATGGCACAACAGACCTCTCCTGTCTCACCTACCTCTCCCCTGAGCAGTGTACTTCATCGATCTGCCTGTCCTGCTCACCACTCTGTCTCTGGTGAATCCTGTCACCTAGACACCTCGGGCTTGTACCCCAATTCTCGTGTGCATAAGTAAATAAATCTTTAAAAAAAGAAGAAAAAAAAAAGTCAGGCAAAAGGGCTAGGGTAGGGAGTGATTAAACCAATCCAAAGATTTTTGTTGATTTGTGGTTATAAGTACCACCCAGGGCTTCCTTGGTGGCCTAGGGGTTAAATCTCAGTGCTATCACACCGTGGACTGAGTTCAGGCCTGAGTTTGACCCCCATTCTGTATATGGTGCAACAGACCTCCTTCTGTGGGTTTCATTATAAACTTTGCCTGGCAGTCTTTGTGAGTTTGTGTTGTTTACTTCAGGCAGGAGCACCCACATGCCCACAGCTGCTCTTTTTCTTAATTCCTCTCTTCCCCGCCCCAATCTGCAATGCACCTTTTTGTTGGGAGGTAAATTGTGTCCTGGGGAAAAGGGTTAATCTCCCAATCATGGGCTTTTTGGTCTTTTTTTTTTTAGGCCACTGTTGAAACAGTGGAATTAGATCCAGTGGCGCCATCACAGACACCTTCTCCACCTCCTGTGGCTACTGTGGACCCAGCATCTCCAGCACCAGCCACAACAGAGCCCCCTGCCCTGTCTCCTTCCATTGTTGTCAACTCTACACTTTCATCCTACGTGGCAAACCAGGCATCTGCTGGGCCTGGGGGTCAGCCCAATATCACCAAGTTGATTATTACCAAGCAGATATTGCCCTCTTCTATTACTATGTCACAAGGAGGGATGGTTACTGTTATCCCAGCCACAGTGGTGACCTCCCGGGGGCTCCAGCTGGGCCAAACCAGTACAGCCACCATCCAGCCCAGTCAGCAAGCCCAGATTGTCACACGGTCTGTATTGCAGGCAGCAGCAGCTGCTGCTGCTTCTATGCAGCTGCCACCACCCCGACTACAACCCCCTCCATTGCAACAGATGCCTCAGCCCCCCACTCAGCAGCAAGTGACCATTCTACAGCAGCCTCCCCCTCTTCAGGCCATGCAGCAGCCTCCACCTCAGAAAGTTCGAATCAATTTACAGCAACAGCCACCACCTCTGCAGAGTAAGATTGTGCCTCCACCCAATCTGAAAATGCAGGCTACCTTAGTCCCACCAGCTGTGGAAAGTAGTCCTGAGCGGCCTATGAATAACAGTCCTGGGGCCCATACAGTGGAGGAAACCTCTCCTGAGACAATCTGTGAGATGATCACAGATGTAGTTCCAGAGGTGAGTCTCTTTAGACTAGTGGTAATCTGTGTTTATGGTTAACCAGTAAAAGTGAGCATTACTAGCATTTAGTATCTGGCAACCAGAAGTATGAAACATCTGCAAGAGACAATCTCTGTGACAGGGATTGCCCTACCTGAGACTGTTGTGTTCTTGGTAATAAATACCAAGACTATTTAAAGTAATATAGTTCAGCTAGAGAAGGTATAACCTAAGCTTAGTTACTTTTCAGAGGTCTTCAAGGAGCCTAAGCTTCAGAGATGTGAATCCTTTACATTTCCTCTTCTTGATGTTTGAAAAGAAGGGACAGATAGATGTAGCCCAGTGTAGACACGGTTTATCTTACTGTCAATCTTTGCATGCATTCTGCCTCTCATAGGTTGAGTCACCTTCTCAAATGGATGTGGAATTGGTGAGTGGGTCTCCTGTGACAGTCTCACCTCAGCCTCGGTGTGTGCGATCTGGTTGTGAGAACCCTCCCGTTGTGAGTAAGGACTGGGACAATGAGTACTGCAGCAACGAGTGTGTGGTGAAGCACTGCAGGTGAGCTTTATGGTTCCTTCTTCTAATTCAGCTATCATCACATCACTTGTGTTCGAGATACAACTGAGTGTACAGTTGGTTTTACTTAATTTACATATGGTAGGTTGCTGCCTACCTATGTCTGATTCTAGAGTCTATGTCTAGAGTCTACTGTGTCCCTGCTTAAAAAGGGCTTAAATTTACCACAACTGAAAATGACGTGATTAGCAATACATGCTTTCCAGTTAGCAAACCTGTTTGCTTTTTATATGTATTAATAAGCTGTATCTGTGAATGTTAGTTTATCTCTAGATCAAATTAGATGACTGAGAGAATTAGAATATGGGGAGGATTAAAGTGAGTTTAGTAGTATAAGGTGCTAAATGTGACAGGAATGGGGGGAAATTCTGAATAATTTTTCCTTCCCACATTTTCCTGAGATTTATCTATATCCATAAAACAAAACATTGGTGTTCCCTATCTCACATACTCTATAAATCAGGATTTGCCATATTTCTGACTTTTAAACCCAGTGCCCTTTTATTCACATTGGATGATATCTCACCTTGAACCTACTTCTCACCTACTGGGAACCTACTTTAAGATAGTATAAAAAGAATATTGGTACTGTAATTTTAAGTCTCTATGTTTGTTTTCTCTTTTAGGGATGTCTTCTTGGCCTGGGTAGCCTCTAGAAATTCAAACACAGTGGTGTTTGTGAAATAGTCCTTCCTGTTCTCCGAGCCAGTGAAGACTTAACTGCTGGGAACACGTCCAAGAGCCTTTTAACAAGATGGGCTTTGGTAGTGCCTGATCTCAAACCATGATGGTCCTTTATGCTTCTCCCCCCTTTTCTTTCAGTAGGGGTCACGTTAGGGAGCAGGGCCATTGAGTTTGCTGTAATCTGGATTTGCTTTTTCCTTTTTAAGTACAAGCAGAGATACCAGTAATTAAAATAGCAGAGGAAAGGGTAAAGGGAAAATAAACAGAATCTAGGGATAGGATGGATGGCAGGGTGATTGATGGTGGTGGGGTTTTTTGAGAAAATTTACTGCTATAATTGTCACAGGACTTTCTTGAAAAATTGTTAAAATGATCGGAGAGTATTCAGCTTTGAGTCCAGGAGAAAATACCAGTGTGTACATCAGTTTTAAAGGGGACAAAGACTGCATTAAAGGTTACTTGGTGAGCAGGGAACTCCTACTGTTACAACTTAAGTGCTGCTCGGGGAACAGAGGTTTTTAACTCAATTGTCACAGTGGATCATAGGGAAAATATCACCTAGGAATTTCTCTTTACATATTGTTTCTGTAGTCGGTATTCCTCTATCTGTATTATCATAGCTGTAAAAGGCTGTCTACATACTTAAATTAATATAAGAAGTTTTGCCATAGTCTAAAGAAGTGTGTTCACTTGTATTTGATAAAGTATCTTTTAAAAAATAGGCCAGAAGTGTTTTCACTTAGCCGTCATGCAGACCACTCTCTCCATGCTTATACCAGTGTGCTCACTTCACTTTTTTTTTTTGGAAAAGAAATAAGCTAAAGAATAGACTAGCGGAGCCACATAGTTGCAATAAGCAAATATGTAGAGGGTGATAGTCCACAGTGATACCAAAGTGAAATTCAATCAAACCTTACACCTTAAGAATGCGACCCCAGAGAACTTCCTAACACCATGCTCACATAGTACTGACTGCTAGTCACTTTGATCCTACAGTGTATAAGCAACATTTTAATGCTTTCCATGCATTTATTTAGTTTGAACCCTCACAACCCATGAGGTAGGTAATATTCCCATTTTATGTATGAGTCAGACTGAAATGAGACTGAGACAAAAACAGAACCTGACCTTATAATCCCAACCACAATACAAATTTTATTTAAATAAGGCGAGAAGACTACTGTACAATATCAGTTTTCAGGTGCAGCCCACAGAGCTATGGCCCTGCATTGCTTAACTCTGAGGAAGTGCTTCATAGATTCTTAGGTTTAGATATGATACCATCTGGATACCTTTGCTTGAACCGAGCAACCACATCTGGGTCTAGTAGGTGGATTCCATCCAGCTGGTTTCCAAGTGTGATCCTGAAGCAAAGGGAAAGAAGATGCAAATCAAAAATCTTAGAATTAAAAGGCTATTAATATTACAGTGGGTATTCTTTGGGTAAGTAAAATGCTACCAGCGTGTCTTTAAATTCAAAGGGATGAAAGATTGCGACTGTTGTTTACTTTTCCCCTGTGTAACCACCAGGGGGCAGATGCAATTCATCCCAAAGAATAAAAGGAAATGCCTTAGGTGGAAGTATAAATGGAGACCCTAGAAATCAGTGGTTTAGTCCTTCCTGCTGGGTTTCCAATGAATGTTGTAAAATCTCATAAACATTTTAACTACAAGCTTAGGTGACTTACAAATCTCCTGAAGCCAATTTGCTGGTGGACTGTGAGGTGAAACTATTTCGTTGAGCAAAAACAGTTCTGCCCTCTGGGGGTCAGCCTGTTGTCTTACCAGTTGGGTTGCACATTGTGTGGTCGTCCAAATAACTCAATCTTACGAGTACCAGGTGACAGTCTCTCAATCATGCCATAAATTTCATCTGGTTTATGACTGGTGGAACGAACCTAGGAAATAAAGGCTCTAGCTACTTTTAAGTTAACCCAAGATTACAATTCTAGACTTTTCCCGTATGTTTACGGTCTAAATGAGAGAACCTGGAATAAGAATACATGTCATTTGAGTAAGTGATACCAAGTAAAATGTCCAGGGGAAGCACATACCTCAGCTACGATCACATCACAGTCCAGACCTTGGTTGAAGCCTTGGGGATTTCCTTTGACACCAACCTGCTCACCAGAGAACAGATTACCTTATGAAACCCCCAGCATTTGAACTTTTTCTCAAGAAATTAAACAACTTAAGCCTCCCTGGTGGTGCAGGGGTTAGTCTCAGCACTGTCGAGCTATCATCAACCACTGAGGCATGAGTTTGATCCCTTCAACATCCAGGAAACTAACCCCCATGGCACAGCAGACCTCTCCTGTCTCACCAGCTGCTCCCCTCAACAATGTACTTCAATAGATCTGCCTGCTCTGCTCCTCTTCCCCACTCTGTCTCTGGTAAATTCTCTCACCCCCTGCACCTCGGGCCTGCACCTCAGTTCTATGCATAAATAAAGATAAATCTTTAAAAAGCAAACAACTCCTTTCTTGCTCCACCTATTGAATTAGGCCCACTGCTGCTCACCAAGCAGTGTTCTTTCCCATGGTTCAACCAGTGACCTGTTCGGCCTGTCCGAATGATGCGCTGCAGTTGATTTGTCTTCACCCAGATAATTTCATCTACCCGTTCATAACTGTGAAACATAACACAGAGAATTAAAAGCTTTAACTAGGTTTCACAATTTAGGAGTAGAACCATCTATCTTTTGGTAAGGAATCATGGAATACTCTGGGAAAAGGGGACCTATCTACAATGATTATGTATTTCCATCAAAAGAAGGCAACAGAGGGCCCTCCCTGGTGGCGCAGCGGGTTAAAGCACAGCACTAAGAAGCCAAAGCCACTTCCACATGAGTTCGATCCCCGCCTGCCCTGGAGGAGATCCACATGGCGTGGCAGACCTCTCCTGACCCGCCCGCTGCTCCCCTCAGCAGTGTACTTCGTTGATCTGCCTGTTCTGCTCCCCACTCTGTCCCTGGTGAATCCTCTCACCCTCCGCATCTCTAGCCTGTACCCCAGTTCTGTATGAATAATTAATTAATTTTTTAAAAAAAAAAAAAAAAGGCAACAGAGATCTCTACTTACCCCCAGAGGTTCAGGCATTCTCTGCCCAACTCCATGGCCCTAGGAAAAAAGGAATACAAAACTATTTCCATGCCCAGCCCATGTTTTTTTCCCCCTTTAAGATGTGTTTTCGTTAGATATTCCATGAACACTGACATGCAAGTATGCCATTAGGGAGCAGACTGGATCTAAGAGTGGAACCATCTGTTCTAAATCTCTATACATTTCACCAGAAGTAAACAAATATAGTTCAAGGCATTGTCTGTGTTATAAACAGGCACTAAGTCATAGTAGGGGAAAAAGCAGACTCGGTCATACTCTTAATAGCAGGGCTAGGAAACCCCAGGACTTTATCCCCACCCAGTACTCACTCTGTACTGTATCTGCCCATACCTACATATCTTTGAACTGCATTACCTGCCTGTGACCCAGAGGAAGAGAAAGCCATCATCCTGCAGTACTGGTATGTTGAGCCTGCGCATCTCATCATCTGTCAGGGTCCCATAAGGCAGCTCCATGTGAATATCCCAGGGTGGGTCAGCCATCACAACTGCAAACTTGCCCAAGATACTGACGTCCAGGTAGCGGATATCACAACAGATCCACTGCATAAGGTGGTATTTGGTCATCTTCCCTTCCTTCACTCTCAGATGCAAGGCCCCAGACCCTCCTTGCCATATGATTTTCTTATTCCCTTATGAGGATGTCTTCTCCCACTCCATTCCCAATCAGCAGGATAGACTGCTGATTACACCCTGCTCTCCTGTATGTATGGCTGTATGATTTAAAAACATAAGTCATAAGCTGGGTAAATTTTCTGACCAAGCAGTTACCTGAGGTGGGAAGAGCCGATCTGCATTGGAGTCGCCGCCAACACTTTGTGTAAGAGCAAGTTCCTGGCTTGGTGTATGGTCTTTACTGCCAGGAGCCTCAGAATCCATGCAAGCATCAATTTCATAGTGAACATATTTGCAAGTATCCATGTGGAAACATGTATTAAGGAAAGAGCAATCACCTAATGACTCATCAGTATGCTTATTGATGATTCGTCTGGGGGAATAAAAAGAATCAAGATAGTGTTCTAGGGTTAGACCCATAGTTCGAAGTCCAAATCATTTCAAAGTTTCATTACCGACTCCTAATTTTCTCTATATAGCACCTCCTATAGTTTTCAGAAAAGGGGGGTAGGAGAAATCGTAATTCACACTGAAGAGTATTATTCTCCTATGATCAAAGAAAATCCTTGTAACAGGAAGAGAGGGCTAGCTGGTTAGAGCAGAACAAAACACTGACTTAATAAGTTCAGGTTCCTGTTCTTCCTAGACAGTCATCTGAGAGAACTTTTTATCTTTCAGCTCAGAGACAGCGATTCCTTGCATTATAAGGAGGGGCATTACCAAAAAAAAATATGTGGGAGGGCAGCCTGTATTCTCTCCCACAAAACACTACTCCTGAAAATAAAACTTAAAGAGTCTAGCAGTCTAAAACAACCATAGACTAAGTGATAGAATTAAAGACAACTCCAATGACTGAAAAGGAATGACTGCTTCCAAGAGGCCCACCCCCACCTTTTTCCCTCCCAAGAGACCTGAAATGTAGCTTGCGACAGGGCCGATCAGCATCACTGGCTTTCATGCACTCCTCCTTGGTTCCATAGTCACAGAACTCCTGCACCTGGGCCCGACCTCGTGAGCGAAACTTTTCAACAATGGATTGTTCCTTAGCTGTTGTTGTATTTAATAGCTCTAAGATCTCCTGACTGACCTACAACAGAAGAAATCTTGGACTTAAAAAGGGCTGCAAATGCCCAAAAGTAGATGACTGGATTA
>NW_004567146.1:2317883-2320875 GCF_000260355.1 Condylura cristata | reverse complement strand
GGGGGGGGGGGGAGTGCACAGGATTATGGTGATGGCACACGGGTGACTTGGTGATAGGAAACCCAAGAGGATTACAGTTGAGATGGGAAAAAAAAATGTACAAAATGATGTAAAAATAAACTGTTATAAATAAAATTTAAAAAAAGAAAAAATATATACAGTCTTCAAATTTAAAAAAAAAAAAAAAAAGTCCTGATAAAATAAGCCAGAAGGAAAAAGGAAAATACAGGATAGTTTCACTCATAGCAGGAGTATAAAGGACAGGGTGGAGGGCGGGTGTGTGTGTGTGTGTGGATAATAATAACAAACAACTAGATACCAGAGACATTTTTATGGGGGTGGAGTGGGTAAAGGGATCAAAAATGGGAGGGGAGAGTGCATGGGACTATGGTGATGGCACATGGGTGACTTGGTGATGGTAAGTCCACGGGGATTACAACTGAGATGGAAAAAGGCACAAAATGATGCAAAACTAAACTATTACAATAATTTTTTTTTAAAAGATTTATTTATTTGTGCATACAGAACTGGGGTACAGGCCAGAGGCTCAGGGGCGGTGAGAGGCTTCACCAGAGACAGAGTGGGGAACAGAACAGGCAGATGGACGAAGTACACTGCTGAGGGGAGCAGTGGGCGGGTCAGGAGAGGTCTGCCACGCCATGTGGTCACCTCCGGGGCAGGCGGGAATCGAACTCATGTGCAAGTGGTTTTAGATTCTCAGTGCTGTGCTTTAACCCGTTGCGCCACCAGGGAGGGCCAACTATTATGATAATTTAAAAAATAAAAACTCATTTCATTGCAACTTGAAAAAAAAAAGGGCTGATAGATAAAAATCGGTCCTTAAGCTATTCTCTAAATTCTAAGTGACATTAATGTCCTATAGGGGATAAATATGCTAATTTAATGATTTGTCTCAGGTTCCATTCGGTCTCACAAACCTGTATTTGGGATGGAGTAAAAATGCAAGGTTCATACTGCTAAACAAAAGTTAACCTCTCCTCTCTAAGAAAGTACAGCTTCCTACAAAAATACTGTTTATTAGACATAGAGCCAGGACACAATGCTAAGCACTTCACTGTTTAGTTGTTAATCTATGTAACACTTCTATGAAGGAGAATATCTGGTAATCCTCACATTACACATAAGAAAACTAAGATCAAAAGAAGTTAATTAACTAGCTCAAAGTCACAAAGCTAAGCTAACAAAAGAACTCACAGATCTAATGTTTACACTAGACTGCCAATTCAGCAGTTAATCATAAATCTCTGTAAGTATTGCTCCATGTGACTATTTTCAAATATTCATCCCCCTTTACCTTTACATTTGGATTCCTCTTTTCTTGATCTAAGGAGCTTCCAGTCAATGGTACAGATTCTCTAAATCATAGTTTCTCAGCACTGGCAGTGACAATTTGGGCTGGTTAGTTCTTTGTCACAAGGGTTGTCCTAGTATGACTGGAGGATGCTTAGAAGCATCCCTGGCCTCTTACCCCCAAAGTGTTGTGAGAACCAAAAATGCAGGTACTGCCTAATGCTGGGCAAAGCAGGTGGCAAATTCATTTCCACTTGACAGTCACTGCTCTAATGCTCTAAACCATCAATTCTAAGAACTGTTCTTGCCCTAGAACAAAATCTTTCTCAACCAAGGCTATAAAGCAATGTGTATGAAAGGTTTTCATCTCCCCTACCTTCTTGCTCTGTTGTTCTTTAGTCGATTGTTGGTTCAGAAGACTCTCTATTTCCAGGTCAACATCTGAGGCAGCATGTCTCCTTGATTTCTTAGTTGGCTCCTTAGCTGGTTCTGATGCTGAAGAGGCCAGACCAGAGGCCAGAGAACCAGCAAAAGAAGCTACTGTGGTCGAGTCCTGTTCTGCACGCCGCTTCTGCCCTGTGATAGTCCCTGCTACTTCCCCAGGGCCCTTTTTTTCTGCCACAGCACCCATCATAGCAGAGAGCTTGGAATGATCAGCGTAGGTCACAAGGGTGGGATGTGCATCATCTTGTAGGAGTCCTCGCTTTACCTCGATCAATTCCTGAGCTGCAAACTTCTGCAGCAAGCTCTCCACCCCATCTTGAGTGGCCGGGGCATCTGGCTAGGGAAGCAGGGGAGGGAAGGGCAGTGAGACATTCACCATGAACTGAAAAAAAGTAGATCCCAGCCCTACCTTATCTGGTCATTACCGTGGAGATGGCAAGACGAATGGACACAGCATCAGTGGGCAAAGTTAGGGCCAGATCAGAGAGGTGGTGTAGCAACTTCTTCTCTAATTCAGGGTCTGTGGCTAGTTCAGGAACTGCTGAAGCTGTGCTGGACTTAGGGCCACCAGAAGTGGGTGCAGCAGGCACTGGACTATCACTTCGGAAAGTTGGAGACAATGCAGCCTCTGGATTCCGTAGATCTAGCAGTGAAGTGAAAAAGGGCAAGTCAAATTCCCCAGCATTCACAGCTTATAGTTCTCTCACCTCTGACCAAATTTTGGTAGATGACCTTTTCTAAGTCATACTCAAGTATTTACTTTTTGCCAAAGATAAGCATCGTGGACTTTCTGGGAATTGTTTTACCTTTACTTTAAGAGGTAAGAGGTGTTTCCCCAATTTATTGTCCTTGCTGTGTTTCAAAGGAAAAAAAAAACAGTAGCATGGTAAATTTAAATATCCATGCCACCTCATTTCAATTACTCTAAATGACAACTGACAAATCAATCTGGCATTAGAAATCAAAAATATCTCCAACAATCTAAACTGTGATCAGATTATCTTTTTGAAGAATGGAATTTGAAATGTAATATTAAGGTTAGTTATCAGGTGTGCACAATGAGAGTGCTAGGGACTAGAATGATGCGATCTCTAACAATGAACACAAACATTTTACAAAACTTTGCTGAAGTCCTGGTCAATAAATTATATTTCCTGAATGTATTTTTTTTAAAGATTTATTTATTTATGCATACAGGAATTGGAGTGCTGGCCAGAGGTGTTGAGGGTGGGGGGGG
>NW_004567146.1:2313662-2316908 GCF_000260355.1 Condylura cristata | reverse complement strand
ATTTAAGCACCTGAGGTTTGTCAGTTACATGTCTCTGGAAACCCATTACATCTTAATTTTATTTGTTTCTAGTCCATATAACTTAATAATAATGATTAAAAATAATCACTGATTAAGAAATTATAGTGCAAGTCTCAGCACTATGAAGGTATCCACAGCCACTGCAGCAGGGGTTCCAACCCAGCTAGGGAGCTGACCACTTGGCACAGCGGGCCCTTCCTGTCTCACCTACAGCAGTTTATTTCATTAGATCAGCCTGTTGTGCTCCCCACTGTCTCTAGTGAATCCTCTCACCTTCTGCACCTCTGGCCTGCACCCAATTTCTTGTATGCATTAATAAATAAAACTTAAAAAAAGAAAACAGTGTATAGGCTCTTCAATAATAGAATGATTTTCATTATAGGTAGAAACACTATTGGAGACTTAATCATACTTCTATTTTTAGAAGAATAATGTAAGGACTCAAGTTTTGAGTAGGCTTCTTCTAAATCTCATTCTACAAGCCCTGATATTTTTAATGAGGTTTTGCAGGAATCAAGGGTTTTCAGGAACACATTCAGATATAGCAGAAATGTGTCTAATATCCTACCAAAATACTTCTTAAATCGATGCAATACTTAAGTCCAGCAAAAGGAAACTATGATAAATTAAGAAGCAACTGAGTCATCTGTCTACGACGGAGATGTACCTGGTGTCTTTCCGACCTAAAATTAAAATGCATAAAATAAAAGACTCCTCTTTGGAAGAAACCAAAGAATAAGGAAATTAAAAACCAGGGGAAAGTGGCTCTACAACATGAAGACAAGAGTTGAAATTTATATATACATATGAAGAAAAAAAATGCTCCTTTGGGTAATTCAGCAATTTACTCCAATGCTTGACTATGAATATTCCCCCATCATAACTTACACTTTTTCTCCACTCAGCCTGCACTCTTGACTTGTTTCATCACCTAAGTTTTATACAGACACCAAGACCATTATTCCTTCACTAACTCAACCAGTTACTTCTCCTTTTGCTATATTCACTGTATCTTTTATCCTCGACTAAAATTTAAACTCATTGGGCACAGGGCCAGTACCTTACTTATTTCTGTCTAATTAGACTCCTCCACGCTGTACTCAATAAGTCTCTGCTTATTATGATGAATTCTTGTTCCAGAGGCCAGAATATATGACCACAGATCTATTTGTCTATGACAATTTGTATCAAGACAAGATTTAGAGCCAGCGTCGAGTATATGATGAACACTAGAACAAGTTACCACAAAGTGATATGCAGTCAATAACCTTTTAGTCTTACAATTGACTCGCCTTAAATAATTCAGGGCAAGTGCAGGAAGGGCATCGGGGTGGTTAGGTCTTGACAGTTTTTACGGTTCCTTCAAGTTTTATGACAACGAAATAGGTGTAACCAGAAGAGAAAAAGTTTAAAAGCAAATGTTTCACATTTCTGTTCGGCATCTAAATGACTGAGACAAAGCCAGTTTCTCTACTCCTTTAGCAACACCAACTATCTACTCTGGGTGGGCTACTGAGTTGTTTACTGTCTACACAAAGGTTCCGTCCTTTCTCTCTCGTACACGCTATAACCAAGGGAAGAACAAAGCGCTAAGAAAGCAATCAGAAGGAAGCAACTTGGCAACTAAAGGGATGGGGGCTGAGAGGCCTAGAAAAGACGATGTTTTGGGAGACCCAAAAGGAGCCAGCCAGAAGGACTGCGGTGAGGCCCGGGCGTTCGTCAGGGAAAAGTGAACTGGGAGAAGCGAGGCCAGAGATGGGAAGAGACAGCAGAAGAGTGAAGCATCTTCGCTGCTGAGGGGTAGAAGGGAAGGTACCAATGTACCCGGCTTTAAAGAAAGGGCCGCTTCGGGAAGGATGCCGGGTCGGAGCAGTGTTTTTCTCCATGATTCCCTACCCACCCCCCCCATCAGCTGATCCAGAACCCCCACAGCCCCTCGCCTCACCCAGGTGCCCCGAGTCCTGCTTCCGCCTCCGCTGCAGTCTCTCTCGCAGCGAGTCCAGCTGCTTCTTGTGGGCCTGGATAGAGCTCCACGTGTCCGACATCCTAAACTCCCAGCACCAAAACGTCTCGAAAAAGGCGCGGCGAACTAGCACCTCCCAGCCCCAGCCTCAGGAAATATCCAATTCTCTCGCGGACACCTTATTGCTAACCAGAGAAAGTCCCTGGAGATCCGCTAAACGTGAAAGTCACTTCCGGTTTCTCGCCCGCTTTGAGGCTGAAATGGGAGCCATCTTAAGTATTGGCAGAATGGCCGACTCGGTTTTTTGGTTTTTTTTTTTGTTGTTGTTGTCGCGCGCGTGTGCGTATTATAAGAGTTCTCTTGTGCTTCCGGGTGCCCCGAAGCTGTAGTTGCCATGTTGGTACCTGGCAGAGGGTCCATGTTGCTTAAAACGCGCGCATGCGGCCATGTTAAATATTAAATGAGTCCTGCGATGCACTAGTGTTATGTCAGTTGTCAGAGAGCCGTGGGGTGTTGTACGCTTTAAAAGTGAAAGATTACTAAATCCTGTCAAATTAATACTGACGTATTTTTTCCATTTTCCATTTTCCATTTCCATTTTTTACTGTAGGTTTAAATTTCCATGAATTCATTGCTTTTATATGTAAAGACATAGCTCATATATATACAGTGTATATATTAATATATTACATAGATTTTTTTAAAGATTTATTTATTTTATTCATACAAGAACTGGGGTACAGTCCAGAGGTATGGGGTTGAGAGGCTTCACCGGTGACAGAGTGGGATTTAGAGAGACGGATCTACTGAACTACACTGTTGAGGGGAACAGCAAGTGGGTCAGGAGAGGTCTGCTGAGCCCTGTGACTCACCTCCCAGGCGGTGGATCTAACTCATGTTGCAGTGGCTGCAGATAGCTGCATAGTGCTGAGCTCTAACCCCTTGAGCCACCAAGGGTGACTATATATATATACACACACATATATATATACTAATGCATTTATGGGATGTATATATGTACTCTTTGAGAAAGGCGGTGTTGGAACAGAGACATTATATGGAGTCTGCAAATACCTATTCTTACCTTCCTATAATACATTAAAATCGAGCCGGTGAGAAGTCACTAGAGGGGTTTTTGAGGGTCTGGATGCATTGTTTCTTAATCTGGGTATGTTGTTTGTGAGATTTGAGCCAAACATTTTGATATGTGCATTTGTGCCATCATTCAACTTAAATACAAAAGTTCTGTTGTATATGCCAGA
>NW_004567146.1:2271914-2313382 GCF_000260355.1 Condylura cristata | reverse complement strand
TTTTTTTTTTGTATACTGGGAGCCCTCAGAATGAAAATGTCTGGTAACCATTTATTCATCAAATAGCTATGGATGCTAAACACTCTATCAGAAAGAATAATTTAAAATGGCATCATGGCCCTGTTTACAAACAGTTTATGACTGGGGGGAAAAAACAGCTAAGATCTAGTTCCTTAATATTGAACTCTCTTTACAACAGAGGAAATGTGAGTGTGGACTCTACAAAACAAATGAGCCGGATGACAAAAAGGAGGACCTCAAATCCAGATGACCCAAGAAAGGATTTGAAAGAAGGTAGATTCAAAGTTCAAACTTGACGCGACACTGAGGGTTTCTGTAGGTGAAGCTGTGGTAGAGACTTGTGAACCAAGAACATGAAAAACAAAGGTGTAGACTACAGTTAGAAAAATTATTATGTTCTGCTAATTCAGATTAATTTGCTGGATCAGAGATTGATATTTTGGAATATTGGGAAAATATTAGGTTTTCATGTTTGAGAACAGATTGCAAAAGGTATACCTACTCTAAAAAAAGAGCTTCCAGTTTATTCTGAATACAACAGATAAAAATTTAGGGTTTATGAATAGAGAAATGTTTTAAAGTTAATCTGATGTTCTAAGTGGATTGAGTTGAAGAGACAGAATTTAGAGATAGGGCAAAATGGTTAATAGCTTATTGTGGGACCCTCCCTGGTGATACAACAGATTAAAGTGCAGCACTGAGGCTCCTGCAACCACTTCAGCATGAGTTCAATCCCCTACCCTAAAGGTGATCCACAGGACGCTGTAGACCTCTCCTGATCCACCCTCAGCAGTGTGCTTCATCAATCTGCCTGTTCTGCTCCCCACTCTGTCTCTGGTGAATCCTTTCACCTCCCCTGCATGTCTGGCCTGTAGCCCAGTTCCGTATGCATAATAAACCTTTAAAAAAGTAGCCTATTGTACAACTCAGTGCCTGATGATAGGACTTGATAATTAATCAGAAGCTGGTTAAGGATAGTAATGGAAAGGAAAGGGGGGATATGAAAAGATGTAGTTGTATTAGAATGTGAATATTATCCATTCAGCAAGTACTTATTTGAATGGCTACCATTTGCTAGGTGCTGTGGAGATTTAGTAGTCAAAATATTCATTTTCATCTTATATTTCAAATTTAATTATTTAGTCACTGATTTACACCATTGTGTAAGTGTGAAACTTTGTATGTGTAAACTGAAATAGAGGATGTAAAAAAGAATATGGGTACATATGAGCATCTCTGGACATATAATTCTCAGAATCACAATTAGAAGCAAAATGATCCTTCTTAGTTGAAATACTCTGGAGAAAATTGGCTCTTCAAGACTGCTCTACCTAAGCAGTCTTACTTTTTTTTTTTTTCTTTAAGATTTTTTTATTAATGCATACAAGAACTGGAGTATAGGCCAGAAGTGCAGTCGGTGAGAGGATTCACCAGAGAGAATGGGGGAATAGAACAGGCAGATTGTCTGAAGTCTACTGCTGAGGGGAGCAGTGGGCTGGTCAGGAGAGGTCTGCCACCCCATGTGGGTCACTTCCCAAGCCAGAAATCAAACTGGTGCTGCAGTGGCTGCAGATAGGTTCATAGTGCTGTGCTTTAACCCACTGGACCACCAGGGAGGGCCAGCTTCTTTTAAAAACTAGCCCTCAAAAAAGTTGACAATGGAGCTTTAAATTTTGTATACTGTCTGACTCTATGTTTTTAGATACATATATTACCAAAGGAGTGAAATAATCCCACTGTTGTTATATTGTGGAACTGTTAATCTTTCAAAGTCTGAACCCATCACATGTTATGAGATCACTGTTCTTTAAATGTTCTTAACACATATGAATGAAAAATAGAAATTATATAGCTATAAATTAAATAGTCATTGGAGAGTACTGGATATAGCATTGCAGAAAATGAAGGGGATTAATTTATGTTAAAGGCAGAAAATTCTGTAGTTCAACTCCTGGACAATGAAGCATTTTGTCTAGGAAAGGAAGAATTTCCTAATGAAAGACTTAGTCCTTGTACGGTTTGGGATAGTGAAGACATGGATTACCTCCTCTTACCAACAGAGGAAGTCAAAATAGCCCAGGTACTCCTGAAAGTCAACAAATCCAGGGCAGCTCTCAAAAGTTTTTACACATTTGCTTTGCATAAATAGAGTAGTAAATTTGGCAAATTTTAGACATTCATGATGGCCACTTTGCATGATTTGCTTTATGAGGAATTTCTTATCACATCCTCATAATATTAAGTTTTGGTGGTTTGTTACACAAGGGATTACTAAAACATCCACAGTACTGACCAAATATGCACCTCTTACTCGGTTCTATGGCCAAATGTTTTGTGTGTTTTTAATTTTGTCCTTACTCAGTTCTTCATTATATGATCAAAAGCAAAATGGCCACTGTGATTAGTCAATCTAATGTTGTTAAACTAAACATTAGACAAGATAAAGGGAATGAAAGGGGAAGTCAGAGCTGGGTATAATGAAGCCAGTTTTGGGGATCAGGAAATTGACTTCCCCTACTTTACTAAGTTCTAGGTACAGTAACTAGAGCCCCAGGAACAGGAATTTATAAAATGAAAATTTGTGTGCTAACAAATCTAGGCCTTTGGAGGGGGAGGGAGGGGAAGAAGAGTCTTTGGAATGGGTTGAAACTACCAAGAAGCAGAAATTCTAAAAGTTTCATTGGGAAATAACACTTGTGAAAGGAAAAGGAAGGAAAAGTAGAATTGAACAGGTAGAGCTGTCAGAACTTAGTGGAGACCTGACAAAGTCTTTGTCAGCCCAAGGGGAAATTCCAGAGTAAAAAGTGTTCATTAAAGTCCCATGGATGGCTAAGTCCTTGTATCACCCACAACCCTGTTCAGTTTTTGGTCTAGGGCTGGAGATTAGCTTGGAGGCTGTTAACCAGCCTTCTTGCCGCTGGGTAGCCAGTTCTTTCTTGAGAGACATTCTGAAGCAGCATATCTCTGTGTCTGTCAAAGCACCTGGTGGATCTTACATAGTAACTTATTAGATGGTAACTACATTGGTCTTTAGGTTGTTCTATCCCTTGAGTGTTAGTATACTTGAGTGGCTATTATTATGTACACTCCCACTCCTTCTAACTTTGCACTATTTCCTTGGAAGTGAGTTCAAACCCCCTGCTCTGCTCCCCTCAGCAGTGCATTTCAGTGTCTGTTCTATTCCCCTTTCTGTATCCAGTGAATCCTCTCACTCCCCACCACTTCCGCTGCTACATACACACACCTCAGGCCTACACTCCAGCTCTTTTATGCATAAAAAAGTAAAATAAATAAATATATTTTTAAGTTATTTCCTTCTGGGCCTTCCCTGGTAGTGCAACAGGTTAGGACGCAGTACTGCAAGCTGGCTGCAGCCACTTCAGTGCAAGTTTGATCCCCAGCCCCGGAGGTGATCCACATGGTGTGGCAGACATCTCCTGACCTGCCCACTGCTCCCCTCAGCAGTGTACTTAGTCAGTCAGCCTGTTCTTCTCCCCAGTTTCTGGTGAAACCTCATACTGCCCCTGCATCTCTGGCTTGTATCCCAATTCTGTATGAATAAATAAATTTTTAAAAATTGCTTGCCTTTAATTGTTTCCTTCTTTGGTAGCCCCCAGAGATTATCTATCACAGTCTTTACTACCACCACATAAACAATGTTTACACTTTCCCTCCTCCTAGACTGAGCTTCCCTAGGGACAATGTATCTTACTTACTTTTGCACCTATCAAACACAGTGTCTAAGACAAAAAAAAATCCTCAAAAATGAACTTGATGAGTAAAACTCATTTCTTGTAACAGTTCTACCTACTCAGTTTGAACAGGATCCACTTTTGTGTTGTGCTTTTCAAGTTGCATTTATGTACACACCCAGCAGGTTAGCAGTAATTCCTCTTCCAAAAAGATGGCCCTATGGAAAGTGACTGAGAAATGTGGGGCTGAGTGAGGATGGGGGTGCTGCAAAGATGAAGAAAGAGAGGCTAGCTATAAGAATAATTAAATGTATTTAAGTCCAACCAAGCTGACAATAAAAAAATAATAATAATTAAATGTGAAAACAGAAGAGAGAAAAAAGTAACGTCAAAGAGGTCAATGAAAGAAGTAACCGGAGGAAAAAAAATTAAAAGGAGAGAAAATTGGGCAGGGGGAGTCAAGGCCTGTGTGGCTGGCTCTCCCGGAGGAAGTACCCATCAGAGCCTCAGTGGTTACTATAATGGGAAGTGGCATCTAAAGAGAGGTCAAGTCTAGTTTAATTGGTCAAAGGGCATTATCTGTGTCCAAAGGGGGTGGGGGAGATAAAGGGAATAGAAGGACTGTGACCCTCTTCCTACCATAGACTGAAAGGAAAAAGATTTATAAAGCTTTGCCAGGGAGTAGAGAGACAGGGGCTTTTATTCCCCTCTTGACATCACAAGATTCCCTTATGTTCCTATTCACTCTTTTTTAAAGATTTATTTATTTATGCATACAGAACTGGGGTACAGATCAGAGGTGCAGGAGTGGTGAGAGGATTCACCAGAGAGAGTGGGGAGCAGAACGGGCCGACTGATGGAGTACACTGCTGAGGGGAGCAGCGGGCAGGTCAGGAGAGGTCTGCCGTGCCATGTCGGTCACCTCACGGGCACAGATGGAACTCATGCTGAAGTGGCTTTAGCTTCTTAGTGCTGTGCTTTAACCCACTGTCCCACCAGGGAGGGCCCTCCTATTCATTATTTTTTAAAGATTTATTTATACATACACCTCTGGGTGTAGGCCAGAGGTGCAGGAGAACAGAGTGGGGAGCAAACTAGTGCTGCAGTGGCTGCAGATAACTTCATAGGGCTGAGACTTAACCCCTTGAGCCACCAAGGAGGCCCCCATATTCATACTGCTGTGGTAGGAGCAATTAGTGTCAAATATCAGTTCTTTACCTTGAATTGAGCCAAGGTTTCCTCGCTTCCTTGCCTTCTGTCTTCCAGTCTTTTATGATGTAGCAGGAAACAGGCAATATTCCTAATTATGGGAAGAATACCAGTAGACTGGCCTTCTGCTAGCTTGGTTTCTTACACCAACTCTGATGCCAATTGGCTTAGTCACTCTGGGCATTTTATTAGCTCCACCTTTTATATGTACACACGCACACACACAAGGTGGAGCATCTTTACATATACACACGTGTGTATGTATATATAAATATACATGTATACACACACACACACACACATATTTGTGTACAAGAGCTGGGCCAGAAGTGGAGTGGTGGTGAAAGGATTCACCAGAGACAGAGGCAGATCTATTGAGATACACTGTTGAGGGGTGCAGCAGGAGGGACAGGAGAGGTCTGCTGCGCCATATGGGTCAGCTCTCTGGCTGGGAGGTTCTAAATATTCTATAGTGGCTGAGGATAGCTTCCTAATGCTTGTACCACCAGGGAGACCCATCTCTACCTCTTTTGCACTAAGATTCAGTGATATAATCTACCAAATGCAAAGAAAAAAATTCTGGAGAATGGTGTTTTAGAAAAGCAAGGTCTGGAATCAAATATGAATCTTACCATGTCGTAAAGAGATTATATTTCATTTCATGTCCCACCCCCACCCCCACACTTAATGTACTTCCCTTCTGCTAACAGTCCTATTATATATTCTTTTGTTGGTAGAAATTATTAAGGTTGAATTAGGTTTCTGTTTACAACATCAGCACTCAAGTTCATAAAAATTAATTCAACTTGGTCTACAGATTAACTAATGAATCCCTGGCCTGGGGTTCAGGGAAGACTGAAAAATCCTCTGAAAAAAAAAAAAAAAAAATCCTCAGAGGATGGGAATTACACTTCCCATCCTCTGAACAAAACACAAAAACCTGGCAGTGGAAGGTTCTAGGCAGAGAAAACCTAGACAGTGACTGTACACAGTGAGCCAATCCCCTGCCACTTGAGAGTACAACTCCATTTCCACTGGGAAATTACACCCACTGGAGGTTGTTTTAGGACAAGGCTGAATAAATTAAATATTTCAACACCATATGTTCAGCTTTGGCAGGAGATGTAAGTGAGAAGGGAATCTCAGTGTTAGGGAATACCCATATCGCATACCAGCTGGCTATTTAGTCATGAAGTAAAGAGAAACACACAAATATTTGGTTAAAACACCTTTAATGAAGAGGGAAAGACACTAATATCTCCCTTGTTTGCTCTTCACATTTTACTATGTTAAGAAGCTCTGGAGCCTAACCTTTGGAGGAGAAGCCATCATTCAAGTCAGTCAATAGCAGAACTGTCACTCTCTCCTCCTCAGAACTCCTGTTTCAAATGATCCTATGTTAAGAGTAAGTACTACATCTCATTACAAGAAGGAGAGGTGGGGAGAACACCGCCTGGAGCTCATCTCCCAAAGTCTGGGACTCTAAGAACCAGACAGCGGCAAAGACGGGAGCCCAGTCTATGGACAGGCAAAACGGGAAGGAAACGGGCCTTGAGACAGGAAGATGAGGAAAATACAAGGCGCCAGGGAATAAAAGAGGGAATTATCTAAAACTAGAAGCACACTAGTGCTAGGAAATCCCCCGTGATCCATGGTGCACGCTGCAACCTAAGTCACTAAGTCCAAAACATCCATGATCCATCCAATCAAGAATTCAAGGTCCCCTCCCTTACATCATGTCCCTTTCCTAATCACATAGCTTCCCAGCATGCCCTATGCTTCAGTAACATCCCCAACTCTATCATTACTCCTTCAACTACCCTCACCAAAAATGCCTGTGAAAGATAGGAAATCACTTCACATTTTCAAAATATCCCACAGGAGACCTCTTGGCAAGAAATCTGCTTGTTTCCTAATCTTGAGAAGCCACGATAAAGGAATGTGAGGAGCTGGATAGGTCTTAGCCTACGGACCAGTCAACATCTTTGCCTTAATGTGACGCATAGAATTTACTGGGAAGTGTCCAATGTCCTTTGTTTCTCCCTACCCATGAGGCTGAGCCACCAGATACTGATACTGCTGTAGCTTCGTTGCTGGCACCTAGGGAGTAGGGGGCTGGAGAAGGACATCCAGTTTGCTACTTCTCTTCTATGGTGGGCTTCTCAGGCACTGCCCTGGATGCATGAGGCCAACACAGGAAGGTGGGGGATATCTCTTCTCCTCTATATCCTGTTGCTGGAGGTACAGTGCCAGCCAATTTCTGGACCAAACAGCACCGATGACGCTAGGCCTGAAGTGGTAGCAGAAGTAGAGCTGGAACTCCTAGGCTGGGTGGGCAAAACAACTGACAGGAAATATTGGTCCCCGAAAGACAAGGGACCCACCCTTACAACCGGGGAGGAATTTCCTGGGATAGGGAAGGCCTACAGGTTAACACAGTCACCAGAGAGGAGTGGCCCGGGTCCTCCAGGGCCAGCTACTGGCCCCTCTGGCCTGGGCTGCAACTCCAAGTGTGGATGTTCAGGTGCTTCTACCGAAGGGAAAGCAGGGGGAAGAAAGGAGAAGGGAGAAGGGTTACCCCAGGGAATCTAGAGGTTCCCCCTCAGGAATGTGGAAGCTGTCCAGAATCTGTTTTTCTCAGGTTCAACGAATCAAGAGGGAAGAAAACTTCCTCGGGGGCCACCTCCCTATAAACACACGGATTTCCAAGCTCCGGGACTAGAGAAAAGCCATTAGGGACACACGTAATACTCAGGGATAAAGGAGAAATGAAGGCTCAGAAATCTTGGGAGGTTTTGCTGTAGAGTTGTTGATTTCTGCTCCCTGGGTTAAAGGGCAACAAGTACAGAAAAACAGGCTCATGGAATTGTGGGGTCATCTTTTCGGGGAAAAGGCGAAAGCCCTGGGGAACTGATGGAGGGCGAACAGCCTGGGACCAAGGAAAGAGCAGCAATATTCTGGGGACCGTGGGGGGCAAAGGGCTGTACCTGGTGGTGAGCCAGCAGCATGTGCTTCTTGAGGACAGCCCGCTCAAGAAAGCCCTGCCTGCAAAAAACACAAGTGAAGAGCGGCCCCTCCTTGGGGTGGGTCTTCTGATGCTCCTCCAGGGCCACCTGGGTGGGAAAGGTCTGGCCACAGACGTCACAGGCCTTTCTGCTACTGCTTTCTCCGGGCTCCTTCCTCATTGCTTCCTGCACGCTCAGCTCCTCCACCAAGGCAGTGCTGCTGCCTTCCCCTTCTATGGCAAGTGCTGACATCGGGCTGGCGCTTCTCTCCAGTTTGCCCCCCTCTTCCACGCCTCCTGTGACGTCACTGCCTCCCTGCTCCATTGATGGGGGTTGATCCAGGCTGTCCGGTGGCGGTGGCGGTGGTGGTGGCAGAGAAGGCTGCTGAACTGCCTTCTCATTACTGTCACTCTCCTTCCCAGCTGGGGCTGCTGTGGCCACAGTGCCCACTTCCTCCTCGGCCCCAGATGCCTCCTCTGAATCACCTCGCACGGATATTGCCTTCTCACCTCCACTTTCTGAGCCTCTCCCTGCCAGGGAATCTTCATCAGTCACATCTTCCTCTTCTTCCTCCTCCTCCTCCTCCTCTTCAGACAACTCCTCTTCTGGGCAAGGCTGCTGCGAAGGCTGCTGAGGGAAGCTTCCTCCTCCAGAAACAGTAGACTGCTCAGAGCCATTTTCCTGGGGAGCTCCTCCGCTTTCAGGGAGTGTGGCGCCACCATTGGGGATCTGGCCTCCCAGGTGCATGCGAACATGCTGCTGCAGAGTAACAGCATTGGTGAACTTCTTCTGGCAGATAGGGCAGGAGTTCTGGGCCCGGGCAGCTGGGCTGGTCTTGTGACCCACAAAATGTGCACGCAGATTGCCCCGGGTGGAGAAAGCTCTGCCACACACCTTGCATTTGAAGGGCCTTTCACCTCCATGTTGACCATAATGCAGGCGCAGCGCCCGAGGGCAGCTCAGCACCCGGAGGCAGATGACACACTGATTGGGTCCAGATGAGGCTGAGGATGAGGCCGCAGGGGAGGAGGTGGTGGGAGCTCCCGAGGCAGTAGAGGCCACTGTCACAGCTCCCTGTCGGTCAATCTTTTCTACCAGCTGCTGCAGTTTCGATGTCTCAGAGGGTGAGGCCCCCAACGGCTCTAACACATAGGGGAAGGGGAAGCTGCCTGTGGACTTAAAGTGGTTGGTAAGCAGTGCCCAGCTGGGTAGTGAAGTCACCAGCTTGCTCAGCTGCATGCGGGTGGCGCTTCCGCTCTCTGCCACCCCTGTGATGGCGGAACCCTCACCCCCGGGCGGGGTGTTTTCATCAGCCTTACTCTTTGGCTCTACCGCTTTCATGAGCACGAACTTATTAAAAGGAGGGAGTGCAGGAGCTGAGGCTGTGCCAGCACTGGTGGAGAGCAGCGTCAGGCTCTCCGTGGCACTGAGTGCTGTGGTGGAGGCCACCAGAGGCTTGCGCTCGACACCGCCACCTGGCATGGCCGCCTCCTCCTCAGCTTTCTCCGGCGGCACAGACATACCGTAGGGCAGGCCGCTGCTGGTGATGACATAGTCTAGGTGCTCTGGCACCGGGTGTGGGTTCATCTGCACATGCGGGTACTTCTCACGATGCCGATGGAAATGTACTTTGAGGTTGCCACGGGTGGTAAAGCGGTTGCCACAGACATTACACTTATAGGGCCTCTCACCTGTGTGGGAACGCAGGTGGATCTGAAGAGCACTGTCACTGCCAAATACTTTGGCGCAAAAGCGGCATTTGTGCCGTCCACCAGGCTTCTCCAAGGGGCCCATCACTTCCCCATAGCCCAGCTCACCACTGCCGTTCTTTGGCTTCAGGAGCCCTGGGGAGGCAGCGGCCTCGAGGCCTCGGGCGGCCCCAAGACACTGTGCCGCCAGTAGTCCCGTGGTGCCTGGGAAGGCCAGATGAGGCGAGGCGATCAGCTGATCTGTGCTGCCCGGCAGGGCCGGGGAGGGCGCAGGGGTGGGTTTGTGGCTTCGCCCAACCCCTCCAGCAGAGAAAGGATGCTGTGATCCCAGTGGATGGTAAAGGTGGAAGAAAGCCTGCTTGGGTGTTTCTGCCCCAGAAGAGGAGGAGGAGGAGGAAGAGGAGGAGGAAGGTGCCAGTGTCTTGCTGGTTTGGACTGGCTTGATGGGGCTGAAGAGGGGTAGCAGGGGCTTGGTGGAAGAAGGTGTCCCTGTCCCAGGCAACTCTGAGGGACTGGCAGGAGCGCCCACGGTCTGGCCTAAGGAGCCAAGCAGCAGTACCTGCCGGCAGATTTGCTCAGTCATCTGCATCTGATGGATCTGACGCTGCTGCAGTACCCGGAGCTCTTCCAAGATTAGAGGGATGTTCAGGTGGCCACTGCTTACCCCTGGAGGTGGAGGAGGTGGTGGAGGAGGCGGGGGTGCAGGGGTGGATTCTGGAGGTAATGGGGTTGCTCCCAGCTTGGGGCTGGCCAAGATCAGGCCCCCGCCTCCCCCAGTTGCTGTACCTGTGGCAGCGACCAGGAAATGCCCCGCAGACTCCTCTCCTCTCCGTTCAGGGGCCCAGGTGGGATCCGTGGGCACTGCAGAGGACCCAGCATCCAGGACGTTGCTGCTGTGCTCTGCATCCATGACCTGGGGGCTATTGTGGCCCTCAGGCCGGGGTTCAGAAGAGGCCGAAGTGTTGTTGGGATTCTCCTGGCCCCCAATGATCACCATTACAGGGGGTTCCGTTGAACATGCATTCTGGTGTGCAAGGAATTCAGCTGGGTCAGAGAATTGTGCGCAGCACTTGGCACAGACTTGGGGGTGGTCCTCCTCGCTAGCATCACCTGGGGAGAAAACAAGAAGCAAGAGCGTGGGTGGGTGGTGCGGCTGGGATGGATACACAGAGGCTCTAATTAACAACGAGCCCAGTAACCGCTAGTTGGGGGTGGGGGTGATGAGCTCACCATCAGGCCATGCAAGAGGCCACAGCGCTCAGTCCCAACTAGAGACACCCTAGCATGCGGGCCGGGGTGGGGTGGGGGTGGTGGTGAGAGCACGCGTGAACTACGGCCCAAGGGCCGCTCCCCCGCCCCCAACACCAAACCCCCAACAACCTCGCAGTTGCAGTAAGGAATGGGAGCAAGGACGAGGGCCTATGCAGAGAATAGCTCATTTTCATCCTGTCCATCCAAAGTCCTTCCACCCTCCCTACCCCACCCCCAACCGCGCGCGCGCGCCCCCTCCGTGCTCATTCCGCTGCCGGGGCCCTACCGCACCTCCAAGCTCCGTGGGCTCCCCGCAGGGCCCCCCGAGAAGAGAGCTCCTCCCGGCTTCATGCGCCATGGTTGTAAGGGAGGTGGAGGGCCGGGTGGGATGGAAGACAATGGGTATCGCGATTGTGGGAGGCGGCACTGGCCGCCGGGCTGCCGCAGCCTCTGCACCCAGCGGCCCAGACTGCAGAGATGGAGATCGGTGGCGGGGGCAGGGAGCAGCCGGGGAGGGGGAGGGGAGCGAGGCGGCGCGGAGGAGGGGAGGAGCTGGACCGAGAAAGCTGGGCGAGGGGAGACGGGGGAGGAGCGCCTGCGGAGGGGAGTTGGGGAGGAGGAGCTGCGGAATCCGCGGAAGGAGCGGGGAGGGGTGCTGGGGTGGGGGCGGTAGCTCCGTGGGTGTCCGAAGTCTCAGTCACAGGTGCTGTGGGACAGAATGGGGGTCCACCTTTCCTTGCCCTCTGCTGGCTCCCCCCTTTCAAGATGTCTTTGCCCAGGCCTGTCCGCCCCCGCCCAGCAAGCTCAAGGGGGCACAGTGGGAAACGCAGCCCTGCTCAATAGAGCAAAGCGGTAGGCTTCTCTTATTTTTCTTTGGATAAAGGATCCGCTGAGCCTGGAAAACGTGCACTCTAGAGAGGGTGGTCTGATCTCCCCAGAGGTCGGAGGGCCTGATGGGGAGGGCACCCCGGAACATCCACCACTCATCAACACACAGGGACCTCAAAATATCCCCAAGTTTTGTCCTGTCTTCCTCACCTCCATTTCCCTTTTCCCCTTCCGCGAAGAAGTTTCTCAGGGTGGGAAGCTACAAGGTAGAATTTCCATGGAAGTCATTTCAGGACTCCTCTCGGAGGAATACTAAGCCTCTTCACTCCGCCGCCCTCCTCCCCCAGAATAATAGCTGAATGCAAGTTACCCCACAGATCACCCAGCCCACAACTAATTTATAGAGTTCATGCTTATTTAAGGAGCCATCTCCTATTTAGTAACCCCTTTATCCTTCCTCCTTCTCCATTGTCCTCTGGAAACACGGGCACACTGTCATTATTAAGGAGAATTGGGTCCGAGGAGAAGTTAGCCTGCAGAGACCCACACAGGCCCATCTAGCTCTTACTTGGGGGGAAGGGGAGCTCTTCTTGGAACAATGGGGAAAATGCAGTAGGAGCAGCCCGACAACCTCTCCTTGTTTGAAGCCCTTTTCAACCCCAACCTGGTTTGAATGCCTAGAAGTGACTTCACTTTTGCTACCACTACAGAGACCACCTTCCTTTCAAAGACTGTAACTGGGAGTAAGATGCCCCAGGGCAGTTCCCTTTCTTGTGAAATGAGTCTTAAGTGGTTTTCCCACTTGCTAAGACTCTTACTTACAGGAAATGATTACATTGTTTACTGATGTCAGTTCTGTTATGGCCTGCTGGGTAGACTGAGGCATGGTGGCAGCCATCATTTCCCTTTCTATAAAGCAGTAATACTGTAGCTTCCTCAGAGAAGTATCACAGGGACAAAATCTTGAAAAACCTCGATAAATGACATCATTGTGTATATATGAAACTTTAAAGTGGGAGGGGGAGGCATCCTGAATACTATGGATTACATAATGTATACTGCCAGTGGCAAAATAATTAAAATAATCCAAAGTAGGCGTATACTAAAATGAGATCTGTTTTTCACATAGCTTAATCATCATATTGATTTCTGAGGTAAGATGTTGGCTAATAGTTAGGGTGTCTTTTTTTGGGAGGGGAGCTGAAATAGTACTAGAAACATACATTTTCCTATAACACCATTTTGCCATCTTTTTAAAATGAACAACACTGAATTGAATTAAGGTTTTGAAGCTTTAGAAACCTAGTACTATGAATCATGGCTCTGAAACAGATGACCTGACCTTTGCAATGAGGAAGAGGAGGGTCTGTTTTCAAGTATGGCAAGTCACAGTTTAGTACAATGGTTGTTTATATTTTTATTGATAAGGAAATTGAAACTTAGAGAGGTTAAGTGACTTTTCCAATTCAGTAAAGCAAGCATTCAGAATTTTGACTCCTGTCCAGTGTTTTCTCCAGCACATCGACATTGTGTGGCTTCCCTAATGCTAGAGAAAGGGGCCTGTGTGGCTCCCTACCTGCCATTTGCTCTCTGGCCTCAGTAAGGGAGAGGGAATCAGATGGAGGTTTCTACTGAGCATTTGTTAATTAGCATTGAACATTTGATATCAAGTTGCTGTTTTGTCAAGTGTTCCGACAAGAAAAAAATCCTTTTCTTTTCATCTTCTCCTGGGAAACACTGTTCCCTTTCTTGCTCTTTAATGAAACTTGCTTTCTGATGGGTAATTCGATCTGCACTCTTCTTTAAGGTAAATTTAGTCCCTGGTGAAAGGTGACGGATCAACAGCCACCTGTAAGAGGAACCCTCTATTTCTCAGCACTTTTGCACTCACTGCCTGTCCTGAAAAGAGGGGCAGGACTCTTAGGCAGACATGAATGAAGTCATAAACACAGGAATAAACTAAGCTGGTAATGGTGTCCCTAGATAGCAGATAAGGTGAGGTAAGCTAACCTGGGTCACATGTAAAGTCTGGAATGGATATAGGACGAAGACCTGGACAGGCCTGTTTAAATTTATAAAGAGCTGAACCGATAAGGAAAAGGGGAACCAGATGGCTCCCTAGCCTGGTGGCCCAGCAAGTGGCTTCTTTAGGCTTCAGAGAGTATAGTTGCTGAGAACAATGAGAAAAATAGACGGGCAGCGTGCAGCAGGGAGAACATGTTAAACATTGATTTTCAAATTTTGTTGCCCGCTGGTATTTCCAGGAGGGCCTTGTAAAACCTACACAGCCATGCCAATTACTTCACAATCTGTGAGAGCAGAACCAAGCATCAGTATGTTTATAAAAGCACTTCAGGTGACTCCACAGTAATACTGAGAATGAGAACCACCGGGTATGTACAGAGGACTGCCTTTCCATGGAACCTTCCACCTTACTACTTAACAAATTTTACCTGTGTGCAACCTGACCAGGATGGGGATGTGGACAACATAAGCCACTCAATGCTGCCTTCTGTCAGGCCTGTTCTCTGCAATGTCCACAACCACACTTCACTATCTTCTGTGAACAGGATTTGATATGATTTGTACCTGACGGTGAATTTAAGCAAAGTTATGGTCTTTCTCAGGGTATGTGACTCTTGAACCCTATTTTTTTTCTTTTTTAAAAGATTTTATTTATTTATGCATACAAGAACTGGGGTACAGGCCAGAGATATGGGGGTGAGAGGATTCACCAGGGACAGAGTAGGGAGCAGAACAGGCAGATGGACTGAAATATACTGCTGAGGAGAGCAGTAGGTGGGACAGGAGAGGTCTGCTGCACCAGGTAGCTCACCTCCCTGGCCAGGAATCAAACTTGTGCTATAGTGGCTGCTGTGCACCCTCAAGGATACTCTTGAACCATATTTCTAATTGTAAGATGAAAGGTTTTGTTCTGTATACATCATCCACTCATTAAGACAACTACATTCTGGTCCCTCCCTGGTGGCTCAATGGGTTAGAGCGCAGCACTGCAAGCTCTCTATAGTGGGTTCCATCCCCAGCCCCGGAGGTGACCTCATGGTGATGTGGACCTGATCAGCCCCCTGCTTTGCTTCCCTCAGCAGTGTGCTTCCCTCAGCAGTGTGTTTCCCTCAGCACATGTACTTAGTCATTCTGCCTGTTCTGCTCCCCATTCTGACTCTAGTGAATCCTCTCACTGCCTCTGGCCTGTATCCCAGTTCTATATGCATAATAAATAAATCTTTAAAAAACAAGACAACTGCATTCTACTAACATTGGACAAACACTAATTGGTAGTGTCCATCATTATGAATTGATTCTGTGAGTGCTGCTATATAAACTGCTTATGAAATGGTCTCATTTCCTCCTCACTCCTCTTTCCTTCATTCACACGCCTTTGCTACCCACACCTACTAATATGCCTTGGTGTTTGCAACACAGTAGACAAATAGGTCCCATGACTTGGCCACTTAGTGCTAAGTGAGAAAAATAGGTTTCTAGAGAGGAAATAGATGAAACAAGAAACTTTTTTAATGGACATTTTTCTGAAGGCAAAGGACTGAGAAATTAAAATGAAATGCAGACCACTTGAGCCAAAAGTGGTATGAAAAAGCCAAATGGGACTTTATAGAGAGTCCCTTCAGAGAGAGCTGACCCTCTCTCACATGAGTGCAGTGATTGGGAGTGTCAGAGAGACCTAAGTTAAAGTTCTAGTTCTAGCACTTTCTAACCTATGTGACCTTGGCAAAGTTTCTTAATTTTTCAAAGGCTCAGATTTCTCTTAAAATGAAGGTATAGTGGCCCTCCCTGGTGGCGTAGCGGGTTAAAGCACAGAACTGAGAAGTTAAAGCCATTTCCACATGAGTTTGATTCCAGCCTGCCTGGGAGGTGACCACATGGCACAGCAGACCTCTCCTGACCATTCTGTTGCTTCCCTCAGCAGTGTCCATCGATCTGCCTGTTCTGCTCCCCGCTCTGTCTCTGGTGAAGCCTCTCACCGCCCCTGAGCCTCTGGCCTGTACCCCAGTTCTGTATGTACAAATAAATAAATCTTAAAAAAAAAAATGAAGGTATAGTACCAAGAGTCTAAAATTCTGATACACATTTTCAGTTTGACAAGTTACAGCTTAGTACAATAATTGCTTATGGATAAGGAAGTTGAAACTTCGGGAGGTTAAGTGGCAGTATGGAAAAGTGGAAAAGCCTTGAAAACATTGTGCTAAGTGAAATAAGTCAGGATGACAAATGCATGGTTCCACTGTATGAGGCACTTGTAATTGGTATGTTTAGAGGCAAAAAGTAGAATGGTGATTGCCAGTAGTTGGGGAAGTTATTGTCTAACTGGTACAGTTTTAGTTTTGTAAGATGAAAGAGTACTAGAGATGGATAATGATGTTGGTTGCCCTACACTGTGAATATTCTTAATGTCCCTGAAATGAATACTTAGAACTTATTAAAATGGTAAATTTTGCTATGAACACTTTACCATAATAGCAAAAATGTCTTTTAAATGGAGTTTATAATAGGAGGAGTGTGAGGAATAAACAAGAAATATATAAAGTGGGCCTCCATGGTGCCCTAGGGTTAAGTCTCTGTGCTACCACCTCAATGGCCTTAGTTTGATTCCCAACCATGGAGGTGACCCACATGGTACAGCAGACCTCTCCTGTCTTGCCAGCTGCTCCCTTTAGCAATGAATTTTAGTAGATCTGACAGTCTTGCTCCTCCCACTCTGGTGAATCCTCTCAAACCCACCCCCACTCCCCACACTCCTGGCCTGTAAAAATAACCCCAGTTCCATGCAAAAATAAATTAAAATCTTTTAAAAAATACATAAAGGGTCGCCAGAATACCTGACAAATAGTAAGTGCTCTGAAAACATTAATGACGAATGTGATTATTTAAAGGCCCGGAGCCCTGAAAAAAAGGACTTGCCCAGGGTCACATAGCTTTGAGATCCAAAGTGGATTGAAAACTCTGGTTTTTGCTTGCCTAGCCTGTATCTGTTGCACCAAGCCTAAGGTACTTTCTAGTTACTCAGAAATGTTTTCTATTTGATCCAAGAGCACCTGGGGTTGGTTGATTTAGAGCTTAAGAACTTGAGAGGTAATGCTCTCAAATTATTTTTTGAGATTTATTTATTTATGCATTTAAGAACTGGGATACAGGCCAGAGGTGCAGGGGGTGAGAGGATTCAACAGAGACAGAGTGGGGAGCAGAACAGACAGATTGACTGAAATACACTGCTGAGGGGAGGAGCAGGTGAGACAGGAGAGGTCTGCCATGCCATGTGGGTCACCTCCCTGGCTAGGGATTGAACTAGTTCTGCAGTGGTTACTGACAGCTTCATAGTGCTGCCCTTTAACTCTGAGCTACCAGGGAGGCCCCTCAACTTCTAATATGAAAAAAAAAAAAAAAGAGTGCTTAAAATGCTACTTTTGCCTTCTATTCCCCTTTGTGCTCTTGATGTCTGCCAACTTCCATTTCTCCCTCTAGGTCTGTTTGGCTGTTGTCCTGGTTTCTCCTTCTCACTAAATATCTGGGTTTCTGATCATTTCCTTTATTTCCCAGATGTACTAGTTTACATTTTCCCTATTCACATCCCTTATGTTCTCTATCCAGATTTCTAGACTCTGTAGGGGAGAGAGACAAAAGTTTTTTCTCTTCAGAGTTTTTAAGTAAATAGACTATTTCCTTCTCATCACTTATGTGCAATGATTATTTGTTAGGTTTTGGTGTTCTGGTCAGGAAAGCTGAGAAAAAAAAAACAGGGCTGGAAAACAGGTTTTTCCAACTGCTTCTTGGTGCCTTCTTAGGTCACTGCAGAGATGGGGCTTTTAAAATATGCAACAAAGGCTCAGCTATTGCTTGTCACATATGGTCAACATGGCTTAAAAGAAGGCAAAGACCCCTGAAAACCTAGCCTACTAAATAAATGCCAGTGATAACCATAGTTTCACAGATAAACCAAAGGACTCAAAAAAGAGCCCCCCCCCACCTAATTCTGGGACATGCAGAACAAGACACTGTCTCTGATGTAGAAGGAAAAGCAAAACGCCTGATGATCAGATAAGTGAACAGAAACCCTATCTATGGAAAGAGGGAATGTGAAATTTATAATTCAGAAAGGAGTGTTAAGATTTGATCCAAGGGCCCTACCTGGTGGCGTAACAGCTTAAAGCACAGCACCATGACACTAGAAGTATACACTTCATGAGTTCCTTCCCTGGCCCTGGGGGTAACCCACATGGCATGGCAGACCTCTCTCCTGTCTCGCCCGCTGCTCCTCTCAGCAGTGTATTTCAGTCAGTCTGCCTGTTCTGCTTCTCACTCTATCTCTGGTGAATCCTTCCCTCCCCCCCCCCCCCCCCCACACCTCTGACCTGTACCTCAGTTCTTATATGCATACATAAATAAATCTTTGAGGCCCTCCCTGGTGGTGCAGTGGGTTAGGATGCAGCACTGTAAGCTAGCCTCAGCCACTTCAGTGCCAGTTCAATCCCAGGCCCCAGAGGTGACCACATGGCATGGCAGACCTCTCCTGACCTGCCTGCTGCTCCCCTTACAGTGTGATTCATTGATCTGCCTGTTCTGTTCCCCACCCTGTCTCTGGGGAATTCTTGCAATGCCCCTGCACTTCTGGCTTTTACCCTAGTTCTGTACACATGAATAAATAAATCTTTGAAAAAAAAAAAAAGATTTGACCCAGTACATGTCTTCGTGTGTATGTGTACAGAGAAAGAGAGAGATCATAGGTGATAATTACATCTCTCAAATGTGACCCAGTTGAAGCTCCAGATCATGCAAGTAGTCCAGACTCTTTCACTCTCAGGAGAATTCTGATGAGAAAACACTTGGGATTTCCTCAGGCAGATCTTAAAAGGTCACTTACTGCTTTCTTGCTTTTTTAACAGTTATGTTTCTGGTTTTTATGGCTCAAAGACAAACATTCAACTGCAATCTGTTTCTTCCATCGGGATGAAGCCTACACTGTTTCTATGGGGATGGCTTTGCAGTGGCAACCCTGTGCCCTCAAGTGTTCATAGCCCCCAGTGGGAGCTGTGGCTCAAAAGACTTGAGAATCCGTTCAGGGCAATTGTGAAATATTCCTTCACACAAGATTTTCCTCAGCTCTTGTATGGGAAATGGGGAAGCCAACTTCGAAGATCTGGGCTTGGGGGGGGCGATGCCTGTTGGGTGGGGAGAATTCAGCATAGTTCCACAATTGAACCAGCAGGGGAGCAGGACTGCGAGGCAACTCTGAGGCTCTGGGGGAAGTCTCCTGTAGAGCAGCAGGAGGAAACATCCGGTCTGTAGCAGCATTAAGGGGGCGGTTAATGTGTCCCAGGAGGGAAGGATGCCACCATCACGAACCTCTTAATATGGGCACAGTGGGATTCCTCCCAAAAAAAAAAAAACAAAAAAAACAAAAAAAAACAAAAAAAACGGTGACTTAAGGAGGATATGTTCTACCCAAAACACAGTATGTCTGTTAAGGTTGTTCTGTGGAGCACTGATTTGATCTAAAGTCAGTTTTTTACAACAGGTGGAATGGTAAACTTAATGATTTAGATTTAGGCACTACAAAGATACTATCCTAGAGTTTTTCAGGTCACACAACTCATAAAGAAATGCTGGTTTGCAGAGAGGTTCCTGAGCCTTGACCATATTTCAGTACTTGCAGGAAGTGCCCCAAATGTACACGCAGCCAATATCACAAATGATAACTCCCCACACATATTAAGTACTCATTTATGCTAGGGGCATTACCACATGTATCAAATACAGTTACACTGATTATTTTTTCCAAATACTGTACATGTATTAAATAATTTAAACTCACAATAACCTAATGAGGTAGCTGGCATATCTTTTCCCATCTTACTGATGAGGAAACCGAGGCATAGAGAGGGCAAAGTAAACCACCAGGCTTACACAGCTGACCAAATTGTGGAGCCAGGATTTGAATTCTGAAAGTCTGGCTCCTGAACAGCTGTGCTGCAGTAAATCAATAGTCTGCTAAATAAATCCAGTAGTTTGTCCCTGAGCCAAGACTTTCAGATTTGCACAGTGAGCACGTGTGCAGCCCCACCAACTAATATGTCCAGAACTTGCTCGATCCAAAGAATAACCCAGATACTTGTAAAAAGACGTAGAATCGCAGCCGCTAGCCCAGATCAAGAAATTTTGGAAAACTCTAAGCATCAGAAAACCTAGGTTTTGGCCCTTACGATGCCTCTGTTTGAGACTGGGTAATGTGACTTCTCAATACCCTGGTTGCTCCATTGTCTGTCTTATTTACTGGAATGTTATAAGAATACATGAAATTTTTTCCTCCTCATAAAGAAGTCTGCTACTTAAAAAACAGATAATATCCTCATATGGTGACATACATTAACAGACATGTTGATGCAAACTTTTTTTGTTTTTGCTCGGCCAGCTGAAGCACGAACTGAAATCCTCTATCCCAGGTGACACAGATCCACACCCCAAAGCAGACGGCCTCTGACCGACATTAGGCTCTCCCTCTGGGAGCTCTGTTCTGCTCTCAGCTCAGCTCAACAATGACAAACTTTTTTCTCTTTTCCCTCAGGGAAACCTTCACGTTTATCCAATTCATTCTCTTGCAACCCAACTCTCCAGAAAGGGGGTGGGGGGGGAGCGTGTGCGGGGAGGAATCCCACCCCTAAGAGACGGTCTTCAGGTCTGAGGACGTTACTTAGCAACGGCACAAAGACCAGTGAGCAAAGAGGGACCTGGGGAGAAAACTCTTGGGTGGGGAAACCAAGCCAGTTTGAAAACTCCATTTCATCAAGAGAAAAACAGAGAGGAAAACACAAACAGAACCATTCCAGAGAAAAGCCAAGCGAGACTTCTCCCCCGCAGAGGTCGTCTCCTTACTCCCTGCATCTCAACTCCTCCAACCCCCCCCGATGACCAAGTCCTCCCCACAGTTTCACCCCTGGCCCGGCTGCCCTCCCCTTGCCCTGGCCTGACCCACACAGGCTGGGACACAGGGCTCCCCACCCCTCCCCAGGCACCCACCGTTCTCAGACGCGCTGGGACCTTCGCAGTCCGAGATTAACTGTTGGGGTTTCCGCTGCTTTCGGCGAGACATTCCCGGTTAGAGGTGGGGTAGGGAGGGGCAACGCTCACTTAGTCTTAACCAGGGTGACCAGGTCTGGTGTCCCCCTTGGGTCTGAAGCCAACTGACGTCTCTCCCCCAGTGCAAGTCACAGTGTAGCTGAGACGTTCTCCCTTCCCAGAGACAGACAGACAGACAAACTCGTGCGCCCGAGCTCGCGCGCTCTCTCTGATTCAGTCCCTGACTCTCTCTCTTTCTCGCTCAATCTCTGCAAGTCTTTAAAGGGGAGACGCCCCCTTTTTTTTCTTCAGCTTCTTCCCTACGCTTCTGCAGCTCCCATTGTAAAAGCAAAAATCCTAATCTTTCCGCACACTCTTTTCTTTTGTACTGCAGAGGGAAGGATTTAACCCTCTCCTCCCTGCCAGTGCTCCGGGCCTCTCCGGGTGTCGTCTGTTTAGAAAATGTCCTGTCCTTGTTTTTTTTTTTTAACTGTTCTGCCAACATGTTCGCGGTACTTTTAGGTCTTTCATTATTCTGTGCCACCTTGACTGGTGATGTGACTACTTCTGGGGTATAATCTGAATTAAGCACTTTCTGTTACATTCTGATTTTGAAGCCAAGAAGTCAGTCCCAGTGGAAAATGAGGATATGAAAGGTGGGCTAAAAAGGTTTGATGGGCAGTCATTAGAGTAATTACTTATGTATAACTCTATAGGATATTTTCATGCGTGTGACATATTATGATATGTCTGAGATCAACATGGCAAATTTTACTATTCTGATTTATAGATGATCTGATCCCTTCATGAATAAGCCAAAAGTCTCAGTGAGGTTAAGAAATCTATCCCAGATTGCACAGCTATGATGTCACAGAGAGGGGCCTGGGAGCCAGGTGCTCCTAGTCAGATGCATTTCACCTCTACCTTCTAGTGGTGCCATATGCCACCAGACTCCTAGCAGAAAAAGAAAGTGACCTTAAGGAATCTAATTAAAAACAGCGACTGTGTCAGTGGCTTTTCTGTCTCTCCCATTCCTGCCCAGCTCCCAGGGTTAAAGAGGTTTACGAGGTAGATGAGTTCCATGCTTTGCCAGGGTAGAATCTACAAGGAGGTACTTGTAGTGCCATATGAAGGAATTTTCTGATAATGTGGTGGACTCCAGGGAATTTATGAGCTCTCAGTTCTTACAAAGGCTGAAAACAGTTGCAAGGATTCTATGGAAAGAATTTCCATACGGATGATGTTGGATCTTTACAAATCCATCCTTTGGTGACCAACGAGGTCTTTCCCTCTCAGCATAAACCCTCAAAGGTGACTATTTATTGTTTATGTGCACACCTGAAATGGAGTAATTCTTCGTTGCTACGCATAGAGCATAGATATGCCCTATCTTTGTCATTAGAATGCCTAAGTCTTCTTCTTTTAACTTTATTTACCTTTTACTCTTCTGCTGGTATTTGAGAGCACATTGAAACACCATCAGTTAGGAAAGGGGCAATGATTTTCCTCTTTGGAGTTTAGTGATGTAAACCTCTGATCACTGTATCTTCAGGGAAATGCAAAGCAGGGTTCACTCACATTTTGGGGTGTAAACTTAAGATGGCCTTCATTTCTTCCCTTACACAAATCCAGGTTAGTTCAGCAATACTAAGAAAGGGGATTACAATACAGGTGATGTGGTCGGAGGGCTGCTGGTGACAAATGAGACAAGTACTCACGGCTGAAGAGATTTGGGAAGCACTCTGATCTTTGCTTTGGCGTTCACCGAATCTCCATTATTAGTCTAGTCCTTTGGGGTCAGGACCCTAGGCAGCTCCCTTATATTCCACTCTCGAAACTTCTAACATTGTCTAATTCATCCTGTTCCCCTGAGGTAGACAGGTGTAGTGATTGCGGGGCTATTGTAGGAGAAATGGGAACACCAAGTGAGGAAAGCTTCTCATTTCTCAATGTGTTAGACCAGGTCATTCTCTCATCCCTGCTGTTTCATCATGACCTCTTCTTTGAAAAGAATAAGGAGAAAAGTGAGCTTCCTGCTTTTCCCAGTCTATGAAGTCTCCAAGGGTAGATTTGGGAGTCTACTATTTGTCTCTTTCCTAGGTCCTGTCTGTCTTGTCTTTTCCTATTTTTTTCCCCTTTCCTCCTTGCTGGCCTTATTGTGAAAGGAAGGACTCTTTCCCCTCCTCTCCTTTCTTCCGCCCTCCCCCATTTACCATTTTTTCCCTTTTACCTCTCCACTGTGGCCTCTTGACCTCCCCACAGAGTTACAAAAGTAAAATCCTTGAAGAGATGCTGCTGTGGGAATGTTAATGAGCCTTCCCCACAAAGGGGCAAAGACTTTACTTCACTGAGTTGGAAAAAAGCCCCTTTGAAAAGGGGTTTCTGTGTGTGGTGAAGTGGAGAGGGGAGGGGTAAGAGAGAGGGAGGGATGGAGAGGGAGAAAAGAAGGAAGGGAGAGTCCGAGAAAGATTGAAAGGAGAGAGAGAAACGAGACAGACAGACAGAGACACAGAGAAGAGAAAGGAGATAAACTTAAGAGTGCAAGAAAATATTAAAACCATACTTCTCTTCATTTTATTTTGGAAAATGGTCTACTTATGGGCATTGAAGATAATAAAGGATAGAAAAAAGGGACTTACTGGCATCCTACCCTCAGTTCTGTCCCATATATGAGAGTCTAAAAGGCTGTAGGGAGAATATTCTGGATGGGGGAAGCTGGTGGGCTCTTCTGGTTTTGTTGTCCCATTTTAGTATATTTTCTATATTAATCACCATTTTCTGCTATGCGTCCCTACTGGCTATTGGCCTAATAATTTTTTCTCTTTTCAAGATAGCTTGAATTATAGTTGAGGTGTATACATTTTGGAGCCAGTTTTCAAGCCAGACTACTTGAACATAATCTTTGTATAATTTGTGAGCAGAGGTTGCCCCCGAATTAGTCAAAATTCATGTTAAGGTATTTTTCATGTCAAAAACTAAGTCCTTAAAAAGCAAAGATATGTGGTTGCTTTTTAAAGAAAGCAGTGCTGATGCTTGGCTTTCAGAGATTTCCCTACACATTGTTTTGTGATATCAGCACAACACTCCAGCTAAAGAAGCCCAAACTGTGAGGAACAAAGAGAAGGTGATTGGAAAGAGATCCTTGGAAAAGAAAGATCAGGAGCTAGTCAGGAATGCTAATCCCCAGAGCTCTATACTCTCCTCGGAACTCACTGTAATCACATGGGAAACTTGGAATTCTTATTCCTGCCTCTACTCCAGATCCACTTAATCAGATTCTCTAGGGTGGGGCCTAAGGAGTTTAAACAAACTCTTAAATGATTCTTTTGCAGAATTAAGCCTGAGACAATTGCTCTTGAACCATGGACTCTGGAGCACTAGGGGACTGCAGAGTCCTGCATGGGAATCCTTATATACACGAACAGGGCCTGCTCTGTGGAGTGAATAAATAGTGTGCCTCTTAGATGTATATTCCACTGTTGGCCAATGTTTGTTGATGTTGTTGAGATGAATTCACTCTTCAGTCATTTATAAATGGTTCTAAACCCATAGTGTCTTTTGTCCTATAGTTCAACTCTTGTCAGGTTGCTCCATGACTCAACATTCCTAGCATTTTGTTTAAGGCTTTTTTCTCAAGGCAACCCTCTGCTTCTTAGAATTTTCCTTTTTCACATATTTAGATTTATTTTTATTTATTGATGCATACAAGAACTGGGGTATAGGCTAGAGATATAGAAGTGAGAGGATTCACCAGAGACAGAGTGGGGAACAAAAAGGCAGGTCTACTAAAATATACTGCTGAAGGCAGCAGCAGGCGAGACAGAAGAGGTTTACTGCACCATGTGGATTAGCTCCTTGGCTGGGATCAGGGATCAAACTCAGGCCACAGTGGCTAGCAATCCTTTGATAGTGTTGAGTCTATAACTCCTGCACTTTCAGGGAGGCCCTTTTGGTTTGTTGAGGAGCATGCATATGAAGGCATTTTCTTCACTTTCCAAAGAGTTAGATTCCTGTGAGGAATTTGATTTTAGTTGCAAGAGAGTCAAACTATGAATCTAGAAAGGCATGTAACTGGGGATCAGGGGTTAAAGTCTCAGTTCGTTTTTTTTTTTTTTAAGATTTATTTATTTATGCATACAGAACTGGGGTACAGGCCAGAGATGCAGGGGTGGTGAGAGGATTCACCAGAGACAGAGTAGGGAGCAAAATAGGCAGATCCAAGAAGAGCAGCTGGCAAGACAGGAGACATCTGCCAGCCATGTGTGTGTCACCTCTCTGCCTGGGGATCAAACTCATGCTGTAGTGGCTGCAGAGAGTTTCATAGTGCTGTGCTTTATTTAACTCATTGAGCCATCAGGGAGGGCCCTAAAGTCTCAGTTCTATCAAGTGATCAGTAGCCACTGTTGCCTTAGTTCAACCCTCTAATCACCTGATTCCTGGCCAGGGAGCTGACCCACATGGCACAGCAAACCTCTCTTGTCTCATCTGCTGCTCCCTTCAGCAGTGTATTTCAGTCAATCTGCCTGTTCTGCTCCCTATTCTGTCTCTTACACCCCCTCCCCACACCTCTGGCCTACACTCCAGCTCTTATATGCATAAATAAACAATATTTCTTTTTGTAAATAAAGGGACATAACTTTTTGAGTGATGGAAATGATCATAGCTTCGATGCAACCTGTATGCCGCACCTTTTGAATGCGTGAAGTCACTTAATCCTTAAAAGAACTTTATAAAGGAAGCATTATATAATCCCCTTCTTAGAATACAGAACATCCCATTTTATAAATGAAGAAAGTGATGATTGCCATAGAATATGACAAGTATTCAGAAATAGCTTTCTGGTTCAAGGTCTCATAACTAATAAATGGCTGGTTGAAATTTGCCCAAGTGGACCTCCCTGGTGGCACAAGAGGTTAAATCTCAGCACTATGAAGATATAGCAGCCACTGCAGCACAAGGAGCTGACCCACATGGCACAGCAGACATCTCCTGTCGCACCCACTGCTCCCCTCAGCAGTGTATTTCAATCCATCTGCCTGTCCTGTTTTCCACTCTGTCTCTGGTGATTCTTACCCCTGTAACTCTGGCCTGTTCCTCAGTTCTTGAATGCATAAATAAATAAATCTTTAACAAAAACAAATTATGATACTTATAATTACATATATTACCATGTGGTCTTTGTCTTGCCAGCAGTGGAAGAAAGCAATAGAGAATCAGGGAGAGGTGCCCTTTGCAAAACTTTACTACATTAGAAAGCATAGACAAACAATATCTAGTCTTAGATGATTTCCGCTTGGGCTCTTCCAGGTGGCAGTTGCCATGGTGCTTTAGGGGCAGAGAAAGGGGAGTGAAGATCAAGGGGGGTTATTCAGACCAAATCTAGTGTTGTGTTTCAGAGTTCATTCTGCAAAGGGTAGTAGGAATTTAAATATTTATCAAAGGAAGGATGGAACTTGTACTTTTCACTTTCCTTTATTTCTCCATGTTACTCATGTTAAAGGGGAAATAGAATTGATATAAAGGGTAATGGAACTGGAAAGGGAGTTTGTGGGGGAAGGGCTGTGAGTCTCACAGGCAGTGGGAGGAGAAAGGGATGAGGGTAGAAATGGAGAGAAGTATGTGTATGTTATCAGGGGAGAAATTACAGAAACAATTTCTTAAAGTTCTGGGGATCTTGAAATCCCCCCAGTTGCCATTAGGAAGAAAACCAATTCAACAATGTATGGGGATTAGAGAACAAGAGAACATCATGAGAAAGGAAAATAATAGATTAACTAAGGGATGAGAAAGGAAAACAAGTAGATAGAAAAGAAAGAGGAGGTCTTTGGAGGAATAGAAACATGGATTGAAGTTTGAAAATATGAATAATTGACCACCTATAATGAAAACAGAACCTTCAGGAAGAACCATTATAAAGGGCCTCCCTGGGCCCTCTCTGGTGGTGCCCGTTAAAAGCACAGCACTAGGAAGCTATCCACAGCCACTGCAGCATGAATTGGATCCCAGGCCAAGGAGGTGACCCACATGGTTTAGCAGACCTCTCCTGTCTCATCAGATGCTCCCCTCAGCTGTGTATTTCAGTAAGATCTGCCTGTTCTGCTCCCCACTCTGTCTCTGGTGAATCTTCTTACTTCTTGCAACTCTGGCTGCACCCCAGTTCTGTTATACACACACGAATAAATCTTGAAAAAAAAAAGAAGAGAAACAAGTGCACACCCCAGGACCTTGGTGCAGGAAGGTACTATTAGGGGTCACCTTCATTTCAGATAAGGAAACTAAGACTAAGAGTGGTTATGTGATGTCTCAAAAAGTTTTCCAGAATCACATCGAATCTCAGGAAATTGCCCTTTCTACAACACCATGGAGTTGTAGAAGAAATAGGCAAGGAATAGGGAGAACTCCTGCATAAATAAACTTTTTAAAATAATAGGCCTTTATAATTTTTTTCTCTGCCTTCTTCAGAATTTATGAACTTTTTTTTTTAATCTTATAGAGACTATTGTAATTTCAGGAATTAACTCCCTTCTGATAACATTAGACCTTAAACTATTTTAGTTAAATAATAACACCCTTCCCCTCTTTGGGGCTATTCCCAGGAAAGGGTTATTTCTGTGACTAATTTAAGTACTGAGAAAATTCTCCATAATGCCTAATTGACTCCTAATTATGTTTTAGGTGAAAATCCTTTAAATCTGTGCTTGGCAGAGCTTATTCATTCACATTAATTTCTTCAAGAAACATTTTGTTGAGCACCTAATATGGACTAAGTACACAACAGAAAATAAAACAAAATGCAGCTATTTTGTAATTATTTGGACTTTAATCTTTTGTTGATAGCTATTACTTTTTACTTTGTTTCCATTTTCAAATTTTTCCTCATCTATAATTGGGGCAATTTATGCCATTATTCTTAGAAACTTCTGATGTGGCTCCGCATTTATCCTGGAACTGCTCTAATGAACTCAAAAGCAACCAGGACACATAGTTCCCACGGACTTGATTAGAGCAAGTTTACTATGGAAGATAATTCAAAGTAAGGAGAGCTGGCAAATCAAAACCAGAATCCTTGAGGACAACTAGGAGGAGCTAGGGATCCCACAAGCTCCCTAGAAGTCTAAAAGGGCTGGAATAGGATCGCAGATAAATTTACAGAGAGAGGAGTTAAGAACTGGGAAGATTGTTGGGAATATTAACTTTATTGCAAATTTATGGTGAATGGCAGCTACTTAAATGTGGAAGTTAAAGATTCATAGAAAGTAAGAGCTGTGGTATAAAATGGAGAATTCTTTTTCCTTCCTGTAATTGAGAATTTCTATGAAAGGAGATGTCAGTGTATTAGTTATGTTACTTAGTAATCATTTATTATTTGATTCATTGTTTTTTGTCCATTTTATTTATTTTTTTAAGTTTTATTTTTATTTATTTTATACATACAAGAACTGGGCTGTAGGTTAGAAGTGCAGGGATGCGGGGGTGCAGGGGGAAAGTGATGTTGCCCCCCTCAGCAGTGTACCTCAGTAGATCTGTTTGTTCTGCTCCCCACTCTGTCCCTGGTAAATTCCTTCATCCCCCACCCCCACCCCACACCTCTGGCCTACATTCCAGATCTTGTATGCATAAATAAATAAAAGTAAATCTTTAAAAAAACAGAAAACATTGCTACCAACAGACTAACCAGTCACCAGGAACTCTTTAATGATTTTGAGAGTTTTCTAACTAAATATTTATGCTGCATCTGTTGGGCAATGTTGACAATCTCATCAAAAGTGATATTTCCACTGTTTGATACGTTTCTGTTTCTCTGTCTCTTAGCAGTTCCTTAATTAGAATGTGTCACCTCAATCTGGGCCTATCTGTTCTGAATGGTTAGTGTTACCATAATCCTCAGACCTTTCCCATTAAGGGTTGCCTTGGTGATGTCATCATCAATCTTTTTTGGAGACAGATCCAAGGCCCTATCTTGGGGGCCAGGGCAGACTTCCCAGCCCTTGCACCTCAGGGAGGTAGTAGAATGGGAATGTAGTGGAGGGGGCTCATGTTAAAAACCAGTGTTGGAACCCAAAATCAAGAAGATCAAAATTGGACTTTGACTCCTGTTGAGCAGAAGCTGAAGGTCATGCACATTTCCTTTTCTGTCTTTAAAATATGTATATACGGAATGCTCCATGAATTTGTGTGTCCTCCTTGTGCAGGGGACAATTTTAATTCATTTACTGCCACACTGAGCTACACATAAACCATTTCTAAGCTGTCCACATTTATTCAGTCAGTTTGAAATCTCAGGAGTGGGAGCCTGCTGAGGTGGTGCAGGGGTTAAGTCTCAGCTCTCTGAAGCTGTCCACAGTCACTGACGTGTGAGTTCCTTCCCCAGGCAGGGAGCTGACCCACATGGCCCAGCAGAATTTTCTTGTCTAGCCTGCTGTTCCCCTCTGCAGTGTATTCAGCGGATGCACCTGTTCGGTTCCCCACTCTGTCTCTGGTGAATCTCACCACCTGGTTCCCTTTCCGCCCCTCCCCCTGATGCTCTGGTCTATACCCCAGCTCTTATATGAATAAATAAATAAAATCTTAAAAAAAAAAGATAAAGAAATCTTAGTGCTGGTGTTATTTTTTTGAACTGGAAGAAGGAACATTCCCTGTCCCTCAAGGTGATTGAAAAATAATCTTAGAAAGTAAACTCAATAAAACCACATTACTTAAAATCTTAAAAACGTAGAAAACAAAAACGTATCACCAATGCAGAACTATGAATTTTCCCCTACATTTAAGTTTGTTTAAAATAGGAGCATTAAAACACATACAAAATACTTGTCAAAATAAAAAGCACATTTGATGAAGTCCTATTTTGGTCATTCTTTGATACCCGGTGGATACCCACTTCTATGTCAGCTATGTCTAGTGTATACAGACCCAGGCTCCTGCTCATTTTACTCTCCTGTAGCTGTTATTGAAAATCTGCTGGTCTTATGTTGAATGACAAGCAGAACTCTTATTAGCTATGCTTTCATTTTTAGTGGAGAAATCAAGTAGCTAAATTACCTTGAGAAAATGTCTTTACCTCTCTAGATGTCACTTCTCTCATCTGCAATGGTGACATTAGACCAGGTGCTTTTCTTATCCAGTTTTCATTTCTGTGTTTTAAATGTGAATCTCTACATCAACAAATTTGCTATTGGAACCATATCCACATAGGGCCCTGCAATAATAAATTCATGGAAATCAATTTCTAAAAGCATTTTTTAGGGCAAAAATCACCTAATTCCAAGGTGAAAGGTTGCTTTGATATTGGAACAAGTTATCATTTCTGTGAAGTATCCCATGATGTAGGTAGCCTGCATTTAGGTGGTAGGTGGAGTGAAAAAATATCTCTGTATTTCACAGTATAGAATTGTTACAGGGCAGGGAGAGAGGGGCAGCACCAAAGCCCCAAGCCTTCCTGCTCTAAATAGGTTCTGCCGTCCGCCACAGCAATACAAGACATAAGAGCTTTAATGGAAAGGAACTTTATACAATGAGTATACAGTATGAAAATGACAAGGAATATAATTTCTAAATCAAACAGTTGAGGTTACCCAGCCCCTCATGGCTAAAAGTCCACCCAAAAGGGGTTGGCCCAAAGCAAGGCCTGAAAGCCTGCCACAAGTCTAAAGCACCTTCTGGCTGGGTCCCATAGAAAAGGGTCACACATGGCCAGACCAGTCTGGGAGGAAAAGAGCAAAATCAAAATTAAGATAAAAGCTGCCATAGTCAACCTTCCCACGGGTCTCTCACACACATCTGTTTCACCCAGTCCAGACCAGAAACAAGCAAAGTTTCTGCACACGTTTCTCTGTTCCATGTGGCTCTCTTAAGTCACCTTCTGGCTCTCCATCCTGCTTCCTCTTCCTCAGATTCCTTCGCTTCTCTGCTCAGCTCCTCCCTCATGTCCCAGGGTGCTCCTCATTGGTATTGATGGGATTTATAGTTCCAGTATCTGGAGTGGGTGGGGGTGGAGTCCATGAACCCTGTATCTGTTACAGAATCACATTCATGCTTGTAATAGAGACAAGGGAACAGAGAATCACTGTGCTAACTGAATGGAATGCCAGGGTGGCACTGGCTGCTTCCTTTACACTGTTGTTTATCCCTTTCTTTTGCAGGCATTCACAATATTATAAATGAATTGGCAGATTGAAATTAATTTGATTTACACTCAGTTAAAATATTGAGGTCCATCAAAACCCTTCTGGTCTGCTGATCTCTGTGACCTCCAGGAATAAGTCCAGTCAAAAACCAAAGCAGCTTACAGGTTTATGATTCTCTATCTCCAGATGGCAGAAACACCACAGGATTTAAACTCAAGCTTAAGCCAGAGAACATTTTTTTTTTCATCTTTCTGTCATAAGTACCAAGCTAGATCTTCAGTTAGTTAATTTGCTCAGCAAACACTTCTCAAATGCATTTTATTACATCTGCATTTTAGGGGCAAGTAGAATAAAAATATACATACTTTTCAACATAGACTCATACTCATGTTCTCATTAAGAAAAAGGCAAAAGAACTTATGCTGGGGGCTTGGGGGCCTCTCTGGTGGTGCAGGGGTTAATGCCAGCCACTGCAGCATGATTTAGGTCCCTGGTCCTGGAGGTGACCCACATGGCCTGGCAGACCTTTCCTGTCTTGCCCGCTGCTCCCCTCAGCAGTGTACTTTGTCAATTTGCCTGCTCTGCTCCCTACTCTGTCTCTGGTGAACCTCCTTACACCCAGTTCCTGTAAGCATAAATGAATAAATCTTAAAAAAAAAAAAACAAAAAAACAATGTATGCCAGGGTTATAAAGTTACTAAGACATACACCCTGCCTATTCTTGAGAAGTGGGACAATATTAAAAAAAACAACAATGTGGGCCTCCCTGGTGGTGCAAGGGGTTAAAGCACAGCACTATGAAGCTATCAGTAGCCACTGCAGCACAGAGTTTGATCCCCAACCCGGGAGATGACCTGCATGGTGCAGCAGACCCCTCCTGTCTCACCCAGGCTCCCCTCAGCAATGAGCTTCAGTTGCTCTGCCTGTTCCACACTGTCTCTAGTGAATCCTCTAACCCCCCACACTCCAGGCCTATACCACAGTTCTTGTATGCATAAACAAGTTAGTCTTTAAAATTAGGTTAATAGAATCTACTTCATAGGCTTGTGGTAGAGATTTAGTAAAATTCCATTAAAAGCATATAGCTCTATGCCTGGCCAATCTTTCAAGCTCAATATGTTCAATGACTAGTATTACTCTGTCCAGCATAGGCAGCAAGTGCCAATTATTATGAGAGATCAAATGTGTGCACATTCAATGGGTAGATTTCACTCTTAATTAGAGAACCGGAGGGTAAATAGATCGAAGAAGGATCATGAAAAAATTCACTTAAATTGGAGTTTTCAAAAAGAAGCAAGGCTTGAATATTTAGACTCTAAAATTGGGAGTAGAAATTCTGTGAGAAAGGCAGTGAGGAGCTTGTGACCTGTGTGAGGTGATAAGCAATAAAAATGCAAGTAAATAAATTAGATAACTATAGAGTGGTAATTAAACAGGGTAATTGGAGAGAAAGTGAGGAGGAAGGATGGGGCTGGTGGATGGCTTATTAAGAGGGAAGACTCGATTATATCTCAGGTATGAGGCTGTTCATATGTAGATACTGCTATCTGTGAATGAATACAGAATTTTGGCCCAAATTGAGGGAAATGCAAATACTCTTAGAAATGGGGGCTTTTAGCAATGCAAATACGAAAAACTTCTGATTTAAGTAGAACAACAATGACAACAAAACACCTTCACTGATCTTTGCTTGAATCAATCTGTGATTAAAGACAGTCACATTCTCATGATTTCAATGATAGAAAAGACAATTTTTCTTTGTCTCTGTTTTATCTAAGTTAGACCTGAGTAAGATCAGTCAAGGCCATCCCTTTTTTATTACTCATCCCTTTATTGAACAAATATTTAACTGAGAATTTACCATGTGACAGGACGATGCCATCCTGGGGGAATGCAGTAGAAGGTTTTATCTTGGCATCTTCTCATGCTATGCTCCAGAGGGCTTTTGGAACAGAAGGGCATCCCAGGAGAACCCCAGGCTGTATCTGACTCTGTCCACTAACACGTTTGGATAAGGATGGAAGATGACCTGGTAATAAAGGCCTAGGGTATATTCTGAAATGATGTCTGGTTAAAAAGACAAAGTCTTGGCCCTCCCTGGTGGCGCAGCGGGTTAAAGCACTGCACTAAAAAGCCTAAGCCACTTCCGCATGAGTTCGATCCCCACCTGACTCGCCTGCTGCTCCCCTCAGCAGTGTAATTTGTCGATCTGCCTGTTCTGCTCCCCGCTCTGTCTCTGGTGAATCCTCTCACCCACCGCATCTCTGGCCTGTACCCCAATTCTGTATGAATAAATAAATAAATCTTAAAAAAAAAGACAAAGTCTTTTGATGAAAGAATTTTGAAAACATTGTGATATTCCTCCACTTTATTTGAACTAAAATATTGTCTTTCACATTCCTCCCCCTATACCTGTCCTCCACGTTTTCTATGCAAATTGACCAAATAAATCTTTCCATTCATTCCAATTCCTGCTGTTCCTCACAGTGAGTCTCCGGGCTCAGCCCCAAGCCTGGAAGGGCAGTAATGGATTCAGAGTAGCTACTCAAACACAGATCCCCATGGAAACCAAACGACTAAGAAAACAAAAAGAGAGGAAGAGGCAGCCACCGCCTGACCTTTTACGCACACTCTCCAAATTCTTTTCACTCTTGGGCATGAAGGCAAGTGCTTATTTGTATAACTAGTGGAACTAAAGAACCTGACCCTTCCTCCCACTTCCCCCCATCGCCTCAAATTCTTAGGAACCTTTCTTGGATAGCAATTGAAGGATAGTGGGACATCTCCACCTGGTGGTACAATGGCCAAATAACCACTGAGAAAAGGACCCTGCAATGCGGGCTATTAAGTAGCAACAGCAACAGTATGGAAAAAAATGTAATATTCAGGATCCTTCCTCGGAGAGTGTTTCAGCTGTGATTCACTTACTTGTTCTTTCTCGTATGTATTGAAAAATCTTTTTTATGTTGATGCCAAATTTTAATTTGGCATCTTATTCAAGTATGGGTACATGAAGTCTGGTTTCTCATCTCCTAACTCCATGGTGTGTGTTTTTGACCCAGATGTCTTCTTGCACCATGAATTCAGTGTAATCCCCAAACTGGACTGGTCTCTTCATTCCTTTCCCTTCTAGAGGACAGCCTTTGCTAGATTACAAAGGGGAACCAGAAGGTTTATGCACTGTCTTTTTGATACGTTCTATTTCCTCTAGGACTGTGCCCCCCCCCCCCCAGACTGTCACCTTTTCTCTTCAGGAACTGGGAGGGTGTAAGGAAAGGCACCCATCTTCTTGCTTCTCTGGGCTCAGCCCCTCGACCTTCCCAAGACACATATACCAGAGGATCTGTGATCTGCTTTATTGGAAGGCAGCGAAATTTTAGAAGGGAATTACAATGCAGAAGCCATAAAAAACAAAGTTGTAGCTAGCCTGGATATGTCTTTTTTAAATAAAAGATTTATTTATTTATGCATACAAGAACTGGGGTACAGACAGAGGTATGTGTGTGTATGTGTAGGGGGGAGAGGATCCACCAGGGACAGAGTGCGGAGCAGAACAGGCAGATCTACTGAAATGCACTGCTGAGGGGAGCAGCGGCAGAGAGGAAGACTTCTGCTGTGCCATGTGGGTCAGCTCCCTGGCTGGGGATGGAACTCCTGTTGCAGTTGCTAGTGATATTTTCCTAGTGCTGCGGTTTTTTTTTTTTATAAGTATCATTTTTTTTTAAAGATTTATTTATTCATATAGAACTGGGGTACAGGCCAGAGATGCGGAGGGTGAGAGGATTCACCAGAGACAGAGCGGAGAGCAGAACAGGCAGATCGACGAAGTACACTGCTGAGGGGAGCAGCGGGCAGGTCAGGAGAGGTCTGCCGTGCCATATGGTCACCTCCGGGGCAGGTGGGAATCGAACGGAATCGAACTCATGCGGAAGTGGCTTTAGATTCTCAGTGCTGTGCTTTAACCGGCTGGCCGCACCACCAGGGAGGGCCTAGTGCTGCGTTTTAACCCCTGCACCACCAGAGAGGCCTATCTTTTTTTTAAATTAAATTTATTTATTTATTTATGCATATAAGAACCACTGTGTAGGCCAGAGGTGCAGTGAGTGTGTGTGTGTATGTGTGGGTGAGAGAGAGAGGATATTTACTAGAAACAGAGTGGGGAGCAGAACAGGCAGTTCTACTGAAATACACTGCTGAAGGGCTCAGCAACTGGTCAGGAGAGGTCTGCTGGCGGTGGAATTCTCCAAGATGCTGCTCTGGCTCCCCCTCCAGGATACTCTTCTAATAATGATAATAATAACTCCTTGCACCACCTGGAAGGACTTGGTAAATCTTTTTCATTAAAAATGTGCACTATTTCTATTGAAGAAACTAAGACAAAAAATAGCTGCCTAACAATTTGACAAAGATTTAGTTGAAATGGTCTCATGTAGGTGAGATGAATGGATACTAACACAGGCTCACACCACTTATATATGGTAACTGTACTTCTTGCAGCTGATTTCTAGAAAAACACTTATTTTATCCAGTATGAAAATTGAGAAGCTATTAAGTTATGATGCTTTTAAGCCTCTGTCTAAGATGACTGCCAGTATTTTTGGCTTCTGGCGCACATACTTTCTCCCAGTCATCAAATACAATAAAAATTCTAAGTACTGATGTGGAGGGATTTTGTGGGTATAATTAAGAAACCAAGTGAATTGATCTTCAAATAGGAAGATTATCCTCTGTAGGCCTAACTGAATAAGGCGAGTCCATAAAAAGGAGTGGGTTTTCATGGCAAGAGAGCTTGAATCACGAGAGGGATTCCATGTGAGTGAGATTCCGTCCTGGCATTAAAGATGGAGGCGTCAGTGTGGCTAGGAATTCAGGCAGCCTGTCATAGCTAAGAGTGACTTTCAGCTGACAGTCCCCAAGAGATCAGGAACCAAAGTATTGTACTTTCAAGGAATTGAGTCCTACCATAACATAAATATGAGCTTGGAAGAGAGAACCCTCAGCTACTGATAAGAATCAATTCAACAGCACTTTGGCTTCAGCCTTCTGACACACTAAGCAGAGAACCAAGTCACATTGTGTTTAGACTGTCGACCTGGAACACCATGAGTTAGGAAATGGGCTTTGTTTTTAGCTGCTAAGTTTGTTATCATTTGTTATACAGTAATAGAAAACTAGCAAATCACATTAGGTGGAATTAATTTTCTGGTTAGTGTCCAAGGCTTTGCATAACCTGATCCTGGTCTGCACGTGTCTTGTGATCATGACCCCCGCCCCCCAGGCGTTAAAATTTAACAGCATCCATTTCCTTTCTATCATGTCACACACTTTGCTATCCTAGGACCTAGTTTTGTTTTCTCTTTGAAAAACTTTCCTGAGATTTTCATGACTATGGCTTTCACAAAATTTTATTACTGTAATTTCCAGAACATGTAAGCTTTGATGAACATATGGCTTCTCTTTTTCACTGTGTCCCTTCTCACGTCTCTTGCTTTTTGACTTATTGGGTCTTTAAATTTATTTATTTATTTTAAAGATTTATTTATTTACACATACAAGAATTGGGGTACAGGCTAGAGGTGCATGTGTGTGTGAGAGAGAGAGAGAGAGAGAGAAAGAGAAAGATAGAGAGAGAGAGGATTCACCAGAGACAGAGTGAGGAGCAGAACAGGCAGATTGACAAAGTACACTGCTGAGGGGAGCACGGGCAGGTCAGGAGCGGTCTGCTGTGCCATGGGGGTCAGCTCCCTGGCTGGGGGGTTGAACTTGTGCTGTGGCTTAACCAGTTGCACCACCAGGGAGCTCCCTATTACTATTATTAATTTTTATAGGAACTGCCATATTATTTTTCATAGTGACCACACATTTATAAATTCCAATGTACAATGACCTTAAATGGGTACTAGTCCTCTCAGGCAAGTGCACTGCTAGATAGGATCCCACAGAGTCATAGGCAAGTGTAAGTTTCTGACATGAATTCCTTAACAGCCTTTATGATTAACAGTCTTCCACCTTCCTCTGATAGTCTCTTCCCTTTAGATAAGACCTTCATGTGACTCACCAACTCCAAACGGTCTTTTGGTACGAATTGATCATTAAAGCAACCTTAGTTCAGGAACCATAAAACGTTCTACCTAGGGAGCTTAGTAAATACAAGTGCCCTAGGTTCTGCCTCTCTGTTTGCACTCAGCCTTGATTCTGCATGCCTTTTCCAGATATGCAGTTTCTTCCTCCAGGATCTATGAGTAATAAACTTCTCCTTTTATAGTCTGCTGTTAACTGAGGCTCACCATCTGGCATTCTGTGTTCCAGTTAATAAGTGTTAATTTAACAAATCATTAATAGTGTCTATCTACTTTTTTTTTTAGATTTATTTATTTATGCATACAGAACTGGAGTACAGGCCAGAAGTGCAGGGGCGGTGTGAGGCTTCACCGGAGACAGAGTGGGGAGCAGAACAGGCCGATCTATGAAGTACACTGCTGAGGGGAGCAGCGGGCAGGTCAGGAGAGGTCTGCCACACCATGTGGTCACCTCCGGGGCAGGCAGGGATCGAACTCATGCGAAAGTGGCTTTAGCTTCTTGGTGTTGTGCTTTAACCTGCTGTGCCACCAGAGAGGGCCCTGTCTGTCTACTTTTTAATAAAAGATTTATTTTTATTTATGCATACAAGAACTGTGGTGTAGGTCAGAGGTTTGGGGCTGGGGGGTAGGTCGGAGGGGTGGTGAGGAGAGGATTCACCAGAAGCAGCATGGGGAGCAGAACAGGCAGATCTTATTGAAATACACTGCTGAGGGGTGCAGTGAGTGAGACAGGAGAGGTCTGTCATGCCATGTGGGTCAGCTCCCTGGCCGGGGATGGAATTCCTGCTACAGTGGCTGGCAATAGCTTGATAATGCTGAAACTTTAAACCCTGTACCACCAGGGAGACTCCTCCCCAGCAATTTACTTTTTAAAAGATTTCTGCTTCAAATTATTCCTTTTTGATTTTTAATTTTATTATACATTCATAGATCATTTAAAAGTTATTTTCTCAATTGTTAAGACAATAGCAATTGTGTGAAGTACCTAGGGAAATAGGTATAAGACTTGTATTAGCCTTTAGAATTTTTTTTGGTTTGTGATCTATAGATTTAAGCTCAGTTTATAATACATTAACTGGTCATTTTATTTGTTAAATATATTGAAAGGTTAAGGTATCTCACAAATAATATAGTAGTTTGAGGAAGTTGGTATTTAGTGTATTATTTGTTTTCTGAACAAGATAATGAGTAATTGTGTGGATCACATTCATACAAGGAGAATGTTACATCAATCAGATGAACTTGTGATTCCTATGTAGATGAACATTCACATGACCAAACTGTTGACCATCTGCTATGACTAAGGGACTTTGTTTTTATAAATAACATGATTTATCACATGGACAAAGCAACCATCCAATATGAAAAGCTTGAGAATGAGGCAGAAGCATAACAGGATGAGATTGGAGATGCTAAGGAATGGAAACTAGAGATTTTGCAAAAATTTTACCCATATTGATTAAGCCTTGGTCAACTCAATGAAAGCTTGCCTATTTCACAAGTCTAAATTGATGTGAAATTGTAGCACTAACAGATGGCCAACAGGCATATGAAAAAATGTTCAACATAACGTGTAATCAGGGAAATACAAACCAAAATCACAATGAGATATCATCTCACAACAGTGAGAATGACACATATTAAAAAAACTAGTAACTGGCCCTCCTTGGTGGCGCAGCGGGTTAAAGCACAGCACTGAGAAGCTAAAGCCACTTCCACATGAGTTCGATTCCCGCCTGCCCCGGAGGTGACCACATGGCCCGGCAGACCTCTCCTGACCCGCCTGCTGCTCCCCTCAGCAGTGTACTTTGTAGATCTGCCTGTTCTGCTCCCCACTCTGTCTCTGGTGAATCCTTTCACCACCCCTGAGCCTCTGGCCTGTACCCCAGTTCTGTATGCACAAATAAATAAATCTTAAAAAAAAAACAACTAGTAACAACAAATGTTGGTGAGGATGTGGAGAAAAAGGAACTCTCCTACACTGCTGGTGGGAATGCAAATTGGTCCAACACCTATGGTAAGCTGTTTGGAGGTTTCTCAAACTGTTAAAAAGGGAGCTTCCATATAACCCAACAATCCCACTCCTAGTTATCTACTCAAAGGATACACAAACATTGATTCAAAAGGATGCCTGCACCCCTATGTTATTGCTGCCTTATTTATAATAAGGAAGATGACTGGATCAAGAAGATATGGTACATATACACAATGGCATATAATTTAGCAATCAAAAAATATAAACACATACCTTTTGCAGCAACATGGATGGAGCTGGAAGGGATCATGCTTAATGAAATAAGCCAGAAAGATAAAGAAAAATACCAATAGTTTTATTCATAGCAGGAGTGTAAGGGATAAGAAAAAAAAAGCAATTGTAATAAGTAAAAATGAAAATCAACAAAAAATTATAAACCAGAGACATTCAACAGGGGTGGAGAGGGGAACAGGATCAAAACTGGGGAGGGAAGAGTGCGTGGTACTATGGTGATGGGACATGGGTGAAGTGGTGGTGGGAAGTCCACAGGGATTACAACTGAGATGAAAAAAAAATGTATAAAATGAAGAATGATGTAAGAAATATGTATATAAAATAAATAATAAGAAGGTGGAAATCCCCCCCCCCAAAGAAATTGCAACACTAGTCATAATAACCAAGATATGGAAGCAACTCCAGTGCCCAGCAGTGGATGAATGGATTAGAAAGATGTGATATATGTGCACAATGGAACTACTCAGTCATAAAAAGGTGAAGTATTGACATTTGTGACAAAATGGATGGACCTTGTGGGGATTATGCTAAGTGACATAAATCAGAAGGAGAAATACAAATACCATATAACTTCACTCGTGGAATATGAAGGAGACAAAGAAACGAACAAGTAACAGCTTAAATAAATCCTTAGACTCTGATAGTATAGTGATGGTTTCAGAGAGAAAGGAATGGGGAGAAATGAGTAGAAGGGACTGACTGGTTAGTGATAGATGTTGGTGTTGGCCATGGTGTTTTATATACAGTTGCTGGGGCAAGAAACTGTACACCTGAAACCTATACCATCGTATAATTAATGTTATCTCAACTAAAAAAAGTGAAAAGAAGAAAAAAAAAAGAAAAAAATAGATATCCAATATTAATTTGTATAAGTTATCTTGGTGCCCTGATTAATTGCCTTTTTTCTTTTTAAGAATTATTTATTTATGCATATAAGCAATGGGGTGTGGGCCAGAGGTGCAAGGGTGTTAAAGGATTCATGGATTCACCAGAGACAGAGTGGGGAGCAGAACAGGCAGATCGACGAAGTACACTGCTGAGGGGAGCAGCGGGCGGGTCAGGAGAGGTCTGCCGCGCCATGTGGGTCACCTCCCTGGCCGGATATCCTCATGCTGCAGTGGCATTATGAGGCTCTCCAGCTTTAGGCTATTGTGAATGATTGTATGGTGAGTATTGAAGTGCATATATCTCTTTGAATAGTTTTCTTATCCTTCCAGTGACTAAATACCCAGAAATGAGATAGCGGGATCATATGGTATGTCTATTCTAAATTTTTTTAATATTCGCCATACTGTTTTCAATAATAGCAGCTTATCTTCTGAAGTGGGGGAATTTAAATTGAAAAGACTTTCTTGCATTCTTTCTTTTGGATTGCTTGATTTGTTTTGATTTGTGAAAGCACTGGTTTAAGGACAGTTTATTCTTTTAACAGGCAAGGTAAAATAAATACTTTTCACACAATTTGGTAGCCTCAGAAAATTCCCAACCAGGCCTGTCAAGACACACACAGTAGAGCCTGTTTAACTTCTCTTCTAGTACTAACTCCTAAGGTATATATCTAACTGGGACAGAACTGAATATTCTTCCATCAAAAGAAATGTAGATTTTTTGGTAATTTTTCAAAAATGATTTATTTATGGTACAGAAAAGGGGTACTCAGTATGCAACTGAGGAATGTGGTGGGGCGGGTGATAGGATTCACCAGAGACAGAGTGGGGAGCAGAACAAGCAGATGTACTTAAAAACACTGCTGAGGGAAGCAATGGGTTTGACAGGAGAGGTCTGCTGTGCCATGTGAATTACCTCCCTGGCCGGGGATTGAACACAGACTGGAGTGACTGTGATAGCTTCACAGTGCTGTGCTTTAAGCCGTTGTGCCACCAGGGCCTGTAGTTTTTTTTTTTTTAAAGATTAATTTTTAAGAGAATATTTATTTATTTATGCATACAAGAACTGGGGTATACGCCAGGTATGTGGGGGAATGAGAAGCTTCACCAGAGACAGAGTGGGGAGCAGAATAGGCAGATCGATGAAGTACACTGCTGAGGAAAGCAGTGGATGAGACAAAAGAGGTCAGCTGTACCATGTGGGTCACCTCCTTGGCCAGAGCTTGAATTTGGTGCTGCTGAACTCAAACTTGGTGCTGCAGTGACTGCGGAAAGCTTAATAGTGCTGACTCTTTTTTTTTTTTTT
>NW_004567146.1:2265409-2271703 GCF_000260355.1 Condylura cristata | reverse complement strand
AACTCATGCAGAAGTGGCTTTAGCTTCTTAGTGCTATGCTTTAGCTTCTTAATGCTGTGCTTTAACCTGCTGAGCCACCAGGGAGGGCCAATAGTGCTGACTCTTAACCCCTTGTGCACCAAGTGGAAGCCCAGAAGTGTGGTTTATATTTTAAGGACTTGACCCGTGTCAACATGAGACTGCAAAGTGCATTGGAAACTTTTTATATGCCAATCCTATGAACATCTAAGAGTGGCAGCTTTTGTTATTTTCTGAGTCTGTTTAGTCTCACTCTACTTCTAGAGCAGCTAAGAGTTATTGATCTGTAGGGGACATTAAAGAGTTTCTAGAAAGTAGTATTTTACGTTAAACTGTATTTGTCTTAACATCATTGACACTATAGAACATACTGAACATAAGATAGCCACATAGCATATTGGAACTATGTGACTACATAAAAAAGAAAAAGCCCAAAGGACAAAACTTCGCTGAAATCTATACATTGGAAAAAATTACAAATAGCAAGTCTCCCTAGTGGGGAACAGACACATTCAAACCTCATTCTTAGTTCCCAGACCTCTTATCATTCTCTTCAGAGCCAGCTTCATGTCTTGGTTCCGCAGAGTATAGATGAGTGGGTTGAGGAAAGGAGTGATGGCTGTGGGGAACAGGGCAGCTGCTCCAGCCAGGGGGCTGTTGGTTTCAGGCCTCAGGTAGATGATGGCACAGGGCACATAGTACATAGTCACCACAGTGACATGGGCTCCACAGGTTGAAAAGGCTCGGTGCCGTCCATCCACTGTTTGGATTCTTAGGATGGCTCTAATGATCTGTATGTAGGAGAGGAGGATCAGGGAGAAGCAACTGGCAACCACCACTCCAATGTCCACAAAGGTCACCATCTCATTGACTGTGGTATCAGCACAGGCCAGCTTCAAAACTGCAGGGATATCGCAGAAGAAGTAGTTTACCTGGTTGGGTCCACAGTAGGGTAGACGGAACGTTAAGATGGCCTGAATAGCCCCATGGATGGATCCTGCCACCCAAGCGCCAGTCACAAGCAAGGTACTCAGCTTAGCACTCATGAGGACAGGGTAGCGCAGAGGCTGACATATTGCCAGGTACCGGTCGTAGGCCATCAGGGTGTAAAGGAAGCACTGGGTGCTTCCCAGAAAGTGATAGAAATAGAGTTGAGCAGCACAACCACCATATGGGATGGGTTTGATGTCTAAGGTGAAATTCATTATGAGCCGAGGAACAATGATAGAGGAAATGCCCATATCAATAATGGAGAGAACACCAAGGAAAATGTACATGGGGCGGGTATGGAGCTGAGGATCAACCCAGATAGTGATCAGAATAAGCAGATTCCCCAGCTGAGTCAAGAAGTAGATTAGCAAAAAGAACACAAAAAGAAACACCCTTAGCCTGAGTGGGTAGGGAATTCCTGTCAGGATGAACTCAGTCAACAATGTGCTGTTGACTTTTTCCATGTTTGGAGAGATCGGACCTGGAGAGTGAGAAAACAAGAGTTAATGTGGAGAAGAGAGGGAGCTGAAGTGACTTCGAAAAAGAGCTCTAACAACCAGATACAGTGGGGGGAGAAGTTTGTCTCTTACATGGAGAGATGACAAATAGAGAAAGTATGTTCTGTACAGAGGTTGGTGTGTTTTGTAACTAAAGTTTATTGAACACAATCATGTTCATTTCCTTACATATTGCTTGCAGTTGCTTTGCTGTTATGATGGAAGAATGAAGTAGGTACAGTTGGCCTGCAAATTCTCAAATATTTACTTTCTGGATTTTACAAAAGAAAGTTGGCACCTGCAACACATTTGCCAAAGATTCAAAGTTTATTGGAAATATGTGTAGGGAAGAACATTTGTTTTGTAAGATGCTCTGGCAGTTCAGAAACTTCCAGACACTACTACTGGCTTTTGTTTATCTCTCCAGGGTATGAAGTTACATAGAGTGAGAGTATAGAGAAAGGAAATAAGAAAATTCCTTTGACCCCTTTGAAGTAGAGAGAATGAAACAGAATTATGATTAAATGGCTAGTTGATTGATGCTACATAATGCTTGATGCCTTTTCAAGTCTCTAAATTTTGTTACAGTAACGGAAGAGAATGCTTATGAGACTGAGCAAATAAATTTATGGTTGGTACTGGTACTATGTACTTCAGCCTTGAGGGCCTCCCTGGTGGCACAAGGGGTTAAGAGGCAGCACTATGAAGCTCTCCACAACTACTGCAGCATGAGTTTGATCCACATGGCGCAGGAGACCTCTCCTGTCTCACCCCTGCTCTGCTCAGCAGTGTCTTTCAGTCAATCTTCATGTTCTGTTTCCCAGTCTGTCTCTGGTTTATCCTCTCACCCAGCCCCTCCATCTCTGTCTGCACCACAACTCTCATATGCATAAATAAATAGATCTTAAAAAAAAATTCTTGAACTGGAAAAAAAGTGGAAAAATTGGTGAAATATAAATAAAGACTGTCATTACAAAATTAGTCTTGAGATACAACAAAGGAAGGAAAAGGAAGCAAAGAGGAATGGTTCTTTAAAAATAAGATTTATTTTATTTATGCATACAGAGGGGTGGGTGGTAAGAGGATTCACCAGAGACAGAGTGGGAAGCAGAACAAGCTGACTGAAATATACTGCTGAGGGGAGCAGTGGGCAGGACAGGAGAGGTCTGTCGTGCCATGTGGGTCAGCTACCTGACCAGATTTCCAATTCATGCTGCAGTGGCTGCAGATAGCTTCATAGTGTTGTGGTTTACTACCTTGTACCACCAAGAAGGACCAGATCTAAGATTCTTGAGGTGGGATTGCAAAGATGGAAATGGGCTGATTAATTTTGTTCTGAAATGATTCGGATTGACTCAGAAGGAAGAGAGTGAGATTAATAGATAATGTCAAGAACTCTCTGATTACTCATTCTTTCTGCATTCACTCCTGTGCTCTGGTTCAAGTGAACTCAAAGAGCAGGGAACTCAAGCAACCCTTGAGTAAGAAATCATGAACAGATGGTCCTGCTGCTCGCTGAAAACCTTAAATGTGAATATTATAATGAATCTGCATCATCAGCTTGTCTCCTGGTTCTGAGCAAGCTTCATTATTCCTCTGGACTCTTTCCTTATTGAGGCTATGAAGATGGGGAATAGAACTCGGTATCCAGTTCTGACAGCAACAACAATAATAATCTTTACATTAATAACAACTTTAAACCTGTTGAATCCACATGCAATCAAAACTTAACCATTATCTAAACATCTCTTAAAGAACTAGAAAAGTGAGGAAGAACTAGAACAATGAGATAGTAAATCCTTCCACACCAAGTCATATTATCCTTTCCAAGTGAATGGAATGATAGTTGTGATAGTTTAGCTTTAAATATTTGCAGGAAAACAGTGATGGTTGAACTTCAAAGAGTCCATGCAGAACTATCCCAGATGCTAGGGCAACAGACATTGGCCTCCCTGCCCACTTCCCAATTTCCGGAAGTGCAGAGTGTTTAAGGACACACAAGTCCCTTGAGCAATTTGTGACTGCCCTTTCTGGAATGAGCCAGGTGGCTGCTTGTTCTGGTCTGCTTGACATGGGATACTGCTGTTTTCTGGGGTTGTAAAGTTCTGATGTTAAATTGCAGATTTAGAGGTTTCATTTGTGTCTCTAGAGGGACCAGGCTTTGGGAAATCAATTCTGCTGTTCAAATACCTGAGAGAATGACACATAACCCAAACAGTTTTTCAACTTACTATGGGAGAGCTTACTCCCAGGACCAGGTGTATATGCTAGCCAGGGCAACTTACTAATAGCTAGGTTTCTGGAAATCAAATTATAAATGAGATACATATTTCTGAGTTTTGAATCAGAATAAAGGGAATTTGATGGAATAACACTTAATTTAGTCTGCAACAGGTTTCAATGAATTATACTGGTAAATTAAACATTTTCTTTATTTATGGGAATATTTCAATTTTCCGATTAGATACACTGTCTTTATCTTCTAGGCAGTGGTAAAATAATGACAAAATTGTGCTCTATTTTCTTTCTAAGTCTCCATCTCTTCTTTTAAAAAAAGATTTATTTTTATTTATGCATAAAAGAGCTGGGGTGTAGGCCAGAGATGAGGGTGGGGTGAGAAGATTCACCAGAGACAGAGTGGGGAGCAGAACAGGTGGATGCACTGAAATACACACTGCTGAGGGGAGCAGCAGGTGAGACAGGAGAGGTCTGCTGTACTATGTGGGTCAGCTCCCTGGCTGAGGATCAAACTCAGGGCACAGCCGTGATAGTTCTGTGGCATTGAAACTTAATCCCTACACCACCAGAGAGTCTCCTGAGTGTCTATCTCTTTTAGATTGCTTTTATTATTTCCAAAGGCTTTCTTCTTTTCAGCACATTTTCCTAACCTTTTAGAGCTCCCTAACCATTTTTTTCTCACTTATTTCCCATACTACTTTTTCTTGTTTACATTAGGGAACATCCATTGTTCTTTGAATTATTCTCTAGGAACCATTATTTCTTTTGGGAATTTTGCTGTAGACAGATCTATCTGTATAGTGCACCGATCCTTTTTTCACTCAACCAGAAAGAATAGCATAGAATTGCTTATAGATTCTTAGAACCATCTTAATGGGAGGGATAAGGGGAACGATGTAGCCCAATTTATGTTACTGGCCTTATTAGGTGTAATTTCATTCCAGTTGCATTTAATTTTTGTTTGTTTGTTTAACAATATTTTCTTCCCTGTTTGGTTACAAAGATTAGTAGACCATTTTCCTTGTGATCTCCTGTCATGACCTTCTTCTCTATCCCACTGCCATTATCATAGGTCTCCATGCATGAAGTTTCTTATTCACTCCTCCATTTTAATTCATTGGTATCCCAGGTACTCTGAGATGCCTTTAATCATGCAATAACAAAACTGAAGGAGAGGGGGAACCTGAGATGACATAAAGAGAAAGAAACTTAGCACCCATAAAATCTCAATGGAGGAGGGTACTAGCTCACAGAATAGTGATGGTATTTTTTTTAATATAATAGTTTATTTTTACATCATTTTGTGCATTTTTTCATCTCAGTTGTAATCCTCTTGGTTTCCCATCACCAAATCATCCGTGTATCAAGTGATGGTATTTTACATCTGGGCATGTATGTCTTGTGTGCTTGTTTCCTCTTTTTTTTTTTTTTAAAGATTTATTTATTTGTGCATACAGAACTGGGGTACAGGCCAGAGGTGAAGGGGCAATGAGAGGACTCACCAGAGACAGAGTGGGGAGCAGAACAGGCAGACCAATGAAGTACACTGCTGAGAGGAGCAGCAGGTGGGTCAGGAGAGGTCAGCTGCGCCATGTGGATCACCTCCGTGGCGGGGATTAAACTCATGCTGAAGTGGCTTTAGCTTCTTAGTGCTGTGCTTTACCCACTGTGCCATCAGGGAAGGTCATGTGTGCTTGTTTCTTAAAGGAGTTAAATGATAAAGGAATCCCAGAGCTATCAATGCTGGACAAGAACTCTAGGCAGGTTTTACGGTTTCCCCTTCAAAACTTTTCATTTTTACTTAACGGTTATTCCTACAAATAGGCCAACAATCAGTAAATCTTCTTATTTGAGGTTGCTAAATAATTAGGAGCTTTAAAAAAATCATTGACTATACTAATCTTTGTCTGTGAGCTGAAAAACCGTTTTAAGAGTTTGATGTTTCATTCTGTCAAAGATTCTAAACTGGTGTTGCTGCCCTATCATTAAACCTATTTGTGGCAGAATTAAGTACAAGTTATAAAATCAAGAGTCAAATGTTGTTATCTTGAATCTCTTCATTTTCTGGCATTCTACTACATTGTACTTATTTTTAATTTTTAAATTTTTTTTTTACATTGTTCTTCATTTTGTCCTTTTTACACTGTACTTGTTAAAAACTGCCTGGGGAGCCCTCCCTGGTGGCACCACAGGTTAAAGCACAGCACTAAGAAGCTGAAGCCACCTCAGCATGAGTTCGATCCCTGGCCCTGGAGGTGACCACATGGCACAGCAGACCTCTCCCGACCTGTCCATCGCTCCCCTCAGCAGTGTGCTTAGTCGAGTCAGTCGGAATGTTCTGCTCTCCACTCTGTCTCTGGTGAATCCTCTCACCGTCCTTCACCTCTGGCCGGTACCCCAGCTCTGTATGCATAAATAAAAATAAATCTTAAAAAGAAAACCTGTCTGGTGATTTAGCAGTATTTTCATTTTACAGGGACTAAGACTATGAAAGTATTGATATAGTTATTTATTTAAAAAGTTATAACCTGGCCCTCGCTGGTGGCGCAGC
>NW_004567146.1:2262082-2264794 GCF_000260355.1 Condylura cristata | reverse complement strand
TGGTGAAACTTGTGCTTTATAGTGCTGTGCTTTAACCAGTTGCATTACCATGGAAGGCCCTCTCCAGGTGACTTTCTAAGGCAGGAAAGGGCACAGTTTTAACCCACTTCATCATACGAGTTTTACTTAATTGTGGCCTCAGATGGCATGCCTAATTTGTTTTCAAATGATCATGAAGAAAACTTAAAAAAATTGCTTTAAAAAATTGCTTTTATTTGAAAATCCACTCAAATCCATATTTTCTTTTAGTTTCTAGAAAGTACCTCAGCTGGGCCCCCACTGATGGTGCAAATGGTTGAAGGTCAGTACTATGAAGCTATCTGAAGCCACAGCAGCACAAGTTCGATCCCCTGCCCCAGGGGTGATCCACATGGCATGGCAGACCTCTCCTGGCCCGCCCCCTGCTTCCCTCAGCAGTGTACTTTGTCAGTCTCCCTGTTCAACTCCCCACTCTGTCTCTGGTGAATCCTCTCACTATCCCTGAACCTCTAGCCTGTACCTCAGTTCTATATGCATAAATAAATAAATCTTAAAAAATGCCCCAAACATGGAAACCCTTATCAGCAATGAGTTTGAGCTGTCTGTTTAAGATATTCACTAGCATAGAAATAAGATTGCTTACAACCATACTCCAATTTTGGACAGAGAATCTGTCTTACAAAAGAGAGAAAGGACCTGGCCAGGCCAAAGAATAAGGAGCAAAGAGAACCAGCATAGACCTCCAAGAGGCTCTCACCTTCACTGGTTGGCATTGAAGCCAACTATGAAATGAACCTTTGGAGAAGGTAGTTTTGGAGAAAGAGGTAGCCAGTGAAAGGCTTGGGGAGATAGTATCATCTTGATATAAAAAGGTAGCTACATGGTTATTTAGCACAACTGTAAAGAAAATTTCTGCAAGAGAAGAAAGAAGTATATTGAATAATTAAGCAAGGAAGGGCATTGAGAGATGAAGCAGTGGACAGTGGAGAACCCCTCTGCACTTTTGGCCCCAACATTTACATACATCTGAAACTTACGTGAGGTCACCTATACATGGGGATAGCGTCTTCTTTTTTCAGCACTTCTTCACATTAGCGATCAAGTTCCGTATCAAGTGATCAAGATGTTTACTGTGCAAAATAGAATAAGACTGACAGGTGCTACCTTATAAAGAGAGAATCACTTTCACTTGGGAATGTCAGCATCTACAGAAAATTCTTTTGTTATCTGAGAGAAGGAATATACATCTGTTCCTAGAGTGATCTCAACGGTTTTGGATCCCTTGGGGTCAGCAGTAGTTATTGTAAAGAGCTAATGACAAAGGGCCCAATTAATCATTCTGCCTGGCCAAAACGAAGGACCAAACTACTGAAACTTGATTTACCATTTGCCTGCCTATTTGCGGATATTCTCTATTAGTTTCCTTATGAACTGTGGGAAGAGTTATAGTTCCCGTTGAAGGTAACTGCCTAAGTTGGTCTCACTTTTGTTCTGCTGCTTCTTTTGTTTTCCCCAGAGTCAATTATAATGTGCGAGACCTTTAGCTTGGGGAATATGGTAATAGCACCCCTGTGATAAGACAAGATCAATATCTATGTTTTTTTCTTGGGAAACTTCCAGAACACTAGATAGGACAAAGTCTGTAGGACTTAACAGGGCTTGCTGATACTAAGGTGCTAGGATAGATCCATGTAGATTAGAGACAAATCAGAATGTCAGGACTAGAGGGGCATGAGAAGTCATTCAATCCACTTATCATCTGTAATATTTTAAGCTATCCTGCTGAAAAATAATTTTTATCAGCATATTTTAGTCCTTGAGGTTGGCCTGACACCTTATCTTCTGATCTTTGGAATAGCTTGAATATTTTCTCCACATCTTCTTCAAATATATAGGCATGGTGTAGTCCTTGAGAGAATACTTTGAAAGTGAACTATTCCACATATCCTTAAACACTTGTGATAATCTTTCTAGCTCCCAAGTCACCTTGGTGTTGTATTGTCTAGAACAGAGGTCAGCAAACACTTTCTGTAAAGACCAGAAAATAAATGTTTTTTGGTTCTGGGACCATACAGTCTCTGTTGCAATGATTCAAGTCTGCCTTTGTTCATAAAAGCAGCCCCAGACAATTTACATATATATGGCCAAAATGATATAATAATAATAATTTCACATTCATAGGTATTGAACTTAATTTCATTGTATCATGAAATATTACTCTTCTTTTAACTTTTTTTCTCAGCTACTTAAAGATTGCAAAAACCATTCTTAGTTTACACACACACACCCACAAACAGATAGCAAGTCATATTTGTACTACAAATGAGTAGAGGTGATCAGGAAAAGCTCTTTACAAAGAGCTGGTCAAATCGATATGTGTGCTTAGATGCTGGATGGCAACCTGTCTTTCCTTTCACAGTCTGGTCTTTTCTTGTGTTTTTATCTTCTACTATCTCATGAAAAATGATTTCAGTTGAAATAGGTTTCAGAAAGGAAATCATTGAATCTTATATATTCAGTGAAGATACTGAATTTTGCATATTGCAACCAGAAAATATATTAGAAGTTACTTTGTGAAGTGGGACAATGTATAAGTGCAGGTTCATATATGGGGTACAGGCCAGAGGTGCAGGAGCGGCGAGAGGCTTCACCAGAGACAGAGTGGGGAGCAGAACAGGCAGATTGAGGAAGTACACTGCTGAGGGGAGCAGCGGGCAGGTCAGGAGAGGTCTG
>NW_004567146.1:2247829-2261967 GCF_000260355.1 Condylura cristata | reverse complement strand
TTTTAAAAGATCTAATTATTTATGCATACAGAACTGAGGTACAGGCCAGAGGCAGGGGTAGTGAGAGGGTTCACCAGAGACAGAGCGGGGAGCAGAACAGGCTAATTGACTAAACTGCTGAGGGGAGCAGGTAGGCGGGTCAGGAGAGGTCTGCCGTGCCATGTGGGTCACCTCTAGGGTGGGAATTGAACTCAAGCGGAAGTGGCTTTAGCTTCTTAGTACTGTGCTTTAACCTGCTGCACCACCAGGGAGGGCCCTTCATATATATTTTTAAGAGGTATTTATTTATGCGTACAAGAACTGGGGTACAGCTCAGAGGTGTGGGGATGAGAGGATTCACCAGAGAGAGAGGGGAGAAAAACAGGCAAATGGACTGAAGTACACTGCTGAGGGGAGCAGTGGGCATGATAGGAGAGGTCTGTTACGCCATGTGGGTCAGCTCCCTGACAGGGGATCGAACTTGTGCATATCTCTTCATAGTGCTTTAACTCATTACACCACCAGGGAGGGCCCCAAATTAATATGTTTATTGAAACCTTGTCAAATGTAGCAGTAACTGAAGAGAAGTAATGACAGAGATGTAGGTGGTCCCTGAGCTCATAATTATTTATTTTTACATGTACTCCCTGGACTTGCTTCAGGGCAGACTTCACATCCTGGTTCCTCAGTGTATAGATGATGGGATTCAGTAATGCAGTGACAATAATGTAAAAAACAGGGTCACTGCCCCATCCAGGGGACTTCTGGAGCCAGCCCGAATGTAGGTGAAAGTGCAGGGCACATAATAGAGTGTGACCGCGGCTAGGAGGGAGCCACCGGTGGAGAAAGCTGTGTGCCGCCCCTCGGCAGTGCACATCTTCAGGATGGCATAGACTATGCTGGCATAGGAGAGCAGAATTCACATGAAGCAGCTGGCGGCCGCCACCCCGATGTCCACAAAGTCACAAGTTCATCGATAGTCGTGTCAGCCAGTACCAACACTGCAGGGATGTCACAAAAGAAATAAGCTACTTCACTGGGCCCACAGTAGGGCAGGTGGAAAGTCAGGGTGGCCTGGATAGCCCCACAGATGGAGCCGGACACCCAGGTTCCAGCCACTGGGATGGTGCACAACCTCCCGTTCATGAGCACGGGGTAGCGCAGGGGCTGGCATCTTGCCAGGTACCTGTCATAGCCATCACAGTGTGGAGGAAACACTGGGTGCTGCCAAGGGAGTGACCCAAATACAGTTGAGCCACACAGCCACTGAGTGGGATTGCCTTGCTGGTGGGAGTGAACTGCAGTATAAATCGAGGAATGGTGAGAGAGGAGAAGGACATGTTCAGCAGAGAGAGCACGCCCAGAAGAATGTACATGGGCCGGGCATGGAGTTTTGGGTCAATCTACACGGTGACTGGAATGAGCAGGTTCCCCAGCTGAGTCAGGGTGTAAACGACCAAGAAGACCAGGAAGAGCAGGAGCCTCAGGTCTAGGGGGTGAGAGAAGCCCAGCGGAATGACTTCTGTCACTGTTGTGTCCAGCGATGTGTTTTTGGTCTGCCCCATGTCTGTCTGTATCTGCTAAGATGAATGGTGAATTCAGACAATGGAAATACAACACAGGGAAATGGTGGGAGGATGTTTTTTCCTAATGACCAGAGTCTTGGACATAAACAATGGACTTCTTTCTCTATTTTATCTGCCAACTATCTAGGTTTATTCACAAAATATGCTTTCAGAGGCTGTTAAGTGTCTTGGTGACCTGCCATGGTCCCAAGGGCAGACTATACAAGTATTGAAAGTTAAGACACAAGGTTGTATGTAAAAAATATAGTAAGTGCATACCATGGGTTCTGTTCCAAAGGGAAACCACAGAGAATTGGGATCTGGAGTCATAGTGCAGCACGGAACAATTATTCCACAATTGCCCTCTTGTTGTGGGCCTCTAACTCTTTATCCTCATAAAGTTCCCTTCTATAATCTACAAGACTCTTTGAGATCTGGCCCTTGCATATTTCTACAGACTTTTCCTTTGGTTCCTTTGGATCACACATCCTCATTCTGGAAGTACTCCCCTTGGAATGTACTAATTCTTCTTAACATAACTTCATCAGTCATGATTTACTGTGGTTGTCATCTCCTTTGGGAAGTGTTCCTCTGTCTTAGAATAAAAGCTAATTGCAGTAAAGTATGATAAGAGCTATTTGCTTAAATGCTTCTTCTTCTTCTTCTTCTTTTTTTTTAATGCATACAGGAACTGGGGTACAGGCCAGAGGCATGGGGGAGAGGTCTGCTGTGCCATGTGGGTCTCCTTCCCTGGCCATGTATTGAACTCGTGCTGCAGTGGCTGCAACAGCTTCATAGTGCTGTGCTTTATTTATAACCCCTTGCGCCACCAGTGAGGGCCCCTAAATGCTTAATAACTTTTACTGGATTAAACTCAAAGCAAAGACCTAGTCTATTTTATTGTTTTTATGTTTCTGTAGTATCTGTTCCAGAGCTTGACAATAAGTTAAGAAATATTTGTTGGGCCTCCCTAGTAGTGCAAGGGGTTAAAGTGCAGCTCCATGGAGCTGTCCACAACCACTGCAGCATGAGTTCGATCCCCAGTCAGGGAGCTGACCCACACGGCACAGCAGACCTCTCCTGTCTCCCTGTTGCTCCTCTCAGCAGTGCATTTCAGTAGATCTGCCTGTTCTGCTCCCTAGTCTATCTCTTGTGGATCCTTTCACCCCCTGTACCTCTGGCCTGTACCCCAGTTCTTGCTTGCAAAAGTAAAAATTAAAAAAAGAGTAATATTTATTGGCTGGTTGAATGAATATTATGAATTCCTGTTAACTTCTTTTCTCTGAGGGTTACATCTATTATATACATATGGTATATGTCACATAATCAGGACTATAGGCAGAGGGATTAGCTTCAAAGTTCAGCAAGGTGACTCTACTTTTAGTGTAAACAAACCCAAGACATAATTTACACATTCTGTTTGCTCTAGAGTGTTATTTAAACTTAATGATTGATCTAAATAGTTTACATTTGGACTATAACAACATTGATTATTGTATCAATAGGAGATAACCTTTACTATGTTGTTATTTAAAGACCTTATTTGACTTTCAACAAATGAGACTCAAAAGCCCTTTAATGGGATCAAACATCCGAGTCAGTTGTTATTTAAAAACTCCCTTAGGGCCTCCTCAGTGGTACAAGGAATTAAATCTCAGCGCTATGATGATACTGGCAGCCACTGCTGCATGGGCCAGCCACTGTGGCATGCGTTTGATCCTTGTCCAGGGAGTGACCCACATGGTGCAGCAGACATCTCCTGTCTCACCTGCTGCTCTCCTTTGCAGTGTATTTCAGTCGATCCGCCTGTACTGCTCCCCAGTCTGTCTCTGGTGAATCCTCCCACCCACCGTACCTCAATTCTTGTATGCATAAATAAAATAAAAATAAATCTTAAAAAAAGGTGAAGGTTTTGAGTTGGGGTGGCAGACTGGGGTTTCAGAGAAAGGCAGGCAGAGTGGAGATGGGTAGAGGAGATTCTAGAAGGGAGACACTGTAGGATCAGGGAAAGTCTTTGCGATAGACAGAGCCTTTTTATCTTTTAGATTTATCTATGCACACAAGACCTGGGGTGCAGAGCATAGGTGGGCGGGGTGAGAGGATTCACTAGAGACAGAGTGGGGAGCATAACAGGCAGATCCACTGAAATATACTGCTGAGGGAAATAGCAGGTGAGACAGGAGAGGTCTGCTGCACCATGTGGGTCAGCTCCTGCTGTAGTGTCTGTGGATAGCTTGAAAATTCTGTGCCTTTCACCCTTGGGCCACCAGGGAGGTACCTCAAGACAGAACCATTTAAGAGTGATTTAGAAAAGAGTCTTTTAGAAAATGCTTTTCTATTTTCTAGGAAAGAGGCCAGTAAAGGTTAAAAAAAAAAGTGAAAGAAAGTGAATCAAACGATTCCTCCTTTAACTTATTTGTGATTATTTTCATAGAGCTGAGAATTTTTTTCAGCATTATTAGGCTATTTAAATTGAGAAGCGAGGGCTTCCCTGGTGATGCAGGGGTTAAAGTCTCAATGCTGTCAAGCTATGGCTAGCCACTGTGGCATGAGTGAGATTCAGGTCACAGCAGCAAAATCTTGGAAAAGGCTGGCTTTTCTCAGGTAGAATGGTGAGTAAAATATCCTTCAGAGTATGCCCCACGGTTGTGCTGGTGGGTTACTGGATCGTTGTTGTAGAATGGAGTCAGAGTCTTCTGTGGGTCTGCTAATCCTAAATGGCCTATCCAGCTTCCATTTTATTACCTACAGTTCTGTATTCCTAAGCAAGGTCAGAACTGCCTGGCCATAGGAGCCCAACCTACAAGGTGCCTTTCACATCAATTAAGAGCATAAAGCTGGATCACCTGGGAGGGGTGAGCATCACGAGGTATGCTGGGAAGGCCTGGGGGGCTGATGACAGATGTGTAATGGACCCCAGAAGCTGATCAGTGGAACTCCTTGTTGATAAGATTGAAATCCTGACTGGGGAGTCAGGGCTGGATCTACATATCAAGCTATCAGCAGACGAGAAATAGAGTTCCACCTTTCCCCTGCTTCTTCTACTTCCCCATCTCCTTTTCTGCTTCTCACATAACTAATGCTGTATGACTAGTTTACCACTAGAAAGGCCAGGATCTTGCTCTTGAGCAGCATCCTGCACTATGTAGCTGCTCCACGACTCCAGTCTCTATCAGTGTGGTATTGCCCGACGCAACACTCTTATTTTAATGTGATAAGCTCTCCTGTCTTTGGAGGTCTTTATAAATTGCGACTTCTGTACGTAAGTGTTTCAAATTTTACATCAGTTACTTTACTAGCTAGATCTTCTTTGTTTGATTTTTTTAAACAAAACAAAACAAAACAAAACAAAAAACACTGCCAAGAGATTTGTAGAAAGCAATTTAGCTCTTGGGAGTTCCACCCTAAGGTCTTTCCCTCATGAGAATTACATTCCCTAGATCCTCATTATTTTCTTTTGTTTTGAGAACAAGCAGGACTCACTTCTACATTACTAGAATTTATACAGTGAAGAACAACATGATCTGTTCTGGGGAACCTCTCCTATCTGAGAACTCTTTCTTTGAAGTGCTGTGGGATCACACATTTACCTATGTTATGCTCAGAAATGCATTGCAGATGCACTTCATTTTCAATAATTGAGCAAGTTTTCCTTACATGTCCTACCTCTTTATATACTGAGAGGTGAACAAAAAAGTACCCTCAGTTTAGATCAATTCAGTAACTTTAGTCATTTGCATTTGAAGTCTTTCATCGCTCCATTGTGTGAATGGCAGTGGAGAAAGAGCATGTTTCAAATTGTTGGCATGTTCCTTGAGTATATCCTGTTCTTTCTTAAGGTGTGGCAGATCTGGTGAGGTTTTGGACAATGCAGTTGATGATTTGGGGGTGAATGCTCCCCTGATATGATTTAAAATCAGTTGTGTGCTGCAGTTGGTTGGGTATAGCTTACAGTGGCTTACCGGTCAAACTTTCAGAAATTTTATGAGCTCTTGTTAATATAAGCTTGCAATTAAATATACATTTTCAATTAAATAATTTATTATTATTGTTTATATTATTATTTTAAAAAGATTTATTTCTTTATGCATACAGAACTAGGGTACCGGCCAGAGGTGCAGGGCCAGTAAGAGAATTCACCAGACACAGAGTGGGGAGCAGAATAGTGGGCGGGTCAGGAGAGGTCTGCCGCACCAGGTGGATCACTTCCGGGGCGGGGGATGGAACTTGCACTGAAGTGGCTGCGGCTCGTTGGTCTTTAATCCGTTGCACCAGGGAGGCCCTTAAATAATTTATAATAAAATGTAATAATACTCAATTATTTTAGTAATATTTATGAGGCTTTTCTATCTTGAGGTTAATCTATCTCACTCTTTATGAGGATAGCTATCTCATCTTTAAGGTGGAAATGCTATAGGATGGTGCCTAGGTCACCAAATTCATATGCAATGATGTTATCTTGGAGTTTGAGTTTGATAATGGGAGTGTTCACCATGGAAACTGGAAGTTACATAAATCACTGCTTTTTGAGGGGTCAGAGCAGCCAGATTTTAAACATTACCAGCGTACCACTAGCTGGAATCTGCATTTCTTGGTCTTTTGTTCTGGAAGTCTGTGCATGATGCAGTGACTTTGCTTGCAGCCAGCCGTGGGCTGCTCCCTGTCATTCCCAGTATGTCAGCCTTCCCTAATCATAGACACCTTTGATTATATTTTCACCCCATTCAAGCACTGGAAAGTCAGTCTTATATATTTATGTTCCCTCATATTATAAGTTGATGGCCAGAGTTATCTTAAGGAACTGCAGCCTCTCTGTGCCATTCCCACAGAGATGCTTGGATATCTGTGGATAGAGAAAACACACAGATTCAAATATGAGCTCCAGTTTCAGGGGCACCAGATTGAATGCTCCCCAATTGTGGGATAGATAATCAAGCTGCCCCTTATCTGATCGCTAGATTCTGCATTGCCCTTGATGAATAGTAGTAAGGTTTTATTAATTTTTAAAAAGATTTTATTTTATTTATGCATACAGAACTGGGGTGCAGGCCAGAGGTGGGGTGGGGGGTGAGAGGATTCACCAGAAGCAGTGGGGAGCAGAACAGGCAAATTACTGAAATACACTGTTGCAGGGAGCAGTGGGTGAGACAGGAGCGATCTGCCACACAAACTGTTGCAGCGGCAGGAGACATCCCGGCAGCACTGTCTTTAACCCCTGTGACATCGGGGAGGCCCATAAACCTAGTTTTAGGTAGAAGGATAGTCTCTTAAGTTGTTGCTTCTTCTCATTTTACATAATATCACCAATAAATGAGACAGTTGAAAAACTGGATGCTTTTAAATTTTATTTTATTCTAAACGTCTATTTTTGGCAGGGAAGGAATATTAGTCACTTGGGGGGCTTTATGTGAGAATGTGTAAATTGGCAATACCCCAGGATGCCACAAGATGTCAGTATCACATCTGTTATGATCAGGTTGCTATAGTTTGCTTATGTGCAGTAAGTGGGAAATTACTATTCCTGACAGTTCACAAGGGATCCAAATTAATTATTTTGGTTGTCAGTTGAATGCCAGTAGATGTTCCCCAGCTTTTATTAATGTTTATAAAACTTAAGAAAAACACTGGACATGCTTTATAGACAAAGTTGAACAGGTAAGGAGATTGTAACCCTCCCTGCATATCTGTTATCCATCTGTTGCTGAAAAGTCTACTTTTGTACATAAGACTGAATTCAATATACATAGGGATTTTAAATATAAATTTACAAATGTGAAGGAAGCCTGAAATCAACATGGACTCAGGAGAAGATATAACATCCTGTTTTCACAAGTATTTCCCAAAGGATGGTTTTGACTGAAAAGATTCAAAATGTTACCAGAATAAAGGTTCAAGTGCTTGTCTCTCAAGAGCCAAGACTCCAAGACAAAAGTTAGTGGGAGGAAATCAGATTTATTCAGGAACCAAGGAGATAATGAAATCTTGTTTCAAAGGCCACCTCAGATAGCTCAAGTTGACCAGGGAGCTTTTAAAGGGACAGAGGCTGTGGGTTGGCATGTTCTATTTTGATGTTACCTTGACTCATGACTGCTTTGTGCAGGCTGACATCTTTTGTCAAGGGCAAGCATTAATGATTCACTACAGAAGTTCTCTGTCCTGGTCTCAGTTTTGCCTGGTTTTCTGTAGTTTTGTTTTTAGGTACAGAGCAAAAGGATGAGGCAACTTATGGTATCTGGGGCTGTGACAAAAATCCAACTGAGAGCAGTATCCAAACACAGAACTGTCTCAGTAGATTGTGTGTGTGCATGTGTCTCTGTGTGTGCCTAGATTTCAAGTACAATGCGATTCCCTAATATCTATCAACAGTCATTTAAATGATTTAAAAATATAATAGCTTTATTGAGGTTGACTCGTATACCATCAGTTCACCCTTCAGAGTGTACATTTCAGGGGTTCTTAGGGTATTTACAAAGCTGTGCATCCATCACGAGGTCTACTTTATGAACATTTTCATCACTCCAAGAAGAATTCTCATGCTTATTAGCTATCGCCATCCATCTTCCTTCTCCTACCCCTCCCCCAGTTTCAAGTAATGTCTAGTTTACTTTCTACATCTATAGATTTGCTTATTCTAGACATGCCACATGCCATATAAATAAAATCAGATTGTTTTATATTACTTGCTATAATGTTTTCAAGGTTCCTCCATGCCATTGTCTGTATTAGAACTTCATTCATTTTTTTTTTAAGATTTATTTCTTTATTCTAATAGAACTGGGGTACAGGCCAGAGATGTGGAGGGTGAGAGGATTCACCAGAGACAGAGAGGAGCAGAACAGCAGATCGACGAAGTACACTGCTGAGGGGAGCAGCGGGCAGGTCAGGAGAGGTCTGCCTCGCCATGTGGATCTCCTCGGGGCAGGCGGGAATCGAACTCATGCAGAAGTGGCTTTAGCTTCTTAGTGCTCTGCTTTAACCCGCTGCGCCACCAGGGAGGGCCCAGAACTTCATTCATTTTTATAGCTCAATGTTACTCTATTTTGTGGGTAGTAACAACTGTGGATTTTTTAAATAATAATTTTGTGGATGTTTTGCTTATCCATTCATCAGTTTATCAGTATTAATGAATATAAACTTTTAATATCCATCAGAAAATCCCCAAAGTGCTTTTATCTTGGCTATTTACTTTTTCAGATATTAAAAAATATATATTAAGAACTTCATTATATTTTTACAGTTATGATATGTTGATAGTAATAATTATACTTATTATACGTGGCACTTCATGGTAGAAGTGTTAAATATGCCTTCTGTACACACAAAATGAAGATTTACTGCACTTCACTGCCTACATGGACTTCTTGACTTACTTGAAAGTGTATGGGAAGATTAACTTTTAATTCTGAGACTAGAATATAGAGAAGCGAGAAATTGTTGGGATAATGGTTATGTGTAAAATTTTCATTATGAGTCAAAGGAATTTTTCCAATACAAAAGTATTTCTGCTTCCTCGTTGGCCAATGATATATATCCCTGAAATGTCTATGACAATTGATTGTTTATCAAATCAGAAAAAAACATACCAGAGGGGGATTATTTTCAAGAATTTCCATAATGTGTGTTTCTGTGGAGTGAACAATTTCTCCCTCTATGATCCCAGTTTTGCAAGTTGGCTCCCTGATTTGCTGTGTTTAAATCTGGACCTGCTATTCCCTGATGTCCAATGGAAAGAATTCTTTTCATTCCTTTAGTTCTGGGTGCCTTACTTGTTAGGCTACATTATAGCTGGTGAGTTTGAGGAGGGGCTATTTATCCAAACAGAGAGCAGAGGAAGGTGGTTTTAACTTGGATGTGGTGTTCAGGGTCTGCTAAAGGAGGACAAATGTGTACAGCAGGGGTCAGGGGGTAGATCTCTAGAAGGTGAATTTTTTGAGAAATGAGGAAGTTTGCATAAGGATGCGAACACTGTAAGAGAGAGAACAGTATGTAGCCATCATAGCTAAAATAAGGTAAATAAAAAAATAAGAAGTTACATTGCTACCAACACCTTCCTTTCCTCACCTGGAAACTTTGTCTCTTAGTTTTTTTTTTTTTTTTTAAGATTTATTTATTTATGCATACAGAACTTGGGTACAGGCCAGAGGTGAGAGACAGAGTGGGGAGCAGAACAGGCAGATCTAGAAGTACACTGCTGAGGGGAGAAGCGGGCGGGTCAGGAGAGGTCTGCCTCGCCATGTGATCTCTTCGGGGGCAGGAGGGGATCGAACTCACGCGGAAGTGGCTTTAGCTTCTCAGTGCTGTGCTTTAACCGGATGCGCCACCAGGGAGGGCCTGTCTCTTAGTTTTAGATCTGCTTCAGTTTTCAGCTGTTGAAAGTTAGTGTATTCATAAAAGGGGGAGAGGAAAAGACTTAAAAAATTAAAGAACTCGCACGGGACTATGGTGGTGGCACAGGGGTGATTTGGTGATGGGAAACCCTTGGGGATTACAATTGAGATGAAAAAAAAAATGTGCAAAATGATGTAAAAATAAACTTTTTAATAAAAAAAATTAAAGAACTCAAGAACAATTTTAATATACTGGCTAGCTGACCAAAACATAAGTAAATTTCCCTTGTTTTAGATGTATTTGATGTTGCTATAACCGTCTTGTAAATGGTTGGACTTTAAATCATAAAAGCTAATAAAAAATAGCAAACTCCATATAACACTCAATATAAAAAGCATGTGCGGGCCTTCCGGTGGCACAGGGATTAAAGTCTCAGCGCTATCTGTTCCCAGCCACTGTGGCATGAGTTCGTGAGTTTCATCCCTGACCTGGTAGTTCCCCACATGGTGCAGCAGACCCGCTGCTCCCCTCAGCAGTGTACTTCGTCAGTCTGCCAGTTCTGCTCCCCACTCTGTCTCTGGTGAATCCTCATGCCCCCATACATCTGGCCTACACCCCAGTTCTTGTATGCATAAATAAACAAAAAATAAATCTTTATAAAAAACAGAAAGCATCTGAAAATAAGGGCCCGATGACACTAAAGAATAAACAATCCATGTTTAAAAGCAATTATTTTAGGATGTCTAAGGACAGGGTCTGAGGAAGGAGTGAGAAAGACATTGAGAAGATGAGGGGGTTCAGAGGAGAGGACAGGGTCAAGAGCCCCTTGTAGAGAACTTCCAGGATCTGTGAGATCATAGGATGGGTTTTTTTGGGGCCCTTCATCTCCGCCCCATACTAAACAGGCCACTTTGGCCTGAGCATATCTCCTGCAGGGCCTTTCCATAGGGAGAGGCCCAGAGGAGAGCAGACCTTATCCAACTACTAGAAATTTAATTTTAGTTTCCATAATAAACTTGGGGCTCTAGGTCACTATGGGGCAATTACAAAATTCTGAAGATGAATGTAAAGTGTTCCAGTATTGTGTTGGATATTATAGGTCCAAAGGAATATCACTCACTATCAGTGCAGGGCCTAGATAAATCGGTTTCAGGAAAGAAGACTCACCTTCTTTTATATCACTCACCTTTAGGTACCCTGGTGGAACTAGGACAGGGAAATGGATAGAGTTTGGACCAGACTACATATTTTGTCTATTCCCTTAAGAGTAGATCTACCAAATGTTTAAAACTAACGAGCTTTCTTAAGGAAATGTACTTAGTGTAGAAAGGAAAAGGTTAAACCTGGTTTTCCTGTTTGCATAATTACCAGCATCTTTTCCACGACCTCTATGACTTCATCTCCACACAACTTTTATCACTATCCTAAAAAAGAAAGAGAAATGAAAAATAATAGTGTTAGGATTCTTTGAGTCATTTTTTCAATACAAGAAGAAATTCCTTAACTTGAAAGAAGGAACTTAGTTCTAGCAGTTTAAAAATAATTGAAGAAGATATAAAGGCTGATTAACAGTAGATGACATAACAGAGGTCTTAAAAGTCCCAAAATTCATTTGTGCCTAATTCTGAAAGAACCTGGTTCAGGACCATTTTTCTATCTTAGACTCACATGTCCAGTACTCCAAAATTATGGAGAAAGTTGGCTGTCCTTGAGGAGAAGGGCCCATGAAAAAGCAGCTGTCCTCAGAGATTCAGCCTAACCCACTGCAAAACCGCTCATATGTGTTTTGGAATTCTTTCAGGACTTTGCCTGGAAAATAAGTATTCAGAATTTCTGAGAGCACCTGCCTGTCAGAGCTCTGTGACAGGTGTGACTGAGCTCTCTGTCCAGTTATAGCTTACCTTGGCTTTTATTAGCTATTATCTCTGTAGCTCTACCTAAAGAAAAACACTCAAGAGAATTGAGGGAAAATTCTAACCTCAGGGACATAATCAACTGTAGAGTATTTCCCTGATGAGACTGTCCCTTTCTAAATCCTCATTATTTTGTTTTGAGAGAGAGCAGGAGATGTTGCTAGATCTCTGGGATGCGCTCTGGGGAATGACTTCATCAGTCTTGTTTTGGATGAACTCCTGTTTCTTAGGGTGTTCTGAGTTCTCATCCAGCTCCTGTTATCCCTTTGATTCCTGTTCAAAGGTCATCTAGTCAGCGAGGACTATTTTTGACTATCTGCTCTCTGACAATAGGCAAATAGTTTGAAGTACAGATCCCTTCCTCCCTCCATTCTTTCTTAGTCTTCCTCCTTCCTATTTTCTTCTTTTCCATTTATTTCTTTAAAATTTCACTTTCTTACATAAAAAATCTGCTAGTCAAACAAAACACGATATATGAAAAGGTTACCTTGCTCATTATTTCCATTAATGCTAAACTTCAGAAGTCACTAATGTTAATGGCGTCCTTTGTTTTTTTTTGGTTCTTCTGCTAGTTCATACACATGGACAGAGACGTATATTTCTTTCTTTCTTTTTTGAAGATTTACTTATCGATGCATACAAGAACTGGGGAATAGGCCAGAGGTGCTGGGGTGAGAGGATTCGCCAAAGACAGAGTGGGGAGCAGAACAGGCAGATGGGCTGAAATACACTGCTGAGGGGAGCAGGGGGCGAAGCAGGAGATGTCTGTTGTGCCATGTGGGTCAACTTCCTGGTGGGACCCAACTCATGTTACAGTGGCAGGGTGGAAACTTAAACCCTGAGCCACCAGGGAGGTCCAGATATAAGTATAACTTATACTTATAAAAGCTATCTGCTTGCCTGTTGGAAGATAAATTTAAATAATAGAAAAATTCCCACCTTCTCTGTACATGCCCCTCCTCCCAACCCCCATATTATGTATTTAACCCACCCACCCCTAACTCTTTTTTCACTTTCTCCTGCCTTGAGAGAGACTATCTTAATGCTGTCCTATTGACAACCTCTGCCTTTGCCTCCTGCTATTCTTCCCATTGGGTCTCTTTGTTCTTTATAGACAATACTCTTGTCAATGTCCATGGGCTTTCTGGGACTAAATGCTTTAGGTTCATCTGTAGAATATGTTCACCTGAAGGGATTTAAGGGATTCATTGTGGCTCCTGCAGAAGCGTAAAACCATCCCTTCAAAGAAGGGGTCCTCCCCTTGTGTTTCCTCTGGGTTCTGCACTGCCCTTGAGTCTCCTCCCTCACCCACATGGAGGAACTTGACATCCTCCTGGCTGCACTGGCTGAGAACCTGGGATGCAGGGCCTGGGCCCCCATGTCCTGCAGCATGTGGGGGGCTTGTTCCTTTTGTGTGTTTCCCTGACAACGGGAGGTAAGTCTCAGGTACAGGAAACACTGCAGGCGACTTTCCAAATAATTTTCTGCAGGTAAATGACTTCAAGTTCTGATGTTTGTGATGAAAGAGTCTTTCATAAAACAAAAATTTCTTACTTGGTGCTAATTGTCTTCCAGTTAGTAGTGCTTTGCTACTTGTGCCACCACTGATTTCTATCCCAGGATCTCCCCATCAATGGTAGTTCTTTTCCGTGACCACATGGGAATCAATGATCCTTTATAGCAATGCTGTGACTTCTAGGATTGCTGGTAACATCATGCGTCTTCTCACAGGCACTGCAGGACAAGGGGTTCAGCAACCCAGTGCACTGACGGCTATGGAGGGAGCCTTTGTCCAGCTGAACTGCTCGTTCCGGACATCCGGGTTCAACGGGCTCTCCTGTACCAGCAACAGGCCGCGGAGCACCTGTGCTTCTGTTCTACAATGTTCTGGATGGCCCGGAGGAGAGTGGTTGTTTGTCCTCATTTCTTAGTGCCTCTGCTTCACACAGTTCCCTCCTCCTGCAGGGGCTCCAGATGAAAGACTCTGCCTCTTACCTCTGTGCTGTGACAGGCACGGTGACCGTGAGCTCTCTTCAGCTGCACCAAAATTCAAAGAGCTGCTGTGGCAGCGAGAAGGTGTTCATTTTCCCAGTGTGTTCCGCTATGATTTAACACTGAGGACTTCTTATCAGAAAACCTGGATGAGTTGGTCCCTTTCGAGTTGGGTGGTCTTCAGCACCTAAGTCACTGTTTCTTTCTTTGATTCTCTTTTCTCACATATTATATGACATTAGTAATAGGACCCGCTTAGGGGGACTGTTGTGAGATCTATGTGTCTGTGAATCTATGTATGTAGGCATGTATGTATTTGTCTGTCTGCCGACCTACTTAAAAAATATAAGTATATGGGGCC
>NW_004567146.1:2235408-2246934 GCF_000260355.1 Condylura cristata | reverse complement strand
TTACTTCTATTACCAGCAAAATTCAAGGCCAAGAAAGGGGTACTGCTGGTTTGGTCAATGTCTTAGATTAGGGGACTCAAAAGCAGACAGCAAGGTATGTTTTTGAGTGTTATCACTCAAATTAATTAAAAGAAACATCAGTAGGTGAGTGGGGAGGTGACACAGACAGGGGAGAAAACTGGTGAAGAATAGATTGTCAATAAGTTACTCCTGTGGATAACTTGGATAGAGACCTCTGGGGTCAGTAGGACACAGTTTAGAGTTATTCTGCTATGAGCATGGAAGAGAAGAAATTTGTATTTATTTACAGTATTAGCTATCTGTTGCTACATAACAAATTACCTCAAACATAGTGCCTAAACACTTACTGGTCAACAAATATTTATTATCTCATAGTTTCAGTGGGTTGGGAGTCAGGAGCGCTTTTGCTGTGTAGTCTGTTGGATCAGTCTTTCTGGAAGTGTTAGGCAAAACAAAATCATCTGAAGGTTGATTAGAAATCGAGGATGCACTTCCAATATGATTCACTTACATAGCCGTGGTGAGAAGTCTCAGTTCCTGACCACATGCCTCTCCATATGCGTTTTATGACATGGTAGTAGCTTTCCTTACAATAATTTGGGGCCGTTGAGTGGGTAGAGGGAGAGAGAAAGGAAGACCATGTTGTACTTTATGATCTAGTCATTTTATGACATACTTCTGCTCACCTAGACCCTCCCTGATGTGGTGTGGAAGAGGACTACATGGGGGTGGGCACCAGAACTCACTGAGATTACAGAATATTTGGGATAGTGGAGATCACTGGAGCCATCTTGCTGGTTGGCTGCCACATTTATCAAATCCTGCTGGACACTAGTTCAGAGTTTTTTACCGTTAATTCTCTAGCACTCAGGTTACTAATCACAACAGCAAAGAAGCTCAGTTTTTCCAGAAAGATCCCTCAGGTAAAGATGCAGTGCTGGCAGTTGGAAGTTGGGCCAGTGCGTTAAGATATGAAACATGGCTTGGGTTATGTGGGAGGACACAGTTCATCCCTTGCCTACATGTCCAGTGTCCCATTCACCGAGTCCTGTTACGGATTCCCCAAGGTGATGACTAACATAAAGGTGCTGTAAAACCCAACACAGGAGACTTAGAACATATATGGTTCTTGTTGCTGCAGTTTGTCCCAAGACCATAATTTTTATCCATCATCTTCCTTTTGGAGCACCCATAGGACCTGTACCTTCATTAAACATTCCTGTTGGTTTGGGTTTCTTGCTCTGTGGGTGACTCAAACTAACTCCTGAAGGGGCTAAGTCTTTAGTTACCATGCCCTTGTTATGCCTTGGTTAATATTTGCTTGTAATCACCAGGAATGGAAACCCCAATATACGCTTGAGCAAATCCTCTGCTTTCTTTCATAATTTTCTCCACAATTCTGTCTCTTCTGATCATATAGTAACAACTATCATCTATGATCATATGATATTTATTAAGTTTTCTCCACCATTATAGTTTTATCAAATTTGGGAAAATTTCAGCCATTAATTCTTTGAATGCTTTTTCCTCAGTTATTTCTTCTTCTCATCATCTTCTTCTTCTCCTTCCTCCTCTTGTCAGAAATTACATTTAAGAAATTGAACTTGGCAAGTATGGGCATAATGAAGGGATTCTATGGAAGTGGAAGGGGGTGTAAGCATAAGCAAAATCCATGGTGAGGAAAAAGAGCCAGTACAGGATTTCAGTGACAGGAGTGGTCAGTGGGTTGTAGGAGCAGTACAACTTTTCATGGCTTCCTGAAGATCAGTACCCCAGTCTCTCAGGTCATTCCTAAGTTAGAACTTTGGAAGTCACTTTGAGGCATTTCTTAAAACCACTGTCTGGGCTCAAATCAGAAACCACAGCTGAGGCACTAAGGGGTTTCTCTGGTCAGTGATAAGTAGCTCTGTTTACTGAAAGGGGTAATATATTTGCTGACTTCTGTAAGCATCTTTTAAACCAACACTAAGTGTACATATTCATGGTTGGTCTAGAGGAAAGATGATTTAGAGAACTTCACTTATTTATTTATTTTCATTTTTATTATTTTAAAAGATTTCCTTATTTATGCATACAAGAACCACGGTACAGGTCAGAGATGCAGGGGGTTGAGAAGATTCATCAGAGACAGAGTGGGGAACAGAACAGGTAGGTTGATGGAAAACAGGTAGATTGAAAGGAGCAGCGGGTGGGACAGGAGAGGTCTACTGCCATGTGGGTCAGCTCCCTGACCAGGGATTGAACTTATACTGCAGTGGCTGCGGATAGCTTCTAGTGCTGCTCTATAACGCCTGGCACCACCAGAGAAGGCCCCAGAACGTCACTGATTTATTCTTATTGAGGTAACATGGGTTTACAACACTGTATATGATTTAGAGGCATAGGCTTACACCCTTCAGGTGTACATACACACCACACCAGCACTGGGCACTGAAAAGCCTCTTCCATAGTCTCCTTTGCTTGTCCCACTTCTGCTCTCCCTTTAGTAGCTTCAATTCTATAGTCAGATTTCTAGGGTTTGTTATGGGTTTGGTTTTTCAGAAAAAAACAAAACAAAACAAAAACCCTTTTGTCTTGCTTTTCTGTATTCCACATATAAGTGACACCATGTTATTTGTCTAGGTAAGATAACTTGTGCAGGCTGAAATTTGAGATAGTAACTACTGTTTCCACTTTAGGTTTCAGTGTGAAAAATATAGAGGAGGGAAAAAAAAAAGAAAAGTATAGAGGAGGAACATATCAGCACCACTTGTAGAAGGCAGGTGATTGGATAGGATTTGGCCTTGATGATTACAACTTCCAGGACACACATGCTTTACTCTGTGTGGTTGACAGTAACAGCAGGGATTGTGTGAAGAAGTCCTGTGAAAAGCTCTTGATGAAACTGGCAGAAGTTGGATTCAGCGCTACTGTTCTTTATTAGTGTTTGTCAACAAAAGTACAATTCCTAATGTGGTAAATGCTGCGGAAAATACGATAAGCTGAGATTGCATTGTGTCACAGAAACTGGTTCCTCCAGGTCAGCTGTGTCACCAGTGGCTGGGCTCTGCAGACTCCACATCAACTCAGCTGGGAAACCACAAGTGAACCAGGGAAACTGTCTTCCTCCTCACTCTACTTTCCTCCTTTCACAGTGACTTTCGTGACTTCACTAGGATGCGGTGAACTCCAAGTGCTAGGAGCAGTTTCCATGTTTTGTTTTGGTTACAGTATGTTTTGTACCATTTTATACACATGGTATATAATGGCTGTAGACAGGTTTCCTCTTTAATGGAAAGATTTTTTGTTCAGTGTTGTAGTTTTTGTTACTCTATGCAAATTACTCAACTTAAAAAAAATTGTAAACTACTTCAGTCACAGATCAGTGCTGGAAAGGGCTTTTCTGCACAGGGGGGATGCCAAGGCTTCCAGGAGTTACATGTTGGAAGATCTGGTTACTCCTCGCTTGTGAGATTGGCATGGAGAGCTGTTCTATGTTTTTGTTTTTTTTGAGATTTATTTTATTTATTTATGCATGCAAGAGCTGGGTGCAGGCCAGAAAGTAGGGGTGACAAGACCCACTAAGATACAGAGTGGGGAACAGGACAGGCAACTTGACTGAAACACACTGCTGAGGGGAGCAGCTGGTGAGACAGGAGAGGTCTGCTGTGCCATGTGGATCACCTCCCTGGCTGGGGATTGAACAGTTGCTGGCTATAGCTTGATAGTGTGCCATCAATGAGGCCACCTGGAGAGCTGTTTTGGTGTTTGGCTTTCAATTTGGACACAGTGTATTATTTAAAATTAAATTTGAGGCACAACTTACAAATAATAAAATGCAATCTTTTTTTTAAGTTTTTTAATATAGAAATAGGGTACAAGTCAGAGGTACAGGGGTGGTAAGAAGATTCACTAGAGAAAATGCGGAGAGCAGAACAGGCAGGTCGATGAAGTACACTGCTGAGGGGAGCAGTGGGCTGGTCAGGAGAGGTCTGCCGCGCCATGTGGGTCACCTCCGGGCGAGGGATTGAACTCTCACTGAAGTGGTTGTAGCTTGCAGTGCTGCGTCCTTACCTGTTGCACCATCAGGGAGGGCCCTAAAATGTTATCATTTTTTTTTAAAAAGATTTATTTATTCATACAGAGCTGGGGTACAGGCCAGAGATGCGGAGGGTGAGAGGCTTCACCAGAGACAGAGTGGGGCTCAGAACAGGCAGATGGACGAAGTACACTGCTGAGGGGAGCAGCGGGCGGGTCAGGAGAGGTCTGCCACACCATATGGTCACCTCCGGGGCTGGTGGGAATCGAACTCATGCGGAAGTGGCTTTAGATTCTCAGTGCTGTGCTTTAACCCGCTGAGCCACCAGGGAGGGCCCAAATGTTACCATTTTTAATTATATATTGTCTGATGGGTTTTGGCAAATAAAAATAACTGGTTAACTGCTATTACCATACAAATACAGAAAATTCCACTACTCTAAAAGTTTTCCTATGTCCCCTTTAAATTTTGCCCCAACATTAGCCCTTGGAAAACACTGATGGGTTTTCTTATAGTTCTGTCTGTTCTACAATTTCATATAAATGGTATATACAATATGTTCCTGTCCATATTTGGCTTATTTCTCTCAGCATAATGTTTTTAACAGTCATCAGTTTTGTTGTGTACCCTGGTAATTTTATAAGTTGTATAGATTCCTCTCACTATCTGAAAGTAGAGCTTTCCTATGAAACCATTTCTAAACCGAAATGGTGTAAAGCAAAGAAACAATTATCACTAGCTTATATGGAAAAAAATTTGAACATTCCCAAACACCCTCCCCCCCCCAATTACCTACCAAATCATAGCAAGTAACACATAAAATCTAGAATAGCAGTTAGTAAATAGCAAGAACAGGGCTGATCCAATACTCCACAGCTGCTATAATGTATTCCTGCAGAACAAGGGACGATGCAAACTGTCTCTATTATAGCTGAAGCAGGTGCTGAATACGAGTTTTGTTGCCCACCTTTCATTGTAAAAGAGAAAAATCCTTTTCAAATTTCTTTGCTTTAGCAAAAACGGAAACAAATGTAGGTCTTTCATAAGAATGAATTATAACTCAAACATTTAAAAAGTGGAGGATACCTGTATTGCATTGTACGCACAATGCCAGTGTTGTTCATCTGGTCTACATTGACTTGTTTCTAGTTTTTAATCATTTTGAATAAGCCACAAAGATCACTTGTGTTCAAGACTTTTACAAAATATTTATTTATGCATACATGAAGTGGGGTAGACAGGTCAGAGGTGTGGAGGGTGAGAGGATTCACCAGAGACAGAGTGGGGAGCAGAACAGACAGATTGACTGAAATACACTGTGAGGGGAGCAGATAGCGAGGCAGGAGAGGTCTGCTGTGTCGTGTGGGTGGCTCCCTGGCTGGGGACCCAACTAGTACTGCAATGGCAGTAGACAGCTTCACAGTCCTGCACTCTTACCCCTTGTGCCACTAGGGAGGCCTCTGTGTTCAAGTCTTATGTCAAGTCATATATTTTCATTTCTCTTGGACAAAGTTTCTGGAACAGAACTGTTTGGATATATGGTAAGTATGCATTTAATTTATGAATAATGGCTGATTGTCTTTTATAGCGAGTGTACCACTTAATATTCCATGAGCAATCTATATGTAATTTACTGTTGTTAGATGGAGTATTTTGCATATATCTATTAGGCCAAACTGGTTGCTAGTGTTTAAAATACTATGTCCTTGCTGAGTTTCTGTGTAATTATCTACTAATTACTAAGAAAGAAGTGGTGAAATTAACAATGATAACTTTGATTTGTTTTTTCTCCTTTAGTTCTATCAGCTCTGGCTTCAAGTACTTTCTTTTTGGAAATTTTATTGCTCCTGGGGAGAAGGAGGTAGGTAGCCCTTAGCTTCTTTCTGAAATTGCTACAAGCACTCACTGCTTTTGGATGCCATTGATTCACAAGCTGGATGGAGATCAAGGGGGCCTTGAAGTTGGCTTTGGTGCTGGGGTGATCCCTGTAGGCTGAAGCAGTTCAAGCTGTTGGGATGAGGACCTGGTGAATCAGCAGCAATTTGGAGCTGGGAAGGGGACCTGCTTGTCCAGGATGAAATCTGACTTTACCTGGTTCTTGGTCCACGTGCTGCCTTCACATGGTTGCTACCTGCCTCTTAGTTGGTGTGGATGAGACAGACATACTTGCAATGGAGGTCCCCTGCTCTGTCATCCATTTCTCCACCCAAGGATGCCTCCTGCTTCTCTTTCTGAGACAGCCAGAGGGAGTGGCTCAGATGTCACAGGATGGTGGAACTAGCCCAGGTGAGGTCTCCCTCCTGGAACTTGGGGGAGTTGCAGTCTAGACAGGATTAAGCCCTGCAGCAGTTCTCATTGGTCACCACCTCTTCCTTCCAGCTCTGGTCAAGCAGCAGCAAGAGTGTAGGCTCACATTTCTCTGGACCACTGAAATAAGACAATGGTATGAAGTGGCCTGGTTGCGTTGTAGGTGATGGTGACTGTCGCAGAGCTTAACTTTGAATCTTTGGCGTATACATGCATTTGTGATAAGTACTCTGAAGAACTGACCCCATCTTCAATAAATGATCCTCTTCATTCTTGGCAATATCCTTGTTCCAAAATTTTGTTTTTGATGTTAACTAACCACATCAGCTTTAAAAAATGTTTAATTATTTGGGAAACCTTTTAAATCAGGGGCTTACATTCTCACACCTATGAGAATATAAACAAACCAACCTAGAAACAAGTGTTGTCTTGGGTGTAGAGGAAAAGCCCTCTGGAAAATAGCATGGAGGTACCTCAAAATAATAAAGATGGATATACCTTATGATATCCAGAGAGTTTATCATGAATTCAAAGGAATATATGCACTACTGTGTTTATTACAACACTGTTTATAGAGCCAAGTTGTGCGAATGACCCAAGTGCACGATGACAGATCAGTGACAAAGCTCTGGCACATGGCCACATAGAATGCCACTCAGCTCTAAAAAGAGATGAAAATTTTCTCTTTGCAACATTATAGATGAAACTGGAGGGGATTATGCTAAGTGAAATATGTCAGAGAAAGAAAGACAAACATCACTCATATTGTTAGAGGAAGGATGTCCTAAAGGAACTCTGCAGAGTCTTGTGGACTCCACCTCCTACTCCAGCTTTCTGGACTCTATCCCCCTACTCCAGTGATTGGAAACTACAACTCCCAGCAGCACCAGGGAAAGATATGTGAGGACCCAAGGGCGGAGCTAGCAGGAATTCTGGGACATTGGGAGATAAATAGGGCACCATTGGGTCTCTCACTCTCTTGCCGGGGAAATGGCTCTCCGGACCCCGTGACTCGGTGTTTTCAGTCAGCTGAACCGGTAAGGTATTCCAGTTACTTTGTATCCTGCTCTCTTTCCCTGAGTTGTTTCCTGTTCCTTTCCCCTTTTTGTAAATAAACCCATTTTGACTCTTTTGTGTGTGCCTGTAGAATAACTGAATTTTCAGCTTGGGTGAGGCCCCACCAACAGGCGGCCCACTTCACACTGGGCTGCCCTGTAATAATATGAGGAATATTAATAAACAAAGCAAAGGAACAGACCAAACTAAACCAAAACAAACCCTAAAATATGATAGCGGAATTGAGGCTACTCGGGTGGGAGGGTAGGAATGAGGAGCAGCTGGGGGAAGGGACCCAAGGGACTATGGCTTAGGACTATGGGTGCTTTAGTGGTGGGGGTATGAGCTAACATACACCTGAAGAGTCACCTACTCCCCTATGTTACATACAGTATTGTAAACAATATTACTTCTATTAAAAAAAAAGTTACAGGAAAGAAAATTGCAAAGAAAACCTTACTATCTAAATTAAAAAAAAACCCAAAACCAGGGTCTTGCAATTTGTGAATGATCCTGATACTAATTCTTATGTGAATGTAGGTTTTTCCCACACCACCAAGCAATTACTGGAAATTGTGTGTCCTGAAATGCAGCTAAGTTCTGGCACAACTTACCCAGAGACAGCATCAGATTCCACAGGGATGGGCTCAGTCGCACAAGACTGCCTTCCAGTTCCAATGCCAGTAACACATTCAGGGGGTTACCTGTACTTCTGACTGGCGAGAAATCAAACTCCCACAAACTTCTCCTTGGGTTTGATTTGCTAGATGACTCACAGGACTCAGGAAGCCAGTTTAAATGCTTGATTTCAGTCTTATTATAAAAGGATATAATTCAGGAACAAGGACATGGAAGAGATGTGCAGGACACAGCTTGGACTTGGGGGTGGGAATAGAGCTTCTATGTCCTCTCTGGTGTGCCAGGCTCTCCAGAAACCCACCTATTCGTCAACCTGGAAATTCCCTGAATGCTATCCTTTGGGTTTTTATGGCATTTTCATTATATAGGCATGATTAATTTGAATCATTGGCAATTGGCCATTGATTTAAACTCCAATCCTCATCCTTCCTCCCCCCACTCAGAGATTAGGAATTGGATGGAAATTTCCAACCCTCTAATCACAGGGTTGACTCTTCTGAAAACTAGGCCTCATCTTCAGGTGGGAGTCAGTAACCACCTCATTTTGCATAACAAAAGACACTTTTTTATTATTCTCATCATCAGGAAATTCTAAGGATTTTTAGGAGCTAAATACAGGAAAGGGGCTGAAGTCAAATATATATCTCCCATATATCACAGTATCACAATTTACTTAAAAATGTTATAAACCTCTATTATTAGTTAAAAGCGAGGTTCTTAAAAATCTCAGCCTTACCAGATTATCATATTATCCCATTGTCTATATAATATAGGAATCTTCCAAACTTCCATTTTCCTCCTTGCAACTTCTATTTATTTTCACATATATTACTTCTGCATGCTATAAATTCCACAAAGCTTATTATTACTTTTGTTTTAAGTAGTCAAAACTATTTTAAAGAGATTTAGAAGCACACCGGTTATAACATGTTGGTATCATTGCCTTGCTTAAAGAGGTTAGCTCACATAGATAATTTATGAAGGGCAGATTTAATTTATTTTTAGCTTTGAACTTTTACACAAACAGTAGAAAAGACAAATGAGAAGGTGCTGAGTCAGCTATTCTGGAAACTAAGTTATTTCCACATTGCATAGCAGACATTTTAGAGTTTTTGGATTGATACTGATTTATTCAGTGTGCAAGGGCAAGACTTGCCTTGTCAATGGACTTTGAGTCCCAAGAGTGTTGCAGTGGCGAATACAGTGGCTAAGCAAATTAATGTCATGCTAATTGCCAAAGGTTTGGAACTCTTCCATATTTGGAGGCTGCTGGTTTTATTGTCCACTTACTAAATTGCCAAATGGATGAGACTAATAGGAGATTTATTGAAAGGGAAAGCTTTAAGTAAAACCCCTGAGTATTCATTGATGGCAAGTTTAATTATAGCCATGCAATGATCACCTCAAAATCCTATGTCAGGTAGATAAAAATCCCCAAGCTTTCAAGCCTGATAACCATTCTGAAAAGAGAATTTTGTGTTCTTTCTGTTAGGGTGTTTAAGAGGATAACTGCATCACTGGTGAAGGTATAGGCACAGATGGTAAGTGTTTGATGTCAATGGAGAATCTAGTTCTTGTCTGTGAACAAATACTGATTATACACTGAAGATTATTACTTTGGACTTTAAAAGAGAGTTGAAGTTTAATAGAGCTGTGGATCGATTTGATGACCCTGAGTTTTCTCGTGCTCTTTTTGCCTCACTGGTATAAAATGATAACAAATACTGTCATTTTTGAAGATGGTTATTGGGGGTGGCAAGGAGATAATAAGATCTTCAAGGGACGTTTATCTCCTGAGAGTAATAATGAACAGTGGTCTTCCTTTTCCCCTAAACTTCTGTAGTCCTAAGCCACATTCCCATATTTAAGACCTTTGTGAGCAAGGTGATTGTATTAGGGTCTTTTGGAGAAACATAACCAGCAGGGTCTCTATTTTTCTACTGACACGTTTATCTACTATCTCAATCAATTTATATGGATAGAGAGAAGGAGATTAATTTTAAGGAATTGGCTCATGAATTCTGTGGAAATTGTGGAATTTGGCAAATCTGAATTCTGCAGATCAGATCAGTAGAATGAAAATTCTGACAGAAATCTGTCTTGCAGATTTGAGCCTGAAGACAATCTGAGGCAGAATCACTTCCAGAGATCATTCTCATTTAAGACCTTGCACTCATTGTATGAGACCTATCCACATGATGGAGAATAATTGGCTTAACTAAAAGTCTACATATTTATTTATTTCTTTTAAAGATTTATTTATTTGTATACACAGAACTGGGGTATAGGCCAGAGGCTCAGGGGCAGTGAGAAGCTTCATCAGAGACAGAGTGGGGAGCAGAACAGGCAGATTGACAGATTGACACTGCTGAGGGGAGCAGCGGGTGGTTCAGGAGAGGTCTGCCGTGCCATGTGGTAATTGAACTCATGGGGAAGTGGCTTTAGCTTCTTAGTGCTGTGCTTTAACCCGCTGCGCCACCAGGGAGGGCCAGACTACATATTTAAATGTACATTTAGAGAACATCTTCATAACAACAATGACACTGGTATTCGATCATGCCATTGGGTGCCATGGTTTAGCCAAGTGGACACAAAATTAGCTACCACAGTAATATAAAGACTACATTATTACTTACTTTTCCAGTGAAAATAAAGTCAAGTGACTTGCCCAAGTGGACACAGAGGTATGATAGATAAGTTGTTAATGGAGTAAAAAGAAGCAGTATTTGAATTTTAGACATATTAACTCATGATATTGGTCTTCACTCAAAATACTATTTATATTAGTTCAGCAGGACAACAATAGAACCTAACCCTGGTTTCACAGAACTTCTTAAAAACTTTTGTATTTCCTTTTCCCCAACTTTTTTGAGGTATAATTGAGAAAAATTGCATTTACTTAATGTATGCAATGTGATGATTTGATATATGTACACATTATGAAATAATTATCACAATCACTGTTATATTTTCTTGCTACAAAATTTTAAACTTCAAGTCAGTAATTAATTATATCTCATACAGGGTGCTATTTATTTATATTAACTAGAAATAAGCACTTTCCTTCTATAATAAATACTTATTGAGTGAATGAACAGACTGTGACTAACAAATTTTGGAATCTGTTCAAATGCATTTCTAATGGCTACTGATTGAAGTGGCATTATAAATAGCAAGTAGTTCTACATAACTTGGTCAGAAGAAGGCAAAAGTATTAAAAAGGACAAATTTAAAAAAGGAAAGGATTAAAAAAATCCCAAGGACCAGTGTGAAAAGGGTGAACCTATTTAAATAGAAAAACAGTTGCTAATATCTAACTTTATTTTTTAAAAAATATTTTGCTTTCTATTTCCATTCATAAGGATTTATGAATAAAGTGGATGAAAGAATGTAACATTGGTTAACCACCCTGCAACCTTAGAGAAAACTGGTAAGTTTTACCACCTGTTTAATTTGCATGGCCTTGCTTTTTTGGGGTGTGCTGA
>NW_004567146.1:2202668-2233788 GCF_000260355.1 Condylura cristata | reverse complement strand
CAGGGGCAGTGAGAGGATTCACCAGAGACAGGGGAGTAGCAGGCGGGTCAGGAGAGGTCTGCCATGCTATGCGAATCACCACAGGGGCAGGGATCGAACTCATGCTGAAGTGGCTTTAGGTTCTTAGTGCTGTGGTTTAGCCTGCTGCACCACCAGGGAGGGCCCAGGAGTATGAGTTTTTAAGGCAGAGAGAATGACTTAAAAAGTTATTCTACCACTGAGCTGATTGTTAAGGAGCTACAAGAACTTGTAAAAGAAGAGCTTGTTGTAGCAGAGAATGTGGGCATTTGACTTTCTAATTTTTGTGTGTGTTCATGGTAGAATGTCAATATCCTACACCCATAGTCTATGATTAAATTAACACCATATTTTTAAAGAAACCAGTTTATCTCTGTATTAAAAGATTAAAGCTCTGAATTAAAAATCAAGTTAACCCTGCCACCAGGGAGGCCCTGAACTTTAATTTTTAATAATATAATATTCTGTGCCACAAAACCCCAAATGAAGTCAGACAGTCTTTGCATTCCTGAGTTTCTCTTAAGTTTTTCAACAGGAGACACAGACATCAGCTTTACCTAAACACTCAAAAGAAATACATTTACGCTAGCTCAGAAAACTGAGCATTAGGGAGGTGAAGCTGTGGTTCTTGATTCTCTGCAATGAATGCTGACCAAGTTTGTGATAAAGATCCTCTTCACCTTAAGACTATTGCTATATAAGAAATAAAACCATATTATAAACTCTTAATCATAGAGAAGGGAAAAAAATGTATTCATAATCATATGAAGTCAGCATTTTTGTTTTCTTTCTGTTTTTCCCTATATGTGCTTATAACATTCTGTTTTTTTAAATGAAGTATCTCATGCTCATCATAAAATTTTAAACAGTTAGAGTATAGTGAAAAACTAATATACTCTGTTTCTTACAATCTCACACCTCCACAGTTGATTTTAAATTAAGGATGTATTCTTCGGCATCTATCCACTCAAAAGTAAATATATCCAAACGTAATGTGCTCAGCCTTATATAAATATGTTCGAACACACATGTACACATATATGAACATACACAAATCTCTTGATCCTTTTCTTCTTTTATTTCTTTGTTCCATTTTCCTTCCCTCCCTTTTATCCTTCTTCCCTCCCTTTCTCTCTCCCTCTTTCTTTTCTCCTGGTTCATAACATTTTCATAACACACACATTTTACTTGATGACATTTCTTGACCTTAATAGCTTGCAATCTTGACTGTACATTAGAATCTTCAAGGACCTTTAAAAGTTCTGGTGGGTCTAATCCCTGGAGACTAAATTAATCAGTGGGTGAGGACTGGGCAGCAAAACGTATACCCTCTAACCCAGGTGGTTCTCATGCAGCCACACAGAGGCTAAAGTTACTGGCTCTTTTTTTTTTTTTTTTTTTACTATGAATACAGTCCTAGAAGAATATAATTCTTTTTTTTGGTTTGTGGTAATTATTTCTTAACTTCTGTTTGCAGTATTTGATCAATCAGTATAAAAAATTAGGGACAATATAGTTTTAGTTTTTGCAGAGTAATATTTATTACAGTTCAAGTCATATTACAGAATTAAAAAAATTAAGTTTCTTAATAACTTATTAGCACCACTGTGAAGGAAAAAATTGGGCTCTCTTTCAGGTTACCTACAAAGTTAGGTTCAGTTAAAACAGAAATATTTTTTGCGTACCTACTATGTTTAAGAAGCATGTTAAGAGCTGCAAGGGATGTTATAGGTGCTTGTAATGCTGCTTAAGAAATTTCAACCTAATGGGGAGCAAAAGAAAAAAAGGAAAAGAAATTTTATTTTACTTTCTTCTATGAAAAAAAGTTAAGTATCATGTAAGGAAAGAGATACTGTATCAGGAAAGTCTTCTTAAAGTTACTTCTCTTGGAGATAATCTTGAAGAATGAATAGCAATTCAGCAATCAGCAATATAAAGAGAGTACTGTTGACTAGAGGGTGCATTTTCTGAATAAAGGAGACAGATTAGCCACAGACAGATTTTGGAAAATATGTTGGTGGAAGCAACATGCTGAATCATAGGAAAACAGCATGCTGTACTGGAAAATACGTGTGCAGTAGACTCTTGCAGGTTTTGAAGATACATTTAATTGGAAAGGAGGAGTGACATACTACCTAAATGATGTTAGCAGGGAGCTGTATTTTGGAATATTAGTCTGACATTATCAATGGATAAGACTGAAATGAAAAAAAGTCTAAGGATTTTGGAAAACTTACGCTGTTAGTGCTCACTCATGTCCTCAGCAAGACTGGAGTAGTAATGCCTATACATGGTGCAGCTGCGGTTAAGTAAAGTAGTGTATACTAATTACTCAGCATGATTCCGTGTACACAGTGGGTGTATTGTAACAAGTCTTTAGAATTAGTTTTATACTTCATGTACCCTGATAATAAACAAGTAATCCAGGTAGGGTTGCAGTCCTAGAATATGAAAACTAAATTAGGTTTTATTTTCTTCCTCCAAAGGTCCTTTGGGAAGCTCATTGGATGGATGCTTTAAACCAAACAAGAGTGACTGAATTTGTCTTCTTGGGACTCACTGATAACTGGGTGCTTGAGCTGATATTTTTCATGACATTCTCAGTCACATATTCACTAGTCATTTTGGGGAACATTCTCATCATGGTTACCATAATCTTTACTCCACGTCTCCATACCCCCATGTATTTCTTCCTGAGCAATCTATCCTTTATTGACATCTGCCACTCATCTGTCACTGTGCCCAAAATGTTAGAGGGTTTCCTTTTAGAGAGAAAGACCATTTCTTTTGACAACTGCATTGCACAGCTCTTCTTCCTTCACCTGTATGCTTGTGCTGAGATCTTCCTGCTGACCATTATGGCCTATGATCGCTATGTGGCCATCTGCACTCCCTTACACTATACCACTGTGATGAACATGAAGATCTGTGTCCAACTAGTCTTTGCTCTCTGGGTGGGCGCTACTATTCACTCTCTGGTGCAGACCTTCTTGACCATTCGTCTGCCTTACTGTGGTCCCAACATTATCGATAGCTACTTCTGTGATGTGCCTTCTGTCATCAAGCTGGCCTGCGCAGATACATATCTCACGGGCATGCTGATTGTTTCCAACAGTGGAACCATCTCCCTCGTCTGCTTCCTGGCTTTGGTCACCTCCTACACCGTCATCCTGATTTCTCTTAGAAAGCAATCAGCTGAAGGGCGCCGGAAAGCCCTCTCTACCTGCTCAGCCCACTTCATGGTGGTGGCCCTCTTCTTTGGACCATGTATCTTCCTCTATACACGGCCAGACTCCAATTTGTCCAGTGACAAGGTGGTATCTGTCTTCTACACTGCAGTTGCCCCTTTGCTGAATCCTCTCATTTACACTTTGAGGAATGAGGAGGTGAAAAATGCCGTTAAGCATCTTAGACAGAGGCAAGTTGCTTTCATGAAATTACATATATGATAGGAAGAGGATTGCAGACATAATTATGACCACTTTCTTTTTTATATAACATGATAGTTTATTTTTACATCATTTTGTGCATTTTTCCATCTCAGTTGCAATCCCTTTGGGCTTCCCATCACCAAATCACCCGTGTGCCATCACCATAGTCCAGTGCATTTCCCTCCCCCGACTGTTTTTGATCCCATTCCCCACTCCACCCCCACAAAATGTCTCTGGTATATAGCTTGTTCATCATTATCATTATTTTCTCGCCTGTTCTGTTATATTCCTGCTATGAGAGAAACCATCCAGTATGACCACATTTTTAATGAGAAAGAAAAATAAAGAACCAAAAACAGATGACAATGTATGGAGGAGGACAGACTTTTGCACTAAAGACGGTGATTTATTATTACATGGAAGGGATTAAAAACCTGGGAAAGTTTAAAGAAGGCTTTTGGTTTCACCAGTAAAAGAACAAATTTAGGGCACAGACCTAATTCTCAGGAACAGGTATAGTTATGAGAGAATCTAGTTTCTTGAATTTTACTGTTCTGAGAAGCTATACATTACATCTGCATTTATATATCAGAATGACCTTGCTTCCCAGTGTATTTATTTGAAGATGGGGATGTATAAGTAACTTACTTTCTTGTTCAGCTTAAAAATTATTTTATCAGCTTAAAAATTACTTATTTTGAGATTAAAAGTTTTTATATGCCCATGTTCCACTCACCCTCCACCAAACCACCTATGCCCGTACTCCTTCCACTACAACTTTTCACTCCCCCTGTTTCTCTGGTAACCATTATATTCTTTCACCAAGTTTGATTTATTGCCCGTGTATGTATTTTTTGTTATTTATATTCCACAGATGAGTGAAACCATTCCATATCTGTCTTTCACTTTTCCCACTTAGTTTACTTAACAAAATCTCAAGTTCCATCAGTTAGTTCCAAATGGCACTATTTCATCCTTTTCATAGCTATGTAGTATTCCATCAAATACATATTCCACAATTTCTTTATCCATTCATCTGTTGAAGGGCATGTGGGTTGGTTTCATGACATGGCAATTTTGAACAATTCTGTTATATACACAGGCATAGATAAACTTTTTTTGTATTAGAGTTTTCATATTATTTGGATAAATACATAATGGAGATGTTGCCAGATTGTATAGAATTTTCATAAGAGATCTCCATACCATTTCCCACAGGTATTGCACCAACTTGTCATCCCACTAACAGTGAATAAGAGTTCCTTTGATAAGAATTCCTTTTTCTCCACATCTTTGCAACATATGTTGATTCCATTCTTTTTTATATGAGCCATTCTCACAGAACTGTTTATTTTGTGTCAAATGGGGTCTACTTCTACATCATTTCTCAAAATGTTTATAAGCACTTCTTTAGATGCTGAACAGAAGATCAATTTTTCCTTTTTCTTCAAGGTTCAAAGGTTTTGTACTTTATTTAAAAATTAATTAATAAATTAACTTCTTTTACAATGTTTGCTTTCTTTTCTCAGTTCTAGATCTCATAGCATTCCCACCACCAATTCACCCATGTACCATCACCATAGTCCCTTGTTTCTTCTCTCCTTTGCCTTGGTCTCTCTCCCTCCCCTTCCCCTGCAGAATGTCTCTGATATGTAGTTGTCTTTTTATTGTTTGAATTTTTCCCTTTTCTTGAACAAACACTCCCATGAATATATCCTGAAAGTACCACTTTCATTAAACATCTTAAGTATATGTGCTTTCAAACACTTCCCTACATTGTGAAGAAATTATTTAAAAATAAACTTTACTGAATTAAAATTATTACTGCACAAAATACACTCATTTTATGTTTTAAAAAAGATTTATTTATTTATGTATATAAGAGCTTGGGTGCAGGCCAGAGGTGTAGTGGGTGAGAGGATTCACCAGAGGAAGAGTGGGGAGCAGAACTGGCAGATCTACTGAAATACACTGTTGAGGGGAGCAGTCTTAGCCATGTGGGTCAGCTCCCTGGCTAGGGATCAAACACATGCCGCAATGGCTTAGCTTGGGAGCACTGGGACTTTTGACACCTGCATCACCAGGGAGGCCTCTCTGTACTGCTTTCTGAGAGTTTTAGATATAATTGGGTGTCAGCTTTTATCAATTTCCTTTTCTGTATCAATTGAGATTATTAATTTTTTCCTCCTTCATCATGTTAATGCAGTAAATGCATTGATTGTTTTTCAAATGTTAATTTGTCTCTACTTTTTTGGGAGAAATTTTATGTGGTCATAATGGGCTATTCATTGCTGGTAAAAGAGCTGGGATGCCATTTCTATAATTTGGTGAGATATGATTTGATTTCCTGCTTGTTAGTTCATCCCTCCTCTTGTTTACTTTATTGAAACAAGTTGCCATTTTGTCAGGGAAAGAGTAGTCCATATATCAAAGAATTGAACTAAAAGTAGTCTCTGGTCACCAGCTAGAGAAGAACTGAAGCTCTCAGTACAATAGCCCTTGAGGAATTGTAATCTGCCAAAACCACTTGAGTTTGAAAGCAGATTCTTTCCCATTTGAGTCTTCAGTGAGACTTCGGCTTAGTCAAGACTTGATTGAACCTTGTGAGAGACCCAAAAAAAAATGGAACAGATGGGAATAACATGCACGATATATTCAACCTCAACTTTCTAAAACTGTGATTTGTGACAATTTATTTCCAGTATCAAAAAAAGAAATAATCTTAAATAAGAGAGAAATTGGAGCTTCTATGAACTGAACTAATAGATGAATCAAGATAATAATGAGTTAGTTATTGCAATTGGAAATTAAAATTGGTCAGAGCTTTTGGATCAAGTCAGTGAAAAGAAAAGGCTACAGATGGTATTCATGAACCGAGAATGGCCCCCAAAGGTGTTACATCCTAACTCCTGGAACCTGTCAATATGGTAGGTTGCAAGGCCAAAGGAATTAAAATATTAGATGGACTTAAGCTTGTTATCTCCTACCCTGAGTTAGAGAGAGTAGCCTAGATTACACAGGTGGACCTATGTAATCACAAGGCTTTCTTAAAGCGGGAAAAGGATGTCAAAAGTAGAGACCTAGAGAGAGGGTTATGAAGATGAGAGGAAACAGATTCCACAGTGCTAGCTTTGGAGATGTAAGGAAATACTAACTTAGGAAACTGGGAGGTCTTTAGAAGTTGAAAAGTGAAGGAAACAGATTCTCCCCTATAGCCTTCAAAAATGAGCACAACCAAACTCAGTCATAAGTATGTTCTGGGGAATCTAATGTGTACAACCTGGTGGTTATAATTGGTAATAACCCTACTGTCTACTTGAAATTTGCATACAGTTATCTTAAGTGCTCCACCCCCCCCCACAAGCAACTATGTGAGGAGATTGATGTGTTAATAAATGTAATAAAAGAAAATGAAATCAGTGAAACTTAGCTACAAAAAAAAAAATCAGAAAATGACACCTTGATGGTTGCCCAGTGAAATTCATATTGAATTTTTAACCAACAGAATAGTTAGATAATAAATTTACATGGTAATTATTTTGCAATTGTATACATCTGCCAAATCATCACAATATGTATTTTAAATACATAATTTTTGCCTATTATATCTTAGGGGAGTAGTGGGTGGGTCAGGAGAGGTCTGCCATGCCATGTGGTCACCTCCGGGGCAGGCGGGAATCGAACTCATGTGGAAGCGGCTTTAGATTCTCAGTGCTGTGCTTTAACCCGCTGAGCCACCAGGGAGGGCCTGCCAATTATATCTTAATAGAATTTTAAATTAAAAAAAAAGGATTATGGTGGTGGGAGATGACAGGAACTACACTTGAGGGGAGAAATCTATAAAGTTAAAAAATTAACAATGTAAGAAAATAAATAAGTGTAATAAAAGAAAATGAAATCAGTGAAATTTAGCCACAAATAAGGGACCAGATAATGACACCTTGATGTGGCCCAGTGACATTCATATTGAATTTTTTTAAAAAAAGATTTATTTATTCATACAGAACTGGGGTACAGGCCAGAGATGCGGAGGGTGAGAGGCTTCACCAGGGACAGAGTGGGGAGCAGAATTGGCAGATCATGAAGTACACTGCTGAGGGGAGCAGCGGGCAGGTCAGGAGAGGTCTGCCGCGCCATGTGGATCTCCTCCCAGGCAGGCGGGGATCGAACTCATGCGGAAGTGGCCTAAGCTTCCCAGTGCTGTGCTTTAACCCGCTGCACCACTAGGGAGGGCCCCATATTGAATTTTTAAGCAACAGAATTGTAAGATAATAAATTTACATTGTTTTAACTTCTAAATTGTGGTAAGTTTTTATAGAAGCAATAGAAAGTTAATGCAGATTTGTTTATTTTATGGTTTTTTTTTTTTTGCCCAACAAAGGAAAACATGTGTGCCATTATGAGAAAAATGACAACACTGCCCTGACAAATCTTGGCTAGAAATGTACACATGCTCTATATAGGAATAAAAACACTGTAAATATAACAGGCCTTCTTAAGTTGATTTATCAATTTAATTTAATGTGCTGATCATAAAAACCCTGCAGAGTTTCTTGGCTAAAATTTTCCAACTAATTCTAAAGTTAATTTGAAGAAGCAGGTGAAAATAGTTACGAGGGTACTTGGGCTTATACATCAGAACTGTTGATCTCTTGAATTGATTAGTGTCACTCGATGAGTTGAAGTAGGCCCTTATTAGGAATAATTGTGTGCTTAACAAATTACTTAGATAAAGAGGACTATGACTTACTATTACCAAAAGGAGTAGGGTTTATATATCCTATAGATGGTCAGAGAGCTGCTATATAGTCATAATAGCAATTTTTTAAAAAAGATTTATTTATTTATTCATACAGAACTGGGGTACAGGCCAGAGATGCGGGGGGTGAGAGAATTCACCAGGGAGAGAGTGGGGAGCAGAACAGGCAGATTGACGAAGTACACTGCTGAGGGGAGCAGCGGGTGGGTCAGGAGAGGTCTGCCGCGCCATGTGGTCTCCTCCGGGGCAGGCGGGAATCGAACTCATGCGGAAGTGGCTTAAGCTTCTTACTGCAGTGCTTTAACCCGCTGCGCCACCAGGAAGGGCCCATAATGGCAATTTTAATGGAACTAATGGAATGAAAGAGTACATTTAATACTAAAAATATATCTGATCTTTATTATTCTGAAAGGAACTTAGAATTGATTTAGGACCTTTGGGCCACTATTCTAATAAGTTCTGATGATCTGTAGAAACAATGTTTATGAGTACCCTAGAGAATTGGAGACACACACACACACACACACACACACACACACACACATACAATACAGAGTGCCGCGCCAGCACGACAGCAGAGATGGTCTGAGCAAAGGACGTCAGGGTTAAAACACACACTTCTTGGTCAGCAAGCAAAGGCACACTTTATTCTTCTCTCCTTCCCTATTTATACCCTTCAACATGGTACCTGGGGCTGGGGGGGAGGCGGAAGCTCTCAGCAACTGCGTCAATAACATGCGACAATAACATGGGGGTCAAAGAACAGTCATGTAAACATAAGGTAGCAAACACAAGGCAGGAACACTTCGGTGCCTCCTGTTTTTCTGTTCCAGCACCCATAGCTCATTCTTTGTTTCCACACAACAGTGTGCATATGATTCTGTGGGGGAGGTGGGGAGGTCTGTCCAGGCAAAGGACCCAACATCTCCCCCCTTTTTATTTTGTTAAGCTGAGAACCCCTGTCTTAGGTCTCCACCGACTGTATGCTCTTACCCGTCTTTGAGTGACCTCCGACCCTGTCTTAGGCGAGCGACATGATCAAGTGGGGTTGCCCGTCATAGGGGGGACTCAGGACTTATATGACATCTTGAGCCAGACTTGTAGCGCTTCGTGGGGGGCAGCGGTCATACCCAGGAGGACCTGGCAAATGACTGTGCCTGGCTTGACTCTGTCGGATGAAGCAAAACAAGACCCAGAGGCAGATGCTGACCCCCACGAGCAGAAGCAACACAAGTGAGAGCATTCCTGCCCACCGCTCCCCAGCCACCAAACCTAGCCATCGCGTTCCACCAAGAGGTCGCCTGGATAGAAGGGACTCGGGTACTATTGATGCTAACAATATGATGGGGCCATCTGCAAGGTGTAATTAAGGAAAACAGAGATGGTCTGAGCGAAGGACGACAGGATTAAAACACACACTTCTTGGTCAGCAAGCAAAGGCACACTTTATTCTTCTCTCCTTCCCTATTTATACCCTTCAGCATGGGCCTTGGGGGGGAGGCGGAAGCTCTCAGCAAGTGCGTCAATATCATGCGACAATAACATGGGTGTCAAAGAACAGTTGCGTAAACACAAGGCAGTAAACACAAGGCAGGAACACTTCGTGCCTCCTGTTTTTCTGCTCCAGCACCCATGGCTCATTCTTTGTTTCCACACAACAGTGTGCATATGATTCTGTGGGGGAGGTGGGGAGGTCTGTCCAGGCAAAGGACCCAACAACAGAGTGAGTGACTCTCTGACTCTGATCAAAAGTTAAGAACTGATTGAAATGACAGTGAGTACTCAAAAAGATAACGAACTAGAGGGAGCTTTTTAAGTAAACCTGGAGGTGCTCGTAAAAATATGTAAACATTATCACTTGCAAATTGACAATGTTGCATGTCATTCCTCTACAATTTTCATCTAAAACCCAAGTCAAAACCAGAACTTTCTATATCTATGATGAAATATGTCATAAATACCACTACTACGCACAATTAAAAAAAAACTTAGAAAAATGATCTATGCTAATACATTCTGGTCTTTTATATACATAGATTTTCATACCCATTAGTATCTTTCATGCAGAAATAGATTCTTACAGCCCCTTTTGCTTATATGTGTAGCATACAGTTGTGGCCTGAGGAATTCAATTGTTGAATACAAATTTGCTGAACAACTTTCCGTATGGACAGAGTGTTCTGTGTCTCCCTTTAAATAAGTCAACCGCAGAAACAAAAGTCAGGTTATTTTCATTTTATTCTTTCCTCTTGCATTTATTTACTGAACAACTAAACACATTTTATTTTATCTGTGGATCTACAAAATGTTTTCTGTGAAATAGAAAATAAAATGATCATACCTCCCCAGAGAGTTGAGAGGATTCACGTGAGTAGCAGAAATTTTGCTTGCAAATATGAAAAACAAACCAATCTGACATTGCTGTTCCATTGTGGTTTTACCTGCAACCAAGTTAGATTTTTCACAAGCATAGTTTTGTCTGTCACTGCCTGTGTCCTCTGTTCAGGGGATCCCTGCACAAGTATCTATTTGGGCTCTTGAACTGGCAATTTCTCCTATGTAGTAAAAGCATTTACTTCATGCAAATTCTACAGCTCTTAAATGCAGTTCCGTTATTTCACCAACCAGTCCATGGTTTATACTATGCAGAGAACTATCTTTGGAAAGGAAACTAGTCATTATTGGATATTCTTGTTGGAAATTAACTTGTGCTGCCCAGAAGCCCTATAGACTGCCTCCTGAGCCATATTCTTGTATAACTGGAATGGCTTGAATTTCCTTCCTAACACAATTCTAGGCAAAAAACACAAGAGCTGGGTCTATGGCTCACAAGTTTATGTATTGAATTTTTTTTTTATATAACATTTTTTTTTTTAAGACTCATTTATTTGTACATACAGAACTGGGGTACAGGCCAGAGGCTCAGGGGCGGCGAGAGGCTTCACCAGAGACAGAGTGGGGAGCAGAACAGGCAGATGGACGAAGTACACTGCTGAGGGGAGCAGCGGGTGGGTCAGGAGAGGCCTGCCACGCCATGTGGTCTCCTCCGGGGCAGGCGGGAATCGAACCCATGTGGAAGTGGCTTTAGCTTCTCAGTGCAGTGCTTTAACCCGCTGCGCCACCAGAGAGGGCCTGTATTGAATTTTTAATAAAAAAAAAATTTGACTTTGGGTTTCTTGATTGCACTCTCACTGACTGCCTGAGAAAGCCTGCACCATGGGAACATGCCTCTCTCACCAGTGTGAACTGCTGGGTCTGATATGCCATGCTTTCTACTTATAGGCATGTGGAGCCAGGTTGCTGGGAATATCTTTTTCACCTCCTCTGCTACCCTAGTCCACTCAGCACACCCATCCAGCACTGACCACAGTCAAGATCATGACCAGGTTTTATTCAACTTGGTATTTTCTCCCAGAAAATATCCAATATTGAATGACTATTATATTTGGTAATAAATTTTTAGTTGAATGAATCATCTCCATAATAACTTGGATAAAAAGAATGATATAAAATTATTTATCATGATAAACCAGGTACTTAGCTTACCATAGGTGCTCAGTAAATATTAAATGAATGATTAAAAACACACTCCCATTTGATAGATTTTTCCTGGACACTTAGGATCACAAAGTCTTGACATCTTCCTTTGAGTCACCGAAGTCATATGCAAACTCCCTTTGTCTAGTTTAATTGTGCTTCCTAAACTATTTAGGCAAGAGTGGGAGGGAATGATATGGGCAAGTGCTGCCCCAGAAATCTGAAGGTTTGTTTAGATCTTACATATCATCCTAAGAAAAATACAGGGGAAGGCTGCATGGTAAAGTGAAAACAGCATGAGTTTGTATTATGCCCTTGGGTTAACATCCTGTCTTTACATTTTCTACTTGCGTAAACTTGGGCATGCTACTTGCTATTCTCTAGCTTTTTTATAACATTAAACAAGTATAGTAATACTTACATTACAGGGTTGTTGTGGGAAATAAGTAAACACAAACTGCCTAGAACAAGTTCTAGCATATGGAAGATACGATATTAAAAATCATAGTTACGGGGCCCTCCCTGGTGGCACAACAGGTTTAAGCACAGCAAGGTGAAGCTATCCAAAGCCACTGCAGCATGAGTTTGATCCCCAGCCAGGGAGGTGACCCACGTGGTACGGCAGACCTCTCCTGGCCTGCCAGCTGCTCCCCTCAGCAGTGTACATCAGTCAATCTGTTCCCCATTCTGTCTCTGGTGAATTCTCTTACCCACCCACATCTCTGGCCTGTACCCCAGTTCTTGTATGCATAAATAAATAAATATTAAAAAAATCATAGTTATGGCAATGATGATCAGATATTGGGCCAGAAGATAATTTTATGTGTCATCTAGTATGATAAATATGGAATGTATCTTATTCTTTGCAAGACATTTCTCTGATTTGGAGCACCAAACACCTTAAGGTTTAGAAATTTTCAATTTTTTCCTTTTCTTTCCTCCCTCCCCATTAACTTGTTCAGCGCATTCTTCATGTCTTCATTCCTAAGGGTGTAAATGATGGGGTTCAGGAGGGGGGTGACAGCAGTGAAAAACACAGATACTATCTTGTCCTCCGGGAGGCTGGTGGATGGGCGGGAGTAGATGAAGATGCAGTGTCCCAGGAAGAGTGTGACCACGGTGAGGTGGGCTGCACAGGTGGACAGAGCTTTCCGCCTCCCTTCAGAGATCCGCTGCCTCAGACTCACCAGGATCACTGCATACGACACCACAAGGACCACAAAGCAGACCACAGAGATCAGCCCGCTGTTGGAGACGATGAGAATCTCAATGATGTAGGTGTCTGTGCAGGCCAACTTAATCACTTGAGGGACATCACAGAAGAAGTTGTCGATCTCATCAGGACCACAGTAGGGCAGTCTGATGGTGAGGGATGTCAGGGATATGGAGTGGACGGTCCCTCCTGCCCAGATGGCCACTGCCAGCAGCACACACACTTTCCAGCTTATAATTGTCATGTACTGCAGGGGCTTGCAAATGGCCACGTACCGATCATAGGCCATAATAGTGAGGAGAAAGATCTCTGTGCAGGCAAAGAGGTGCAGGAAGAACATCTGAGTCACACAGGCATTGAAAGAGATGAGCTTATCCTCGAACCAGGTGTCTACCAGCATCTTGGGGATAGTGACAGTGGTGTGGCAGACATCAATAAAGGACAGGTTGCAGAGGAAGAAATACATGGGGGTATGTAATCGTCGGTCATAGATAATCGTTATGACGATGAGGATGTTGCCCATCAGTGTCAGGATGTAGAAAACAAGAAACATGGTAAACACAGCTATTTGCACGTTCTGATTTACAGATAAACCTCTAAGCCGAAAGTAGGTCACTACAGTAGTTTTATTGAATAGGATAGCTTCTTCCATTCTCTTTGCTGGACACTCCTGTCAAGAATTAGAAAAACAAAACAAAACAAAACAATATCTGTATCAGTCATTTAATTACTTAATTCCTTGTGTTCATGGCTTTTTTTTAAATCTAGAATTTATGGTCAAATATTTTATTTAAAAATTCTCACTTGCCTCAACTCATGCTGGATGCATACTAGACATTTAACACATACATGTGGAGGAACAAAACAGAAAATCTTGTTTCACTATGAGCTATAAAACAGCCACAAATAGGAAGAAACCAAACAAGTTTTTCCTCCATTATTGTAGAAAGACATAGGTTTTTATAGAATAAGAAATTAATAGTCTCCTTACCTCCAAGACATATTTTGTTCAAGGTCACACAACAGTGGGCCTTGAACAGTTTTCTTTATTGTCCTGTTGACTGCATTTTTCACTAACCCAGACTCTTGCTCCCCTGTTGGCTCTGTCATGATGCCCTGAGATTAAAATAATTTCGGTGATCTAGTTTTCTGAAAGCAGAAACTTCACCATGCTGTCAGATAATTGGCAATATGGTTGTCATTAAAAAAAAAAAATCTTTAGAAGAGTCTGCATAAAATACCTGAAACCTTGGAAAATCTGGAGAGAGAAAAGGGAAACTTGCTTTTCTTCTACCTCTCAGGGCAGACTTACTCATTCCTAAACTGGAAGTCAAGGTTCAGGCCTAAGCATCAGTGTCTAACTCAGCTCTTTTAAAAGTGCAATTCTAAGGAGAAAGAAAAGTATCAGATGGTTTACATTTCTAAGAGGAATATACAGGGAAAAAATATGGGATCAGGAAAAAATAAGAATAAATAAATAAAATTATCAGGCAACTATAAATCAGAGAGATTCTGCAGGGGAGGGGGAAGAATAGGGGTCAAAATGGGAAAGAAGAGCAAGAGGGAGGGAAGAGACCATGGTTATGGTGCCTGGGGTAAATTGGTGGTGGGAATTTTATGGGGATTACTCCTAAGGGGAGAAAACATGCACTGTACAAAAATGAACAATGATGAAAAAAATATATATATAAATAAATGAAAATGAATTTAAAAAGTAAAAAAGGGCCCTCCTTGGTGGTGCAGTGGGTTAAAGCACAACACTAAGAAGCTAAAGCCAATTCAGCATGAGTTCGATCCCTGCCTGCCCTGGAGGTGACCACATGGTGCAGCAGACCTCTCCTGACCTGCCCGCTGCTCCCCTCAGCAGTGTACTTCGTCCATCTGCCTGTTCTGCTCCCCACTCTGTCTCTGGTGAATCCTCTCACCACCCCTGCACATCTGGCCTGTACCTCAGTTCTGTATGCATAAATAAATCAATCTTTAAAATAAAAGTAGCTACTTTATTTTCTTTCAAATTAGCCTACTTTTGACCCAAGCATAGCTATTTTTTTTTTTACAAGAAATGTATATATTATATAGAATTACAACTGCTTAACCCTTACAGGAACCTCAGATAAATATTTTCTATATCGTATCATGTTGGGCTTCTGTAGTCAATGGATATTTTTGTTGTCTATATCAAAGAAAAGACTAATGGTCATGTCATTACTGGGGAACTAGCAAAGTAGATCTGTGACAAAAAAAGTATTTGTAGAGCAAATTATTTCACTTTCTGTTAACATTTAAATTATACACGTGTTGTCTACTGCTTGGATTAATAATGAAGAATATAATAACCACAATAACTCACTCACCTAATCTATTTTTTCACCCTATTTCACAGGTATAGAACACGAGGTATAGGAAGGATAGCAGCCAGCCCAAGTTTAAAGAGAATTAGAGTAATATTGAGGTCTACAGGTCAGGTCTCCTTTTTTGAGTAGGCTTTTCTCACTTTACCAGTCATTTGATTTTTGTGGTGGTTGGCATATTTGGGTTTTAAGTAGGCTGTGTCTCCGTGACCGACCTCTTCTCCTAGATGTCCTGGGCAGCTGCAACAGGCATATGTGGGAGCGTCTCTCCTCTGGCTCCTCCATGCTGCTGCCTTGCTGCACAGCCTTCGGGGCAACCACCCAGCAAGTCGCCCCTCTGCATTTGTGGTCTCTCATCCTTTGCTGCCTTCTTCCCCTGACTGACCACTAGTAGCTGCTGTACTGTCCCTCAGTAATAGGCTTGCTGCCAGACAAATGAATCAATTCAACATTTCCCAGGACAAAAGAGCTCCTAGCTCTTCTTTTCTTCTCAGTCAACCCCTATACCTCATTACGCTGGTCTTTTGCAGACAAGGGACAGTTTCAAGGTCTGTATCAGGAGAAAGAACTTCTAATGAGGAAAAAAAGACCAGGGAAGTAGCAATTTAATCTGTGGCAAATAAAGGTATTTTGGGAGCAGAAATCATTTTGTTAACATTTAAATTAAACTAATGGTTTCAAATGATTGGATTGATATTTATGGTCACAACTTAAAGGATGAATTTTACTTCTTGCACATTTTTCTTAGAGCGGTCACTTAAAGCTATGGCTTCAGAAATCTATTTTAAATGTCAAATGATTTACATTTATTATCTTCATAATTTATTACATTCAAAATGGGTGGTTGAAAAGTTGAAGCACTGACCAAGAGTAGGACGAGGCTTTATTTTAAATTCTGTGTGGAAAATTTCACCTGGACACCTCAGAAAGATATGAAATGAAGCCTCTGTTTTCTCATTACAAGATAAGGATAGATATTTTAAACAATTTTTTCCTAATATTGTTTTTTCTATTTCTGAGCCACAGGAAAAATTGCTTTGAAAAATGTAGATGTATCCAATAGGTGTTAGTTTATCCAAAAATATGGTGCATGAAAAGAAAACCTAGTATCTACTGGATACATTTCAGAAAAATTGCAGAAAACCATTAAGGGCAGAACCAGAATAAAATCAAAATCTACAAAACTCACCCTGCTTTGTTTCTGATGCCCTCAGCACCTCTGAAGGGAACCAAATTGTCAGTCTGGTAGGTTCAATGTCAAGAATATTCTTTTCCAGTAGAACAACAACTTATTTGAATCTGGCCAAGTAAATTAACCCCATTTATGTTGACTTTTCCATAAAACTTCAGAGTCATCGAAGTTCCCTTGGGTCTTGCTTTTGGTAATCAGTCATAATACTTGGTGTATTTTTTACCAGTATTCAGAATTTCAGCAAAAATCACTCCCTATTACCTATGATTGTTATTTTCAATACAGAGAAAGAGCATATGTGTGTGCACTGAGATCTTCTAGAATTGGCTTCCGGTCATTTGAGAGTGTGGTGCAGGAATAGCCAGGCTCTACTAATGAGTAGAATGAATTAAATGCTGCTATCAACCATTCCTGCAGGCCATTTTACAGGACACTCCTAACATACAACTGACCTAATTATTTGGAACCGCTGGGAGCCACATCGTGTTTCCTTTGCAGCCCACTCTGTAGGTATAGGCTCTGTAGTGCTGGTTTCAGATGGATTAACCCACTTGGAACACTTCGGTACCTGCAGAGAGAGAAACCAACTGGGACTGGCAGCCGCAGCCACACTGGCGGTGTTCCACCCACTATATATGCTTTATGTCCTTGGCAACTTTTGAGTGATGACATCACTGGATAGAAAAAGTTTATTCTCTTGGGACTAAAGTCACAGACTTTGCAGTTTTGACAGAGGGAATTTAATGAGAAAGCAGGACTTGACCAGCTAACTTTTAAAAAAAGATCTATTTATTTATACATATAGAACTGGGGTACAGGCCAGAGGTGCAGAGAGGGTTCACTAGAGTCATAGCAGGGAGCAGAACAGGCAGATGGATGAAATACACTGCTAAAGGGAGCAGCGGGTGAGTCAGGAGAGGTCTGCCGCGCCATGTGGGTCACCTCCGGGGCTGTCGATCGAACTTGCACTGAGGTGGTTGTGGCTCGCTTGCAGTGCTGCGTCTTAACATGTTGTGCCACCAGGGAGGGCCTCACCTGCTAAATTTTAGGAGGTGTTTTCATGTGATTAAATGAACTATCCAGTGAATGCTTGCTATGGGCTAAGCTATGGGTGAGAGAAGTTCATGTTTTCTTATTTCGTTCATATGAAATCATGGTGTTGAGGGAATGGCAGGGGAGATAAAATTTTAGAAAACTTTCTGCCAGAGTGGTTAAGGGCTTGGACTTTAGAATCAGATTGCCTGAATGCTAATTCCAACAACCTAGATGTAAACCAGGACAAGTTATTGAACCTCTCCGGCTGCAGTTTCCTTGTTTGGTAAAATATTTTTAGAACCTTAGAAATTTTTGCAAAGCATGTGGTACTTAGTCAATATATTGCCTAAGTTGATATAATTGTGTAATATGCAACTCAAACAAATAAAAAAAGCTACCTCCAACCACTAGTCCATTTTGGGCATCATTTCTTCATTACTTTGTATTGATAATGAAAATGTAGAATCTTTTGCTCTAACCTTCCTACTCCCCTTTTTTCTGTTTAGCTATATGAACCTGGTATTTTAAGTTGGTGAATGACTAATCTAAAGGTGAGGACGGCAAATTATTCTTTGTGTTTGAATTTCAAAATAAATCATTTTGTGGGATAATTAGAATATCCAAAATAAAGTGTATGGGAGTTAGAAGTAAACCTTATAGCCATCTTTCCTTGCCTGGTATAGATAAGAGAAGATGAATGGTAAGAGAGTGAAAGTGTGAGAAGTGATCAAAAGTTCTTATTCTTAAGACTTGAGCTCCTTTTCTCTAGGGTTATTGTTGTTAGATTTATTATCATTGACAAAGGTCAGACTTGACAGCATTGAAAAGCCCAGGACTTCCAGAACTTGCAAATAATGCTCCTTGGTCAATGTGAGTTTTTAGTCATCACTTTGGCATTCAGGGTACAAGTTAAGAACACTATAAAATTCTCTATACTTTTGACACTAGGACATTTTATCATAGGTATAATATGCTATGAGCAATGTTTGTTTGATTATCTGGTCATTACTAGCACTTTTGTCACTGGTAAAACACAATGTTGACAGTTGATCTCTGACCTCTGTTAAGTTTCTATACTTCCCCTCTTCCTCTTGAGCCTCTCTCACTGACCCAGGGCTGCCTCTTACTGTGCAAAACCCACCATTTAGGTGTCCCTGGAAATTTGGTGGTTCAGAATTGTATGTTCCTATTTCTGCTGCAGAATATATGAAACAATTGTTTGTAATTACCTAGCACTTTAGAGGTGCAAAGCTCTTTCACCTCACTAGTTTATTTGATCTTCACCACACCCTTATGAGGCAGGGAGCACTAAGAAAACTGGACTTATGTTAAGTGGTTTTTAGAGTTTACAAGTCAGGCAAGCCCCTGAGCCAGGGCTGAATCAGGTCTTGTGCAGCAGACTTGGGGTGGGAGGGTGGTGTGGTGGGGTGGGGATGGAGGGGAGTGGAGGCTCGGCTCATGGCTGACCTCACCCCCTGTGGGAGAGGCTTAAGAGTCGCTTGTTAAACCATATAGCACTTTTTTTTGTTGTTGTTGGGTTAAGGGAGACATAACTTTGTGGTACTTGTTAATCATATTGACTCTTCCTGTTCTATTCTCTCCATTCCAAAGGATCACAGATCACTTATTCCCTGCTAAAAGCAGCCAAACAGTTGTCAGTAATTCACGGTGTGCCCAATATCATCCTCAATATAGTAATAGATAAGGAGGTCCATAAATACAATGTTTCTTCTGAAAAAATATGCAATGTAGTAAATTAAGGTGATTTTCATTTAGGAATTTAAGGAAACCTCTTGAAAAAATTCTGGGGTGATGTTCATAGAAGTGAACAGAGTGTGATGTAATGCTGTTCTCACCTTCATGCCTCCACATCAGGAGGGAGGAAGCAACAGAGCTCATATGGCCCAATGAGACCTGTTTCTTCCCCCCACCAAACTATGCAGGCATCAGACCCCTCTCCATTCCCAGAAGCTGCAACTGGATCTCATCCCCTTCTGACCTCCCTCTTAAAAGAGGCCAACTGATACAATCTCATTAAGCACTCACTACTTACCTGCCTGTTCATCTCAGCCTTCAATTTTGAGTCTCCTGTTCACAGCTATGACTCTCATCTTAAAGTTGGTACTTTGTCTAAATCAAGCTCCTATCCTTCTCCAACCCTGAGCACTCTTCATTATGTTGTGTGGTGTTTTGCAGGTAGAATTTTCAGTCTCTTTTTTCTGCACATTCCCTTACATTCCTGCTCTGTGTTTGTCTCCTACATCTCTCATAGGTGGTGCAGCCTCTCCCTGTCTAGGTCTCAAATTTTGATGTGTATCCTGTGGTTTCTTTTTAAGAATTGCTGATTCAGATAATTTTCTTTCTTCCTTTATAAATGCCTCTTTGTTTTGAAGAAAATCCTATCAGATGATTCCAACTACAGCCCTTGTTTTTATCTACAGTTGTCTTCTTGGCTACTTCCCTTCCTTCCTCAAATAATTTGGCATTCATCACCATTCAAAAATATGTTCATATAATAATCTTGTCTCTATTTGTTGACCTAATCTGACCTTGTCTCCCACCTGACCTCAGCCAATCCTTGGTCTGGATGTCTTTTTCAGAAGACTATCACCCTAGGTTTCATATTATGTATGCCATGAGTGCTTCAAAATCAATTGAATCTGTAGAGAATAAAGCTGGAGACTTTGTTATAGGACAGCAAATCTGTTCCAGGACAGGGGGGGGGAGGGACACCCCTGAAGCCCCAAAAACACCTGCCTGCTCTAAGTGGGTTCTGCCATCCACAGCAACAAGACAAAACATATAAAACTTTCATGAAAAGGGACTTTAATACAGTAAATATACAATACGGAACACTAAGAATATAACTTCTAAATCAAACACCTGAAGTTACCCATCTCCTCGTGGGCAAAAGTCCACCCAAAAGGGATGGCCCAAAGCAAGGCCTGAAAGCTCACCACAAGACTAAAGCACCTCCTGGCTGGGACCCCTGGAAAAGGGTCAGAAATGGCCAGACAAATCTGAGAGCAAAAGAGCAAAATCAAAATCAATATAAACACTGCCATAGTCACCTCCCTACAGGTATCTCACCCATATCTGCCTTCACCAGTCCAGGGTCAGGAAACAAGCACGGTTTCTTCCTCACATGCTTGCTGCTCTATGTGGCTTCCTTAGGTCAGCTCCTCCTTCTCCATCCTGCTTCATTCCTTCTTCTCCCTTCTCTTCTCTCCTTTTCTTCTGCTCAGCTCCACCCTCCTTCTGGATGGGGCAGGGAACCTGGAACTTCCCTTTTTCCTAGGGAAGTTACACCTGTTACACCTTCACAAGGCATTTAGTCTCATGACCTTGTAAAAGCTAGATGTGAGGGATTTTTCAGATGAATGGAATAGGCTGTTCGCTCATCAGAAGACCTATGTGTCCCAGAGTAGATAGATCTCATTGTCATCAAGACTTACAGAAGGACAAGTATTTCTGAGTCATGCTTATTTTAATTTTAGAATGTCATTACTTTTGCTTCTTTTTTCTCATTTGTATATTATAATGATCGTGGAATTTTAAAGTAAAAGATGAAGCTTTTTAGACTTATTTGGTAATGGGACAAGTAACATAGGTGAATCCTGTCTTTGGAAGGATGAGTGGGAATGTCCTAAATGGGGGGGAAGAGAAATCAAGCAAGTTCTGGCCAAAATTGAAGCTTATGACAAGGAGAGCATCAACTCATCCTGAGAACAAACAATAATGAACAGAATATATTTGTGCTCCGTTTCTGGGTCATTTGCATAAAATCAATTTGGAGGTGTTCAGAGGGTACAGAGGCTTTGATTCACGTCCATGTTCTACCTTTTCAGTCTTGACAGAATGTCGTTGGGATATAGAACATGCATAGGAAACACCTTTGACAATACTCTTAAAATAATTCCACCAGGTCCCTCCCTGGTGGTGCAAGGGTTAAAACACCGCACTAAGAAGATAAAGCCACTTTAGCAGGAGTTGGATCCCTGCCTTTCCCGGAGGTGACCCACCCTGGTGATCTGCAGGGCAGACCTCTCCTGACCCACCCACTGATCCCCTCAGCAGGGTAGCTTGTCAGCCAGCCTGTTCTGCTCCCCATTCTGTCTCTGGTGAATCCTCTCACCACCCCTGCACCTCTGGCCTGCACCCCAGTTCTGTATGCATAAATAAATAAATCTTTAAAAAAAATTATTCCACCGTGTTGATTAAATATCACTGCCAAAAATTGTTTGTTATTTCAGATAATATTGTGAAACATTTTTGTTCAATGTACTTTTATTATGGCTATCATCTCACATAAAGGCAGCATTTCTATTTTTAAATTTCTGTTCATGTGGTAGGGGGTTCCCGGAGATGTCAAGAATTCTGTTTTTAAAGGATATTGAATCATAGACTGACTCAAAATCATATTTATTATCAATACAAATATTTGTTCTTTTATCGTTTATCATCTTCCAGGTCCAGACAAGGGAAATGAATTTAACCATCAAAATGGATTTGACTGCTGGCTTATATTTTAAAAGTAAATTTGGGCCCTCCCTGGTGGTATAACAGGTTAAAGCTCAGCACTGCAAGTGAGCCACAGCTGCCTGAGTGTGATTTTATCCTTACACTGGAAGTGATCCACATGGCACAGCAGGCTTCTCCTGACCCACCCATTGCTCCCCTCAGCAATGTACTTCCTCCATCTGCCTGTTCTGACCCCACTTTGTCTCTGGTGAGTCCTCTCACCCCTGTAACTCTGGCCTGTACCGCAGTTCTGTATAAATAAATAAATCTTTAAAAAAAAGTAAATTTGAGGCTATGACAGCCTAACTTACTGTACAATACTCACTTTCTTAGAAAGGTGTGAACTCTTAATAAATAATATTGAATTAGGATTATGTAGGAATTGCTAGATCTATGCAAGGAATGGGCAGAATTAACTCATAAAAAGACAAACAACATATAACACATCACACCAGCCCATATTATTTTATAATTAAGAAGGGTGAAATGTTGATAAATGCCACAACATGGATAAATCTTGAAAATATCATGCTAAGTTAAAAAAGGCTGAATAGTGTATGTATGGTCTAACTTGTGTGAAGTGTCAAATTGTTTTCTCCCAAAATTCACACGTTAAAGTCCAACAGCTAGTACCTCAGACTGTGGCCAAATTTGAAGAGAGCGTATTTAAAAATTTTTTTTTAAAAAGATTTATTTATTTATGCTTCCATAGAACTGGAGTACAGGCTGTAGGTGCAGGGGTGGCAAGAGGGTTCACAAGAAACAGAGTGGGGAGCAAAACAGGCAGATCTACGAAGTACACTGCTCAGGGGAGCAGTGGGTGAGACAGGAGAGGTCTGCTGTGCCATGTGGGCCACTCCCTGGCTAGGATAAAACTTAGGCTGCAGTGGCTGCAGATAGCTTCATAGAGCTGAACTTTAACCTGTTATACCACCAGGGAGGGCCCTGGAGAGAGAGTACTTAACAAGGCATCTAAATAAAGTAAGGCAGTGGAGCAGCCCTGCTTTATATGACTGGTGTCCTTACAAGAAGAGGAGAGAAGGTTTGGATGCAGGGATTTACAGGGGAAGAGTCATGTAAGATAGAGGAAGAAAACTGCCATCTACAGAAAAGGAAACAGACCTCAAAACAAACCAATTCTGGTGACACCTTGATCTCACTCTTCTATCTCTACGGCTGTGAGATAATAAATTGTTATTGGTTAGTACTCTTAGTCTGTGGCACTTTGTTATGACAGGCCTAGCAAATGAACACATCCAAAATAGACAGGTGTTGGAAACATGAGGTAGATTAATGGTTGTAGCAGCTGGTGAGTGGGGAGAGTGAGAGTGATTGCTAATGACAGGGCTTTCTTTGGGGGGGGTGTTGAAAATGTTCTTAAATTAGACAGATAGTATGATAGTTGCACTGTTATGTGAATATGCCAAAAACTATTAAATGGTTTACTTTATAAGGATGACTTGTATGGTATGAAAATCATACTTCAATATAACTTATTAAAAATTCTAAAATGAATAAAATTATTAAAAATTCCAAAAATGAATAAAAGAATGTAAGAAATTAAACTGTGGTGGTACTAGAGGATGACAAGGGAGAATTGTTTTGTTACCTTGGCATGGTATAGCTTTTCTGGCAGTGGCATGTAGTTCAGAAGTTATACAAGAAAAAATTGATATATTCAGCTACATATAAATAAAATAGGTTTGCATAGCAAAGAAAAGCCATAAGCAAAGTGTGAAAAACGAATCACAAACTGAAAAAATTTGTAACTCAAATCGTAAGGCAGAGTTTTAAATTACTTTATATATATATATTTTTTTTAAATTGCTTTATATATGTATATATATATATGTGTATATATATATATATATACTTATATATTAGGTGACTATATCACTCAAACCACAATCCAGTTGAAAGTGCAAAGAGGTGTTAACTATTAACTATTCTGCTGGGAATTTAGGACTTTTGCAGAAAAATTGCAGACAAAAAAATGGGTAAAAAATGAACAAATGATGATATTATTGTGAGAGCAACCACTTATATACATGGTGCTTATTGTGCTCTAATTCTTGACATTTTATGCACATTAACTGTTTAAAAAATCTTTATAATTATGCTATAAGAAAACTGAGGTACAAATGAAGAAATAGAGGTATGAAATTTGAAGTAGTTGATAAAAAGAAATAAAAAATAGTTCTTAAATATATGAAGATACCTTATCAGAAATGGAAAACTGCATTGCACTGCAGTAGTATTTTTCATCTATTAGGTTTGTAAAGATCTAAAAATTGGATAATATTGTGGATGTGGAAAAGTGGGTACTCTTCTATAATGATAATAAAGTTTTTTTTTCTGAATTGTGGGAGGGATTTTGCAATATCTATCAAAATTATAATTGTCTGTATTCATTGAGCCAGCTATCCCATTTCTAAGAATTTATTCTTTAGTTACATGAATATGTATTGGAAATCATGCTCATACAAGGTTATTTAGTGTAAAATTTTTCTGTTGGCAAAGAATTGAAAATGACTTAAATATCCTTCGATAAGATTACTAGTGCAATAAATTATGAAATAGACACACACAAAAAAGAACAAATGAATGAAAAAACCTTTATGTGCTGGTAGAAAGGATAGAAATTGGTGCCTAGGAAGCAAGAGAGGATGACTCTATGTCCTTTTATCCTTCAATTTTATACACTAGATTTTCATTTCATCTCCTATTCCTAGTTCTTGTATGTAGGTGATGTTAAAAAATAAACCTGAAAATGGAGAGATCTAGCAGAATTTTTAAGTGATTCATGAATCAGTGAGCATCTCATCTAGATACTTCAAGGGGTTATACAAATCCAAGGGTTATTTATAGACAGGAAAAGGGTGGGCTAAGGCTATTAATTCCCTCCCCTCCAAAAAAAAGCTATTATTTGTAAAATCATCTTCCCTCAGGGGCTGACAGGCAACACTATGTTGACTGGTTTACAGTTACAGCTTTAGGAGAAATTGAAACTGTAATAAGTAGGTATTAAGGCTGGTGAAGGACACAGGAAGGACTCCATTTGGGGTCTGTTCTTTCTGTTTTTTAACAATGCGAATGGAGTAGGTATTCTTTCAAAGGAAGCAGAAAGAGAAAATCCCAAGTGATACATAAAGGAAGTAAGTCCTGAATAATGGGGATTGATTTTTTAAACAATGAGATAGAATTTTATTTTTTTCTCAGTTAAAGTAAATCTGGGTGGTAGGTGTTCCAGGAGTGGAAGTAATACAAAATCAGGGACTTACCCAAACTTCAAAGTTTTTGATTGTCCATCCTAGGCTCTGAGTTTTGTCTCTGTTGCCAATGATCCTTCCCAGAATTCCAGCCATCACATCTGTACTGATGTTGACATAAAAAAAATTGATGTTTAGGCCTGGAGGCGCAGCTTGTTAAAGCACAGCACTAAGAAGCTAAAGCCATTTCAGCACAAGTGCAGATCCCCGCCTGCCCAGGAGGTGATCCACATGGTGTGGCAGACTTCTCCTGACCATTCCTGACCCGCCCACTGCACCCCTCAACAGTGTGCTTCGTTGATCTGCCTGTTCTGCTCCCAACTCTGTCTCTGGTGAATCCTCTCACTGCCCCTGCACCTTTGGCCTGTACCCCAGTTCTGTATGCATAAATAAAATAAATCTTTAAAAAAAAAAACTTGATGTTTAATGTTATGTTACATAAAATGGAAACAGTGATATTTCTAATTTAGTTTATGCATGTTCAAATCTTAATGAGTATTATTGAAAGACCAAACTGACGCCATGACAGGCTTTAGAATGCTTCCGACCCCGCCAGGCATAATAAGTTGCGGTTATCAACAAGGCGCCAAGGCCGAGTTTAACTGTAAATGTCCTAATCTTGCTCATCCCATAGCAACAGCCAATTAGCAAGTAGGCAAGTAACCAGTACCTATCAGAAAAACGCCAGGTGTCCTAAGGTATGTGGGCCGAGTAGTGAAGGTCACATCTTACATGCATAGATCAACCGGGTTAAGACAAGATAACTCTGTTCAATGTCCACCAATCTATGTACAGCTGAAACTCCCCTCTACTGGCTAAAACTCCCCTCTGCTGGGCTAAAACTCCCCTCCTCTGTAATAAAAACCCTGCCTTCCCTGAGCTCAGGGCCTCAACTTTGGCTGTGGCGTCGCTGCAGGTTGGGAGCCCAGGCTCCAGCTTGCAATAAAGACCCTCGTGTGCTTTGCATCGGAATCGGCTCCTTGGTGGTCTTTGGACAACTCGAAACCTGGCACAATATTGTATTGAAAACTTAATAGTTAATTGGACTTGCTAGATATTTTACAGGCTGATACATTGCATAAGATATAAACGTCATGTCAAGTATCCTGAAAAAAAGTAGGAGATATAGGATATTATTGCCCTGACTAGAGTTAAGAAGCCAAAGGAAAACATTTATTCATAGATATAGTAGAAATTTACGGAAGAATTTATTCATATAGGCTTCACAATTTCAAGGCCGTAGAAAGCACAGCCTCCCTTTACATGTCTTTTCGCTCCGGGTGTTCTCCTTCCTCCAGCTCTCTCTGCTTCTCGTCCTCTCTGTCCTTGCCCCAGTCTTCCCTAGTTTCTCCTCGCTGCTCAGCTCCACCCATTCTTGCTCAAGGCGGGAACATGGAACCTTCCCTTTCCGTGTATGTCAGATGTTATACTTTTACACTCTTCAGTTCTTGATGTGCCCCACCCCCCAGGCCCAATAAAAGACAAATTAACGGGAAAAGCAAACACAAGTTTACTAAATTATACCAACCGTTAAGCATAGGAAAAAACCAAACCAAACCAAACCACAAAACAGGCCCCAAATGGAGTCATTCATACCACATCTTACCCAGAGTTAATAGCTAATCTAATTGCAGTCTCAGCCTCTCTCAAAAGTATAATCTTAAACTAATGAGTCTCTAGGTTAGCATAGAGCTAGTCTGCATAAGACTCTCCTTGGCTTCCCTGGAAATAATCTCTTTCCTGGGCTAGTTGCTAACCTGCCCCCCCCCCCTTGCTCTCTATATCTAACCTCCATTTTGTGCAAGCTCTTGTGGCACTTTTCTACTTGCTAGATGGGATAACGCTCGATTTAGGAATCATTTAATAAAGGCAATTGTTCTCTTTAATTTTGTGAATTTTGTCATACATTGATGTTGGAGTCCAGCTCCAACTATTGAGGTGTCTGGAGGCAAGACAGGCAGGACCCTAAGGTGGGAAGGCATCAGCGAGCAGAGAGATTCCTAAAAAAGGAGGAAAGGGAGAAAAAAGGGGAAAGGGGAGTGAGGAAGACACAAGAGTTGGAGTTGGGTGCAAGTCTTCCTGCTCTGCCTTCAGCAGAGGTTTATTTTATACATTAGGAGCAAGCAGTGGGATGACATCAACACACGAACTGGGCTGAGAGATTACAATCATCTTTTTTTCTAAGAACAGTTTAGGGTCGTATTGCCCTTTAGCTGAGATATAACATTCTAAAATCAATCAAGGTTAAAAACAGGTACATGGGTGCACAAAGTTTATGACTAATATTACTATAGTGGAGATCAACTAAGATAGAAGTCCCTTAAACCTTATCTACTACTTAATGGGTTTTTGTTTTTCTGCCTGAGTCATCCTGGGAGACAGAAGAGGAAATTCCTTGCTAATCAAATCTCTGAATAGGAGACATAGGTGAATTTCCTTATCTGAAAACTACATAGTAGAATCCTGAAAGAGTAGCCAGAAGACTTTTGTGGATTCCTTTAAGGTGTAGCAGGTGGAAAACTTGACTAGTTTAAAAACAGGCAACCTGGATGAATTTCCACATCTAAAGGCCAAACAATAGGAAGTTTGAGTAATTCTTTAGAAGCTGAATAGAAGGCTAGGTGAGATAATAGAATGATAAGATTTGGGTTATCCTCCATCTGGCAGTGAGAGAGACTTTGCAGAAACAGCCCTTTTGCTTTTATTTATCAGTCAGTAGTCAAGTCACTTGACTTCAGGGGAATTTTTCACCCTGGTGCAGTGCTTGCTTGTCAGGGCAGGCAGGCCTTATGCGGCTGAGGCAGTCCAATTGTAAGCTAAAAGTTGCTCAGAATATTTTGATATTATGATTATACAAAAAAGGGAGGTCATAACATAAGTTAGTGTTGAAAGTCTGATTTTTCAGAGCATTTCCTCTCCATCCGGCCGTGTCTGACAACAGAGGTTGCATAGCTTGTGTCACATGGAAAGTTGAATAATCCCCTGAAATGGCCTAAGATAACATCTTTAGCTAAAGACAAAGATGTGTGTGTGTGTGTGTATGTGTGTTGGAGGGGGTAGGGGTGGTGAGGAAGGGGAAGGAAGGCCCTTGTGGGAGGTTCCCAGGAAAGACACAGTGAGTAGAGCAGATTAAGAATTTCTAGATTTTTGGTCATGTCCCTTTTCCAGGAGACATCCTTACGAATGGAGACTTTCCTTTATACATGTAATTATCTTTCACAAAAGGGTGGCATGTGCTTGTTTTTAAGTTTTCCCTATGTCTGCCATGGGATGCAGAAAAATCATTGTCATCCTCTCCCCTAACCTGCCTCCCCTCCCTTGACACTGGCTTGTAGATTGTTTTGCGCTGAAGGAAATTAGGACCCAGCAGCCTAGGAAGGGTTTTTATTACCTTTCTCTTAACTGTTTAAAGTTATTTAGATGGAGACCTAGTTTCAGGAGTTTGGTAGGGGCTGGGGAGGAAGGGAAGGCATCATACCTAGTATAGGAACTTGCAACCCACACTCAGCTCACTGCAGGTGCACACTATATGACTAATGCCATTCTTGCTTTGATCTGAGATTCCTGCCTCCATGGTGCCTGAATGAGCACCAGACATGGATGCCATCAGAAAGTAGCCAGGATCAGCAGGCCAGGATGTACCAGGGTCAAGATAACTGGGAGGCTGATAACAAGTTCTGGGGGTTGAACAGGATAAATACTAAGAACATCTATTGAGATGGGCTGTTCTGATGAGCTGCTTGCTTCTGACTAAAGTCTTTGTTGAACTCAGTATAAGACGGCCAACTTGGGCCTCCCTAGTGGTGCAGGGGTTCAAGTCCCCAAGCTACCAAATTATCACCAGCTTGAGTTTGATCCCCAGCCAGGGAGCCGACCACAAGGCACAACAGACCTCTTCTGTCTCATCCTCAGCAGAGTATTTCAGTAGTTCTGCTTGTTCTGCTCTGGTGAATGCTCTCCCCCCACACCTGCCCCTCATACCTCTGGCCTACACACTAGCTTTGCATGCATAAATAAATAAAAATAAATCTTTTTTTTTTAAAAAGGTCAACTCAAGACGAGAAGTCAGAATGGTTTCTTCAGGTGTTTACTCACCATACTTTCAGATTGCTGGACAGCTTTCTGAAAAATAAAATCTACTAGAGGTTCAATTCCTGTCTCTGTTCACTGGCTTTTTAGTACAGACAGGCAGCAGAAAGAACTTGGCCTATTTTGAATCAAAATGAGCTATTACCAGAGTTAACGGCAAGAAACATAATCTAAATGTGATAAAATGGGATGGGAGGGAGTAGTGAGTTCGCTTATTTAAAATTTTCTCTGTTCCCTTTCATATTCCAGTGAATCACTTCCCTTCCCTTTGAGATCCCAGACTGTTGCTCCCTCTTTTTATTCGAGGATGGCATATGTAACTCATTTTGCCTAAATATCTTTGGACAGCTACAAGGCAAACTCAGGGAGAAGGCTTGGGGTAGTGTCTTCACCCTCCAACTTAAAAACAAAGGACAAAATCCTTTGGTAGGTTTATATAGGAAGTGAGATAAAGAAGCGCTAAGAGAGAGAAGAAAGTTTATTGGTGGCATGTGCCAAGATGCCATCTCTCCTACCAGCAGATGGGGTGAGCTGAGCAGAGATGGGGTACAAACTAAAGCTGTAAAGAAGAGTGGCCTCTTGATTTTTAGTCTTTTTAAGGTTAATCTGGTGGTTCCACTCTGCCCCCTGGTCCCAGCAGCCCCCCATTTAGGACATCAGTGGGCAGAGTCTGGAAAGTCCCACATTTTATCATTGATCTGGCTAAGAGTGTCACCTGCTGTGTTAGAGTTTCCTCCTCCCCGTATAAGTATGAGAAGTCATAAATGTGACTTCTCATATTTATGCAGGTCCCTGTAAGTACAAATTTAAAATTGTTTTCCTCCTGTTAATCTGTCTTATGTCAATTATTTTCCTGCTGAAAGAACCTAGAAAAGGTGGATGAAATTTTCTCCCTGACATTGCTGTTTCTTAAAGCTAACAATCTCAAAATAAGTTTTTTTAAAGGCCAACTTTGGAGTGGTAAACTTTGCTCCCCACTATTCAATATACATATGCCATTTTTCTCACACATTTTTTCTAGTTCTCTTCCTTGAAAACACACACACACACTTCCTCTCTTCCACGTTCCCTCTTTCTCACTCTCTCTTTCACACCCATGTACAAGCATGATCTCACATCACACATCTAAAACTACAATATCAATGTACCAGGTAGAATTTGGCTTTTTTTTTCCCCTGTAAAATACTATAGAATGATGAGAAAGAAAAAAGAGTACAGTAGAACGATTATTTAATGTATTAGAATTTCAACTTCTAAAACATCTGATTTTAAGTTGTAACTGGCCTCCCCAAGATGTCCACAATAGAGTGTATGGGAACAAAAATCTGCTACCCCCAAATATGTCTTATTGACAGAATAATTATTTCACAGGAGGGGCTCTGAATGTTAGGTGGACATTGTCTTTTTGTGAGGGAAATTTCCATGTGTAAAGGAAAAAAACCTTCTATATTTTGGAAAATAATATCTTTAACTCATCAATGGAGAAGGTAGGAACTAAATCTGCCTAACTATCTTGTCTTTGTTGATTATGCCCTTTCTGGTAACCTCATACAACTTTCTGGTAACCTTCCCCTTTCTTCCCACAACGTTCATTTTCTTAACTGAAGGTCTTTAAGATGTGACCGAAGCCACATGGGTAAGATTCAGCCTTACTGGTTCTCTCCATGTATATAGCAGGTATACATGCGATTATTAATTTTTTTTT